>NW_012105908.1:451743-551343 GCF_000951045.1 Mandrillus leucophaeus
GCTCACTGCAATCTCCACCTCCTGGGTTCAAGCGATTCTCCTGCCTCTGTCTCCCGAGTAGCTGGGATTACAAGCACGCGCCACCACTCCTGGCTAGTTTTTTGTGTTTTTAGTAGAAACAGGATTTCACCATGTTAACCAGGCTGTTCTCGAACTCCTGACCTCAGGTGATCTGCCTGCTTCGGCCTCCCAAAGTGCTGGGATTACAGGTGTGAGCCACCACACTCGGCCCAGTTGCAGCATTTTCTGTGAGCATTTACATGAATTAAACCTGAAGCGTGAGATTTTTGGATCTGGACCAAGCTCTTATCCTGTGTATGAGTTTCAATGTCACTCTGACGGACCCACTTCCACTTCCCTTTCCCCTACCCTTTCTACATACTTCCATTGTAGCAACAGTGGCATTGTGTAACCACTTTGCCTGTCTCAGTCCCTCCATGGCTAAGAATCAACCATCTTTTCATTTTTCTACTCTCCAGCACATCTTAGGGCACATTGGCTCTTGTGAATAATCTGTTAAATATTAACTAGTGAATAAAATCACTTGAGTGGGTGTTGGAGGTCTGTGGCTACACTGCCAGCATGTCTACCATCAGTGGATGAGCACCCAGCAAGCAGTAACAGTGTTTCGTCTTTTGGGATCTTTCTATCTTTTATTCCAAGCAGGAACTCAGCATCTAATCTTAGCTATAAAGTCTCTTTCCTCTGTAACCCACACCTGTTGTTTTTTTTGAGTGAGTTCAACAAGCTAAATTGTACCATTGTGTTCACAGAACTCTGGGCAGATATGTCCATGAAATGAAAAGTGTAGAGTGAAATAATGTTTTATTTGTATAATGATCAGCCAACTTGAGGAAACATTTCAGAGAGAAATTGTGTGTTTATTTTTAAATCATTCAGCACTGTCAAGGATTGCTCTCTGTAAAAATACTAACTTTTTCCTACATTTACCTAAATGTCATTTATGTTACAAGGATTTGACTTACTTTTAAACCTTCTAGCCACTTTTGCCAAATTGGAAGGAAACCATGCTCAATGAAGTCTACTGAGCTAATTTAATTATTTACTCACAAGGTCTTTTTCCATGTGGGGAATGCTGCTGTTTTATATTTATTTGGAGACACTGATGGCCTTTCTAGAAAAAAAAAATCTGAATGTAAAGATTTTATCTTCATGATTAAGGTGCATGTACTTAAATAGCTGCCCAAATTGGACATGCCTGAATAAGCTTCAGGAAGTACCTGAGAGTGAATCAATAGTCCTCCCTTTCCCTTCTTGTCAATTATTAAATGCTTACATATGTAGGGTACTGTGGTACGTAGAGTACACAGTGATTCAGCAGGCCCAGCTCTTGCCTTCTCTGGGCTTCACAATCAAAGACAGCCTACTCTGATGAAAGGGAAGGTATAAGGAAGTTGCAAGAGAACAGAAATAGGTGCTCTGCCCATGCCAGGCATTGTACTGGGACCTAGGGACACTGACCTAAATAATCATGTAGAGAAGGAAGTGATTCATCATTTTAAGAGGGAGGGAAGAAGCTGAGGGATAGTTCCACAGAGGCTGTGACATTTGAATATGAAGAATGTTATAGAGAAGAGGGGGAAAGGCAGAGGGAAGAGCATGAGCAGTTGCAGTTGGGGAGGTGCCTGAGGGAATGAAAACTGGATCCCAAGGTCCCTGAAAGAGTGACAGATGGTGGATACAAAGGCAAGTTGAGTGAGATGACAGGGAGCATGGAAGGATCTTCTGAAAGGTCTGGGCTTACTGTGAAAGCACTGGGCAACCCCATAGGTTTTTAAGCAGGGAAC
The DNA here is from genome assembly GCF_000951045.1 of Mandrillus leucophaeus. Taxonomy (NCBI): domain Eukaryota; kingdom Metazoa; phylum Chordata; class Mammalia; order Primates; family Cercopithecidae; genus Mandrillus; species Mandrillus leucophaeus. The sequence goes on from NW_012105908.1 coordinate 453,552, forward strand.
AGCATGATCACATCCCAGCAAATTCGGGGCCTCTGGACTGAGAATGGAGGTAGAGCCAATCACTGCGAGGATGGCCCAGGAAACAGACAACAAGGACTCAAAATAAAGTAGTAGCAGAGGAGTTGGATAGAAGGGAACAGATTCAAGCCAATTGTCTGGGGTAGAATTGTCAGAGTTTGGTATCTTCCCTGGGTCCAGCCTGTGTTTCATTTTAATGTATGACAAAAGCACGCATGATTATGTAGCTCAAGCAAGCTGCTTTAAAAAAAAATAGGCAGAAGCAATTATTTGATGAACAGTGTTTTAATATTATACTTTGGCTAGAAAATATGCTGTTGAAATAGAGTATTTGTGTTGAGGGTAAAAGTTGATGATGGGGTTCTCTCTTGACAATGCTCAATTGATTTAATACATCAAATTAACACAGTGGTGTTGTATAGCTGCTATGTGAAGCCCCTGTTACATTCATTGTATAGTTATTCCTAGGTTATAGATTGGCAGAGATTTTCTTAGGTTTTGTTTTTCAAGGAAATACACATTTTAGATGGCCACATGACCTTAAACCATTTAAATGTCAAACAAATACCTAATGGATACTGCATAGCCTGTTGGATTACTTCAGGATAGTTTTAGAGTATCAACTCATCCAAGTTGTCTAACCACTTTTTACCTATGACAATCTCAGAAAAATGTCGTGTAATTTTCGTAGAAAAAAAAGGCATCATGAAAGCTCCCAAAGATAGCACCTCCTAAGAAACAAGTTCAAGATCATCTCTGTCAACTGCTTTTATTATATTCAGAATTATCTACGGCTTGGTCCTGCAGTGACACACAGGCATTAGCAGTTGTTTCACCTTCCTTTCTGTCCTTCAGGGAGAGCAGTGTGCTTTCCTGGGCCATGTATAGTTGTATAATAAACCCTTCTAGGAGAAAATGTCTCCTAGTCTTAGGGGCATTTTTGAAAGCATATTTTGCTCTGTTCTTATGTCACTTCAAACTCCATCCCGTTAGGCTAGTTAAATCAGATTCTCCCAATGCCTCCTCCCCACCTTTATGTGAGGAAGTTTTAGCAGTCATGTTAACACTATGGGCTGACGGGGCATGACACTGACTACTTCAGAATGCCACAGAGTACTCTGGTGACAATTACTATGTAATGGCATCACATCAGTCATCACATAAGAAAATTAGACAGAGGTGCACCTACCTCTTCATAATGAAACAACAGGTTGTAAACCTTACACCTGTACTATCTTGTGCACTCTCAGTTCTCTGAATGAATATTGTAAAATAAAGAGACCTATAATTAAGTTTTAATTATATCCACCACATACAGCATTTTAGGAAGACCCTTACAACATAACATGTCAACAGACTCTGAAAAGCAACAATGAGGATTGTTCAAGGAAACAAATCAGTACCAGTACAGTTGAGAACAGAGGTAATAACTTAATCTGAGAGGTTATACAGCCATAAAACTCCATTCATGTAAATCCATACTTAAATTATTTCCATTTCCTCCTGATTCGGGAGCTCAAAATTATTTTATCCTAGGATGTAGTTGGGTGAGGAAAATGACCGTTTCCCTTTTATTTGGTTAAGGGAGGTTTTGTGGTATAAGTGGGATTTTTACAAGGTCTTTGAAGGAGAAGATGGGTTGGCAGGATTGAGGGAAAAGACATGTCAAGCAAAAAGTGTGTAGTTGGGAGAGGAAGGAGCAGAGGAAGGGAGTGGTGAAATGACTGGCAAGAGCAGATGGAAGGGAATTAAAGGACTACCTACCGGAATGAAAAGGAAGCCCAACAAAAAACCCTACAAACATTTGCCAGTTTAGCTTTCTGCTTAAATATTGAGCTTGTTTTCCCCATTGCCCGAATTACTCCTGAGTTTTCAGATGGATGCTAACTCTGTGAGACCAGTATACACTATTTACAATATGTAAATGATTCTGCTGTAGTAGTACTGTCAAAATAGTGGTTTTGCTAATGCAAATTTGTATCAGGAAATCACAATTTTTCAATTCAATTTTACTAGCTTTTCTTCTCACATGGATGTGGTTTTAAAAAAAAAGATTTCAACAAATCAACCGATATTCATTGAGGACCCACTGTGTACAAAACACTACAGCAGAAGCAATGGTAATTTGCAAAATATGAGGTAAGCAGGCAAGGTGGAAATCCATGTGATATTCAGAAAGAATGAAGATGTCACTAGAGGAACTAGCACAACACAATGTGTGATCAATCATAATGTGGGTGATGTGGTTAGAACTAGAGAAAGATTAAGATTTAAAAAAATTTTTTTCCTAGTCAGTTTTATATGTTTAGTTTTGTAATAGATTTGGGCGCCATATAGAAGTATTTAATATCAGAAATCTCTTTTATGATCTTTTGCTTCTCAACTTCTAGGAGGCAGTCTGGTATAGCAGGAAGAGTACAAACTCCAGAGGTGGAAAAGCTATATTGTAGTCCTTTTTCCTGGCATTTATTGAGTGTGCTGTCTTTGACAAATTACTTAGTGTTCTCTTCTATAGAGTGGACATAAAGGTGACCACCTCCCAGTCTCACCTGGCCTGATACTTTTTGAAGTGATCAATAAATGTTATTGAATCAATAAATCAGTATTTCTAATAACTTAATTTGTGAATATATATGGCTACATGCATTTACTAATTCATAACGACACAACACTGTAACTTTGTCTGAATAGATTTCCATGTGTATCTGCAAAATTATTCCCTGTGTGTCTAAGTTTTATAAAAAGCATTAATTGGTCTAAAGCAGTGTGCCCAATGCAATATCAGGCACGCATGTAATTCTAAGTTTTGTAGTAGCGACATTAAGCTTAAAAGCATTGAAATTTTCATAATTTATTTTATCTAATTCAATATATCTAAAATGTTATTTCAATATGTAATCAGCATAACTATTAATAAAATATTTTACCTTCTTTTTTTGAGGAATTCAGAATGTATTTTACACCATCAACATATTTAAATTTGAACACCGAATTTACCCAAAACACTTGATCTGTATTTGGATTTAATAAAATTTACAGTTGAAAAAGTACTTTCATATATGCAGATTTGTCCAAACATACTTAAAACATTTCCAATAACTGAACCAAGTGTCAGTTTTTACGTTTGAATTTAAATTAATTGCGATAAAAATAAAAATTAAGTTTCTGGCTGGGCACAGTGGCTAGTGCCTGTAATCTCAGCACTTTGGGAGGCTGAGAGAGGCCAATCACCTAATGTCAGGAGTTCAAGACCAGCCTGGCCAACATGGTGAAACCCTGTCTCTACTAAAAGTAAAAAAATTAGCCGGGTGTGGTGGTGTGGGCCTGGAGTCCCAGCTACTCAGGAGGCTGAGGCTGAAAAATCGCTTGAATCTGGGAGGCAGAGGTTGCAATGAGCTGAGATCACACCACTGTACTCCAGCCTCCAGCCTGGGTAACAAAGCGAGACTCCATCTCAAAAAAAAAAAAAAAAAATTAAGTTCCTTAGTAAAACTGAACACATTTCAAGGGCTAAGCAGCCATGTGTGGCTAATAGCTACTGTATTAGACCACAAAGGTAGAACTATTTCAAATTGTTTTCTCAGGAAGTCCCAGACTTAGACAGAATAGTTATTTTACAATATAAAATAATGACATTCTAAGACTGGATTTTATTTTGGGAGTTGTCTCTTACCGACTATGCTTAGTAATGACTTCTTTTTTTTTTGAGACGGAGTCTCACTCTGTCGCCCAGGCTGAAGTGCAGTGGTGCAATCTCGGCTCACTGCAAGCTCCACCTCCCAGGTTCATGCCATTCTCCTGCCTCAGCCTCCCGAGTAGCTGGGACTACAGGCACCCGCCACCACGCCTGGCTAATTTTTTGTAGTTTTAGTAGAGGCGGGGTTTCACCGTGTTAGCCAGGATGGTCTCAATCTACTGACCTTCACTTTTGGAGGCTGAGACAGGCAGATCACGAGGTCAGCTAGATTTTTGACATGCCCTTTGAATGAAGCACTCTAGGTTACTTGGCCTAAAGAACGTATAGATACTATTAAAATGCTGCAGGACAATTGCTGTTTCTTCATGTATGCACCTGACTCCATCGTCTTTGCAGACGAACTGTCTGGGTCTCAGACTGTGTTAGTTTTCCGAGGTCCCACGGCTTGTTAATGGCAGCATCAGCCTGTGAACATGGGCTTACAGGTTCATAATGACAGAGTGCACACTAGGCCTCATTTAAGTGCAGGTGCGTCCCTGATGTACTTTGCACACTTAGAGTCTTCCCTGAAGGAGGGTCCTTTCTTGGGTTATATTTTTTAATTCTCAAACATATCATCAACTCAAAATACATGGTAAAATTTGGAAAAGCACATGAGGTAGACTAGGTTGTCTCAAAGAATCCTTCTTGGGTAGAACAGGGTTGTGGGGATGAGGGTATTAGCCAAAGAGACCTTAGTAGTAAAAGGTTGTGTGGCTCTGTGCCTTCTCTGTGCTCCTTCACCGCACTTTTAAAGGCAAAACTTAACAGAAAAACAACCATTACTGTATAACCTCCAAAATAGTGAGGCTCCTACTACAGACATTTCTGTGTATACATTTCTCCTTTGGATTTGTTTCTAAATAAAACCAGTAAAGATGATTCACAAGCACTGGGTGCTAATGACTATGGGATACTTAGCTGAATGGTTTTCTAAGATTCAGTATATTCAGTTCTTAGTGTTGAATTCTGTATGCCTTCTTAAAAAAAAATATGAGCCAATTCTCTGAACTCCTGGCATTAACCATTTCATTGGAATTAACGTACTTCATGGGAAAGGTTAATGTTCTAAAGACGAGTCAGAACTTCCATTCTGGTTTGGTCTGGTCTCTTGGGCCTAGGGTAGCATCTCAAAATCTATGGCCTCCCATACATTGTATTTAATAAGCCCCACTCTGGAACACACGCCTTTGCAAATTTTGGCACTTAAATTGCTGTCAAAAACAGCATCTCTACTCAGATGCCCCCAAAAACTGCCACTCCTTTCCAGAAACATTTGAAATCTGTCCTCAGTTGCCATTTAGAAATATAGGAACAAAGAACATCCAGCAACAGTCAAACCACTTTCATGAGAGAATGCTGAAAGTCCATTACTGACCCTCTCTTGACTCTTCATTCACCATGATGTGGCATGATGTAATGAGATTAGATAAACTAACTCATAATCTTTGTTTAAAAGATGCTTTCTGGTCGGGCACAGTGGCTCACGCCTATAATCCCAGCACTTTGGGAGGCCAGGCGGGTGGATCACCTGAGGTCAGGAGTTTGAGACCAGCCTGGCCAACATAGGGAAACTCCGCCTCTACTAAAAATAAAGGAAAATTAGCTGGGTGTGGTGACACGCACCTATAATCCCAACTACTCAGGAGGCTGAGGCAGGAAAATCGCTTGAACCTGGGAGGGGGAGGCAGAGGTTGCTATGAGCCAAGATCATACCACTGCACTCCAGCCTAGGCAACTGAGTGAGACTGTCTCAAAAAAATAAAAATGAAATAATAAAAGATGCTTTCTTAAATGAAAATAGTTGTTTACTTTCATTCTAACCGTGCCTCTAGTGAGCAAGTCACTCAGCTGAACTCCCATTGTCAGGTTAATTTTTTTAAGTTTTTAGATGTTTTGAACGAAACTGTGAAAACCCTGCAGAAGTGTTTATCCTTTACTGTTAACAGGATGTCATCTTGAACACACCCCCTTTTTTTGTTCTGTACAACTATTCAGGAAGTGTTCACAGGGACTGTGAAGGAATTCTGGGAGGTATACTAACTAAATGGCACCACTTGCTTTGTTGTTGTTAATTGTATAAATGCTTTGTAGAATTTATGCATTTATCAAGTGTTTTTTTTTTTTTTTTTTGCATCTTGTCTTTTGATTTTCTGCACTCAATTTGCTAGGAGTTTAAAAACTAGACCAAAAATAAATAAATAAACCTTGCTTGGGTTGTAAGAGTTAGACTTGAAGTTAGACCTTGCATTAGTCTATGTATATCAAGGACATAGATTTCTGACACCTATTTGGGGCAGAGAAATGGAACCCCAGAGGCTGTTTAATGGTAAGAAACAAATGAAGGACAGCAAAAGCACACCCCAAGTTCTTTTGGTTAACTTCCTGATTCTTCATTATGTTTTGAGTTATAGATACAAGGTTACCAACCAGCTAGATGGCTCTGTTTTATTATTTATTTCTTTATTTTATTATTTACTTCTTTATTTAGAGACAGGGTCTTGTGTCGCCCAGGCTGGAGTGCAGTGGTGTGATCATAGCTCCCTGCAGCATCCCTCCGGGGGTTGAGCCATCCTCCCACCTCAGTATCCTGAGTAGTTGGGCCCACAGGTGCATACCACCATGCCCAGCTAATGTTTGTGGTTTTTGTAAAGACAGGGTTTTGCCATGTTGCCCAGGCTGGTCTCAAACTCCTGGACTCAAGTGAGTCTCCCACCTCAACCTCCCGAAGTGGTGGGATTACAGGAATGAGCCACCATGCCTGGCCTAAAATGGAAACTATTTTAAACCCTCCTATGCATTCCTCTGCCTGGGAGGATTGGTTTACTGAATACTCTGTTCTCATTTATTATTAAATCTTCCCAAGGGCTATAAGTAGCTTCCAAACCTGGGTACACATTGGAATCACTTATGGAACCATTAAAAAGACAAATTCTAGCCTTGCCAGGGGTTCAAATTCTACAGGTCTTCCTGAGGCCATTGAGTCTGTACATTTTATAAAGCTCTGTCCATTTTTGGGTAAACTTTGGGCTTTTGTCAGACCCCTCTCCAAAAAATAAGTGAGTTCAACTCAAGAAACAGAACCTGTACAATAATCCTCCAAAACACTGTAATTAAAAGACTGAGGACAACAGAAAGATCAAGTGAGAAATTACACATATAGAACTGGGTGGTACCTATAAGCTGAGTAATAGAAATCAGGAAAACTTATTGGAAAAAGAACATTTAGTGTACTTCTAATACATTTAAGTTAGTATGCCTTCCAGAATATTTCTCATTAACATAGAATCCCTTCTGATTTTTCTTTCCAAGGTTGGGTTTAAGAATATACCTGGTAGGCTGGGCGCAGTGGCTCACGCCTGTAATCCCAGCACTTTGGGAGGCCGAGGCGGGCGGATCACGTGGTCAGGAGATTGAGACCAGCCTGGCCAACATGGTGAAACCCTGTCTCTACTAAAAATACAAAAATTAGCTGGGTGTGGTGGCGGACGCCTGTAGTCCCAGCTACTTGGGAAGCTGAGGCAGGAGAATCTCTTGAACCCGGGAGGCGGAGGTTGCAGTGAGCTGAGGTCGCATCACTGCACTCCAGCCTGGCGACAGAGTGAGATTCCATCTAAAAAAAAAAAAGGAATATACCCGGTCATTTATCAGAGAATGGGTAACCTTTGGAGGTTTAAAGTGAGCCTCTGTATAGGTTCACACAGTCTGTGCCAAATAAGCACCATACACCTGGTTAGTAGAATGCTGCTTCACCAGTAGCTTGCTGTCAGAGGTACCCTGTGCCAAAACAAGCCAGTATTTTCCTAGTGGCCCTCCTAATACACATTTTCAGGTTGCATTTGTTTGCTGGATATGTCTTTAGGTAATGACATGCCTGGCAAATGCTACCTACAACTATAAGCCTATTTCATAGCCAGTACTTCCCAGCACAATGACACATTATCTTTTATGGATTCCCTGCCCTTATTATGGTTTCCACAGGGAAGAGGCCAGGCTGCAGGTGATGTTTGCTTATGTTGTGCTCCATTTGGTTCCTCCCTTAACACGGCCTCAAAGGCTCCTTGTCTCTGAAAGTTTTGTTAATACAAGTGAATGAATATATTCTGTAGTATGTTATATCACTGAAAAATAGTGAAAATACATAATCCTTTTGGCACTGGCATCTATTGTTAATATTTTAACTCCTGTATTTACTAAATTTCTAGGAAGAGTAACATGTATGTATCTCATACAAATAAAATGTAACCATTTTATTACTGAAATATTTCACTGAATATTATCACAAACTGGTTCTAATACCTCAGTTTAGAGAAATGTTGGGTTTATAAGAACAATAATGAAAAAATAGGAATCATCATCAGCATATCTATCCTCTCACTTCAGAGTTTTGAATGAAATAGGTAGGGTTACAATATGATCGTTTTAAATGGTGACTTTTCCTTTAAGTTGGAAAAAAAATTCTTGAGTTGGTGTGCAAAGGTTATTTCTTGCTTCCCATAATAAAATAGAGTAAGGAGACTATACAGTAAAGTAGGTGGATAGAGTCCAGTAGGCTACATTTATTTTACTTTTTTTTATTTTTTATTTTTTTTTTGAGACAGACTCTCACTCTGTCACCCAGGCTGGAATGCAGTGGCAGGATCTCAGCTCACTGCAACCTTCCACCTCCTGGTTTCAAGTGATTCTCCTGCCTCGGCCTCCTCAGTAGCTGGGATTACAGGCACCTGCCAGCATGCCTAGCTAATTTTTGTATTTTTAGTAGACAGGGTTTCACCATGTTGGCCAGGCTGGTCTCAAACTCCTGACCTCAGGTGATCCACCCACCTCGGCCTCCCAAAGGGCTGGGATTACAGGCGTGAGCCACCATGCCAGGCCTAGTAGGCTACATTTAATGAGAGTAGTTGTATGATCTAACGTTTATGCTAATAAGTAGCTATTGGTTGGCCGGTAGCCTAAGAGCAGTCCTCCCAGAAGCAACAAGTAAACTAAACAGACTCAGGAACTTCCTTGCAGATTCTAAGCCCGTGAAGGTAGAAGCATTGAGTTCAACTTTCGTTTGCACTTAAAAATATTTGCAGTCATGCCATCAGTACATAGAGAAGCAGAAAGGAAACTTTTATGAATATTAGACTAATTGTTAAAGAAAAAGGAAGCATCAACTTTAAAGTCATTCATTCAATTAATATTTGAGGGTTGTTACAAAACTATCAATTAAGTCAACAATCCAGTTTATTTTATTTATTAAATTTAGATTACATTAATATAGTTTAAAATATATGACTTTTTTTTAGAATCATCAGGAAACCAACAATCTATAAGTAAACTCATCGTAATCATGAAGGTTAGCCCTGGAAATAACAAATCATTTTAATAATTTTGAATAAAGTTTTTTTCTAAAAAGTATTTTACTATCTCTGTTTGTATCTGTGGCATAAAATGCTATCATAATTTAACCGCATGTAAATGAACTCAGATCATCAGTGAATATATTAATTATTTGAGATTTTATAATATATGGATACGTTCAGGGCTTTTGAAATGTGAAGGGCATTATCTTTCTATACTAAAATATCTGTAGGCTGCTTTCTTTTCTCAGTTTTATGTCTGCTTTGTGCTTTTGTTTTCTGATTTTTTTATTAATATCTGCCATCAGCTGACAGCTGTCACTTACACTGTCAGTATGCCTGACCTTAGGATCCTTCACCTGTCCTTGATTTTTTCCTTTTGATTTAACATACATTCGACGGAGGGACAAGATTATGTCTAATGTAGGAGAACATGGGCTTTAAGTGGGGATAGTCAGGTGAGGTGGAGGGCACCAAAGGTGACTGCACTCTGGAATTCAGCTATGTTTTGGATATGCAGAATATCTGGGTAAAAAAATATGTATACATTATTTGAGGCATCTCTTAAATGTATACAAAGACAAATACTCTAAGGTTGCCATTGTTTAGAAGTCCCAATCATATTAAGGAAAGCCCTAGAATAAAAATTAATAAATGTAATGACACTGGAGTTTGATAAACCTGTATTTGAATGATGCTGAGCAAGCTTATTTTTGTTCTTTTTCATTGACTCTGCAATGTAAACGGTAATGCTTACCTTATAAGGTTACTGTGAGGACTTAGTGAAATAATACGTGGAAAGTGCCTTACTTAGGATCAGAATCAAGGTCAGTCCTCCTTCCCACAAATGTTAGCTCTCTTTTCTACCTTTTTTTCTCTTCACTTCCCTTAGTATCTGTAAAAAGTAGGGAAGAAGAGGATTTTTTTTTTCCATATTCCTACAAGGCTGTTTTAAGTAATGTTCTTTTAGTTGAATGACAGTCACATCATTTGAGAGGTTAGTCTAATAATAGCACTGGAGACTTGAGGATGACAAAGTGCAAATTTTCATTCGGTCTGGACTCCAATTTATTTATTTATTTGTTTATAATTAACATGGATTTATTTGAACCTGACGACTTTTGACAGAATTAAAAGGGGAAATTGTAGACTTCTACAATTACATTCACAGATTTGTGTACTACTGTCTCAGAAACTTGGGAAGCAAAAAATAAGAAAAATAGAGAGAATATAGTATTAACACTAACAAGATAGTGAAGCAGAATTCCATTTTCTTTTTGTTTAATCTTTTTTTGTTACAGATTTAGGGGTGCCGGTGCAGTTGTGTTACATCGTGATATTGTGTAGTAATGGTCTGGGCTTCCAGTGTACCCATCCCCCAAATCGTGTACCTTGTACCCAGTAGGTGGTATTTCATCCCTTACCCCCCTCCCACCTTTTGGAATCTCCCATGTCTATTATTCCATTCTGTATTGGATTCCTAGTTATATATAGAACGAGGAGGACTTTACTCTCTTCTGTCTGTACACAGATACCTCCATAGGCACACTACTGTCTTTTAATGGTTTTGACTTCCTTTAGTAAAATGTAAACCAAATGCCCCATATTCACCTGTGTCAATTCTACAAAGGCATTCTAAATCCTGAATGTGTAAAATGCAGGAGTAGCATGGGGCATCTTTGCTGGTGTTTAGCTCAGCAGAACCACTTTAAGTGTTCATTTTGGTAAATTGGACATTTTCTTTCTTCCTGTGAAATGTTTCAGTTCATCAGTCAATTCTCCTTCCATGCTGTTTTGTAATTACAACCTATATTGCTAAAGAAAACCTTCAATTTACCCTGAGTAAATCAAGAATAGAAAATTACTCGGGTTTTGGTCTCTTCACAGCTGAAATAAATTTTCACTGACCCTCATAGAATTCTCTCAGAAATAATGCCCATAGAAAGATCAATTCGTTACACTTTTGTTTTTAAGTAACTTTGCATTTTCCTTCTCAATCTCCTCGTTAGCCTAAACCTGTTTTCTTTTGAAGGCAGAACACTTAACATTCTCCAATATTGGCTCCATCTTGGTTTTATAAATTAAGTTTTTAACAAGTCAGTTTAGGCTGTGTCTTTTAAAATCATGTAACTATAGATTTGAATCCAATCACTTTTCTTTGCAACTTATGTCAACAGATGTTCAGTGTTTCATTTTCCTTAAGGGTGTATGGTTTCTTGCTGACTCTTGGCTTCAAATACAGATTCTCTGCTGTTGGTTTTGTCTGTAGGCATATAAGCTGTTGAAAGCTGTTTGTATTCATGGCCAAGAGCCCCTAGTTCCCAGAGCAACAGTTTATCGCTCACCCTGTGTTATCTTTGCTCCTACATTTCTTCAGTCACAGGAACACAACCCCAGCCCGTTAGATCCGGGGGGCAGCGTGTGTATTTGCTATGCATGGACTGTTTATGGCAAACTGTGTGGGTCGGGCTCATGTTCCTGGAGTGCTTTGAGCAGCTTTACTAATCTGTCAGCATAGTATGTTCTTGTGGATAAATATAGACATACGGGCACTCTGCGAGTTGTAGGTCACTGTCTTACTGTGCAGCTAAAAATTGTCCCATTGGTATGAACAGTCTGCCCTGGACGGAAGGCCTGTTTTAGTTTGTCTTCTACTGTAGGTCTTTAGCACCTGACTAAAAATACACCTGGGGCCAAAAATATAAGGGCCCTAGCATTGTCGCTGAGACACTTACGGTGGCAGTGAGCAACAGGACCATGGAGCCCATCATTATGTGTTTTGGCTTTGGAACATAGTCTATGTAGCTGTTCCAGACTGTCAGTTTGGGTTTCTTTTCAGGCTCATGGAGATTACAACTGCTTGTTGGAGACGATCCTGTGTGATCAGCTTCATAAAAGGACTTGGTAGGTATGAAAGGCTGTTATATGTGTGGAGTGGCTAATTGGTTGTTAAATGCTGAGTGTGGGAGGATTCTCCTAAAGGTTTTGGTGGATAAGGTTGGAGGTGGCAGTTGCATCTGCATGCAGGGATTTACTTATAATGCCATTGTTCAGAGACAGGAGTAATGCTTGAGGTGTTACATTTGAGATTGGTAATATTTTGGAGGCAAGACATCCTTTTTGTATACAAGCCAGTGGAACAGGCAGCCATGATACAATGGAATTTTTCTGTGCACTTAACTTTCACTAAAAGATTTGTTATGACACTGAAGTAAAATTGCTGGTCTGTAAAAACAGCTAGTATATCTTTGGAAAATAATTAATCATATCATATTTAATATTATAGTAGAAGTAGGATTTATGCTTGATTTCTTCTAAATAGTAATGTTAATGCCCTTACTTATTTTGTTTTAAACATTGCAATAGGCCTAAAAGCAGTTTTTTCTTCATTTTTGGCTTAGCTTTCTTTGACATGTAAAAAATAAAATATTTTTCCTTTTTGTTTATAAATTTAAAAACAAGACACCATGTGTTAACCAACATTAAATGGGTCTAAATTGTATGCCACTGCTCTTCCTTTATCAGACAATAGCACAGTTACATTAGTTCTAACATAACATTTTAAGCAGTATTGTACAGCAGTTCCAAAAAACTCGTGAGAGGAAACATCCATGACACAGAGTTAATTACATGCATTTTGGATATACACTCTTTAACTTTATTTAGTGAAGGTAGGAGAAGTTAACTTGTAAGTGGAAAAGGCATAACATATTGCTCTAATCAAGCAGAAAGATTTTGTTTACTAAAGACTTGGGAGATTGAGTTGCTTGCTAATTATTCCACTGCACTATCTCTAATGAAACTACTAGAGGTTTACATACGATAGCATTCTGTTTCTAGGAAAAAAATTCCTGTTAGTCATTCCTTTACCCCTTACTTTTGTGGTTTGTAGAGTATGCATTAGAGAACTTTTTTTTTCCTCCCAAGGAATTTTTTTTAGTGTATAACAAGCATACAAGATAAATGATAAAATTTATGGTTCCAGGTATTTGGAAAAGGTTGCATCATTATAGGACTCATATGAAATGCTTAATATTTCTATTATATGGTATCCCTTGGAGATGTTACTGACCATTAGTGTATTTTGGCTGAACAGAGCACTCCCACAGTCTCGTGAACATGTCGACTCCTTTTTCACTCATTGCCTTTCTTGCTCATAATAAAGTTTATAGTAAAGTTAACTTTATAGTACAGTTGGTAAAAATTTTAGGTATTGAACTTTACTATAAAGGCATCAGAAGCAACGAATCTGCTTCTGTGAATTGGTAGATTTATCGCCATCTTAGATTATAAATTTCTGGTGAGCATGTATTAAGTGAATTTTACCTCTTTGTGCATTTCCATAACCATTTAAGAATTTAATAAAACCTAAAACTTTTTTAAATGAGCCGGTATCTAAATGAATAAGCCCATATGAACCAAGAATTCAATAAATATTTACATGATCAAATCAAACACCAACAAAACTGAAAAAGATTTCACTTATTCACTTAACTCATTGAACAAATGTTTATTGAGCTTCTGTTGTAAACACTGTACTGGAAGCCCTTTGCTTGCTATATATCTTGGAACTGTATATAGTTACCATATATATTTTATAATGGAAATATATATCATCACATATATTTCATAATGCATATGTATGTTAGTATATACATACATATGTGTATATACTTTATAATAGAATGAATACTATAATGTATATTGTACTTGTGTATACATATATAATTTTATAGTATAATGCATATTATATTAACAAAGACACCTGTAAGATTAGACTGTCCTTCAAGTCACCCCTGCATCATGTAATCCGCAAGGGGACCCTGGAGGGGAACAGCTATAACTTTAATTTGCAACGTTTATTTGTCAAAAGATGGCAGTTGCTGGCACTGTCCTTGTGGCAGACCCCCCCACCCCACGTCCAGTCTGCATAGACTTCAGTGTCCCTTCATGTTGGGTCCCTGTGTAATGCACTTGCCAATTCAGCTGCAGATAACATCACCATGGTGTTCTTCTCTTGCCCTTGGTGTTTGACTTAAATATGATTCTTATAAAATAGCTCAAGAAGCTGGTTTGTCGTTTCTGGCAGGGCTCGGTCTAATGCCCAGATAACAGTCTGGGAATGACTACTAGCTCCTCAGCCTCCAGAGCCTTTTAACTGTGACTCACAGTAAGAAACACACTTTGCATTGTGACCCAGAACTCACACACATACATATCTGTAGACACAGAGTCTTAAAAAAAACAGCTTTGTGAAACAGTGCTTCCCTCCTCACTGTGCAGGATGCCACCAATCTGCTATTTTCTCTTCTCCTGTTTTCTGCTCTGTTTCATCAAATTCAGGCTGGTCAGCACCCACCGAGTTAGTTTCATGATCCAGTAATGGGTCAGAATCTGCATTTTAACAAACTTTGCTTTAAAGATTCCAACAGCTAGGCATTCCCAACATACCCTTAGTCACATTCTCAGCAGAAATGACATGCTGTCATCCTTGACATAATATTCTACTCCTGAGCATATTGGTGCTTTATTTGTCAGCGTATTGCTGGGTTGCAGAAAGAGCTCTCCTGGTAGTTCTGATGTGAGTCGCAGGTTGAACGTAAGGTTTCTAAGCTGGAGACAATGCATGACCTTTTACATCTTAACACTTCCTTACTCCTTAAAGCAATAAATATTTGTTGAGTACTTGATATTAAGCCTAGCACTGTGCTAGAAGGTGATGCTACAGGAGGAATAAAGCAAATTCCTTGACCTTGTTGCAGTTAAGTGTAGTGGGGAAGACAGATAGGATTTGCATATACAATATGTCAAGAGGCAGCCAGAACTCTGGATGACAGTAAAGATGATACAAACTGTTAGCAGAGGGGAGTACCGAGGAGTGGCTGGCCAGAACAGACTCTCATAAACCTAGAAGGAAGTGAGCATGTGAGCCATCATGACATTCCCCCGACCATTCATAAATTCCTACAACCCCTCTGCCCCAGTTCTCTTCCACTTTGAAGGTTTCTCTGACCGTCTCTATCATCAGTTATTTCTAGTTCTCAGCTTGAGTGTCACTATCCCAAAGTCCTGCCCCAACCCCCACAATCACAGATATGTTCCCCCCTGCATCTCTCCTGCAGCAGCCTTTGTAGCACTTCTCATTTTGCAGTTATAGTCCTGTGTGCTTTTATTCTATGATGCCTCTCTCCCTCCACACTGTCAGCTGTGTGAGGCTACGAGCCATGCCTATTTTGTTCCCCCAGCAGATAGCCCAATACCCCAAGTAATGGTGGGCCTTCAGTAAATAGTCAGTATGTGAATAAATGAACAAATTAGTGAATAAATACTCTCCTAAATTCTTGTGCTCATCCATTGACTGTTCGACCTGGCTGTTCAGCCTTTGGCTGTTCAACCTGGGTATAGTGTAACTGAATAGATTAAACTTCAAAAATCTTTCAAACTGTCTTTTTAAATCTATTTTCATATTCTCCACAGAACTTTGCAGAATGCCTTATACGAAGGTCTTGATGAAAATTCTTTATTTAGTGATTTGATTAATTGATCACACTCATAGTCTTTTGAAGCATAAATAGTTCTGAAAGGACTGTAATCAGGTCAGATGAGAAAAGATGCCTCTGTAAATGACACCTCCACTCATCCTTGCTGTGTGTTACGCATGTAAATACTCAGGCCAACGTTCAGTTATGCAGACAGTTCAGTTACTCAAACCTATGTGATCGAACCTGAATTGCAGTGGTGTTCAATTTTTTAATATAGTCATTTATTTTTCAAATTGAGGTTCTAAGATGGCATTCCTTTATTACTGCCATTGTAAGATATAGGAAACTTTTTATAAGTGAGTCTTATCTTTTAAAAAAATTTATTATGAAGTGTTAAACCCAAAAGGAGAAAAAAATTAGGATAATATGTAACATATTGCCATCACTCAAATTCTACAGTTATCAAGATTTAGTCAAGTTTGGTGTATTTGTACCTTTACTCTTTCGTTCTAATTAAAAAAAAAAAAAAAGCTTTTTTTTTTTTTTTTTTTTTTTTTGAGACAGAGTTTTACTTCATTTCCCAGGCTGGAGTGCAGTGGCACAATCTCAGCTGACTGCGACCTCTGCCTCCTGGGTTCAAGCAGTTCTCATGCCTCAGCCTCCTGAGTAGCTGGGATTACAGGCGCCCACCACCATGCCTGACTGATTTTTTTGTATTTTAATAGAGATAGGGTTTCACCATTTTCCCCAGGCTGGTCTCGAACTCCTGAGCTCAGGCAGTCCTCCTGTCTCTGCCTCTCAAAGTGCTTGGATTACAAAAATGAGCCACTGTGCCCCGCCAAAAAAAATTTTTTAGAGAGAGTCTCACTCTGTTGCCCAGGCTGGAGTGCAGTGGTGCAATCATAGCTCAATGCATCCTTGAATTCCTGGGCTCAAGCGGCCGTCCCGTCTCAGCCTCCCAGTAGCTAAGACTGCAGATGCGCGCTACCATGCTCAGCTAACCTTTAAATTTTTTTTGGTAGAGTTGGGGTCTCACTGTGTTGCCCAGACTGGTCTCAAACTCTTGGCCTCAAGTGATCGTCCTGTCTCGGCCTCCCAAAGTGCTGGGGTTAGCAGTATAAGATACCGTGTCTAGCCCTTGTTTCTCTTTGTTAAAGTATTATGAATCAAATATAGACATCATTTCATTGAACCCCATATAATCAGTATACATTCTAGGAAATAGAGATATTTTCTCATCTACCCTCAATACTATTATCACATCTAGCAAAATTGACCATAATTCTTTGCTATCACCTAATATTCAGTCCGTACTCAAGTTTTTTATAATCCTAAAAAGTCTTTTAACAATTAGTTTGCTTAAATCAGGGTTTAGACAAGGTCCACATATTACATTTGGTTGTTTTATCTCTTCCCTTGACGTGTAGAAACTGGTACAGTTTTCCTACAGGACGAACCTACTTCTGGATTAGCTATTTTGCTTCCTTATGGTGGTGACATTAACTTGTCCTATGTCTGCGTTGTCTCTTATGAATGCACATTAGCTCTAATGTTTTGAAAGCGTGATGAATGTGGTCACAGGGCAATGTACAGTTCCCCCTGGTCATAGGTTATATTCCAAAGTCATTTCTGTTCTATTACTATGATAGAGTAGAACTGTGTCACTCCCAGGTATACATCCCTAACAGCTTTTAGTGTGTGGGTACAAGAACTCTGACCAATAAATTGCTACAGGCTGGGGATTTTGAGAAAGCTTCTAGAGTCAGTGTTCTAAAACCACTTCTTCAGCACCTTAATCATCATAACAAGTCTCAGGTCTGTTTGTGTAAGATGTGGGATCTTTTTTTCTGTTTTAACAGGCACCAGATAGGTTCCCACCTTCATTAGTCTTCTCATGGTGGGTGCAGTCATCTTTTAGTTTGTGTTGTCCTTCCAAGAAGCTGCTTTTTCTCGCAGTTTACACAGTAACATGAGATCAGCATTCTTTCCAGAAACCCACTGGCTCCCAATGACCCTCCAAATAAAGTTCACATTCATTGGTTTGCCATTTAAGACCTTAGTTCTAATACTAATAAATATTTTTAAAACTACATTTTTATAGGACTGAAGAGTTTATTAAATTTTTCATATACGCTCTTCTTTACTTCATCTATGCAAATACTATATTTTAGAATTGGTTGGGTTCAGGTCCACAAATATTAAGTGAGCACAGTCATTTACTTAATTGTGCCATGCACGGTGCTAAGTGCTTGGGATAAAGACAAGAGATAGTATTGTTTTTGAGGACTCGATAGTTCCTTGGTGAAGACAAATTTGAACAGATATACTAAGACCAGGGATGTGTGCTAGGAGGGTGACAGGAGGAGGGGGTGAGAAGGGACACTTGGCAGACGCCTCTGTGTACCTGCCGTGCCGTTCCATTTGCCTGAGTTGCCCCTTTCTCTTCTCTACCTATCAGAATCCTACCTGTCCTTTAAGACCTGGGTCAAATGTCACCTATTCCACAGTGTCCACCTACTCCATGGCCCAGAACAGAGACTAGGCCTAACATGGGGTTAGTTTAGACACAAGGCAGACTTTCAGTACACTTTTTTTTTAAATGTAAACAAAAGTCATGAGTTTACAGGTAGGAACAAAGACCGGCTTCCCCACTGTCTGCCTGCAGTTTAGGGAGTTTCCAGGCTTAAAATGTAATGAAACCAGAGAAGCGAAGATACAACTGGAAAGGTCAGGATTATTGGTAAAGCTTTACTCTGTAGAGAGGATAGATGATAGAATCTCCCTAATTCATACTAATTTAAGGGAAGGCAAGATATTAATTATTAAGTGTTCACACTGTAGAGATATTGAACAAATGATGTTTTCATACATTTTCACTGCATACTTGTGTATTTCATAGAATAGTAGAGGTCGAAAGGACAATCTCACCTTGGTTTTTTAAGAATAACAGGTAAGGACACTGAAACCCAGTTGTCCAAGTTTCTTCCCTAAAGTCACTGAGAGCCACATTGGAGCTTAGACCTTTGACTCTGAGCTCAGTGTTCTTTCCACTATATTTTACCTACAAAAATGTTAACTTTGTTGGAGTTAATGAGGCATATCAGTTTTTCTATAGGCAGATAAGATTAGAAACAATTGTATTAACTGATTAAATTGCCCTCCTTTTCCTTCCTATTTATTTTCATCAGTGGTGTCAGTGTGTGGGTCCCAGGGCAGCAGCACCAGTATCACCTGGGGACTGGTTAGAAATGCAGACTTTCCAGTCTCACCCCAGACTCTGACACTGAATTGGGGTAGGAGGTGTCCAGCCTTTCAGGTGACTGTGATGTGCTAAAGACTGAGCACCAGTAATTCAAATTGTAAGTCAGCAGATATTTTTTTGAAATTAAGATTTAAAAACTCAAGGTCTTGTCCAAATAATCTACACATTTTGAATTTGTAGAGTTCACATTAATGATATTTTGTGGCATAAAATGAGCGAGTAGAAGAAGAACTTAGAAAAGAGAAGAAAATGAAAAAAGGAGAGCCAGTAAAGGACATGTGAATGAGAGCAGTTGGTCACTTCTCTTAGGGAGAAAAAGGAAGTTGAAATTCAGGATTATCCTGCCTCTAGCAGGTTATTCGATCTCCTTTTGGTGAGAAAGGACCTTGAAATGTCAGTGTAACCTCATCTTCCTTTGCACACGGATCTTGGCAGACATTCTTTCAGGCTCTGATGACAGTACCTACTTTGAAAATCAGGGGAACGTCCATGTAATCTCATCTTAGCAGATGACAGACATTTATAAAGGAAATCACTGAAATGTTACTGTCATTTCTCTCAGATAAAATACTGGAAGGCAGAGGAAGAGAGAAAAGAAAACAGGGCAGACACTTGATGCTAACTTTCCTTCGTTGAACTGCTTCACTCTCTCCAAGGTATTCAGTCTGGGGAGACCAGAGACAAAAATGGTTTTTTGAGAGAACATAAATTGAAGTAAGCAGAGAACTGTGCCTTCAAGTAGATTTGCTCTTTGTTAGGATAATAGGCAGTTAAAATTTATGTCATCAATGTATCTAGGAAAGAATAGTCTCTGGGTCTTTTTAAGGTATGTGTGTCATTAATCAGATCTCATGTATTTTTATGGGTCCTCCATGTTCAATTCTTTTTTTTTTTTTTTTTTTTTTTTGAGACAGAGTCTCACTCTATCGCCCAGGCTAGAGTGCAGTGGCGCAATCTCGGCTCACTGCAAGCTCCGCCTCCCAGGTTCACGCCATTCTCCTGCCTCAGCCTCCCGAGTAGCTGGTACTACAGGCGCCCGCCACCACGCCCGGCTTTTTTTGTGTGTTTTTAGTAGAGACGGAGTTTCACTGTGTTAGCCAGGATGGTCTCGATCTGCTGACCTCGTGATTTGCCCGTCTCGGCCTCCCAAAGTGCTGGGATTACAGGCGTGAGCCACCGCACCTCGTCCATATGTTCAATTCTTTTTTGTACTCCTAGCCTTTCCCAAAGTCTTTCTAATGTCTAAAAAGTGCATTTTCATTCACGAGGGCAGAGAACCCAGAGGAAGAGACCTTCATGGCCTAAGGATATGTTAGTCTTTCCAGAAAGTGTGCAACTATTCTAACCATAGGAAACCCCATTCTCCAAATTACAACGTTTATGTTGTGTTTTGTCATCCCCTGAAGTCCCAAAACTAGCTTACGCCAGAGCAAAGCCTATGGGTAAGGGGACAGTCTTCAACATAGGCAGCTGATTGGTTTTAAAAGACAGTCTGGGAATGGTGTAATACCACTATACCAGCGAATGAGGAATGGATACAGAAACTGTGGTATATACATACAATGGGATATTATTCAGCCTTAACAAGAAAGGAAATCCTGCCATATGCAACAATACAGATGAACTTTGAAGACATTATGCTAAGTGAAGTAAACCAGTCACACAAGGACAAATATTGCATGATTCCACTTATTTTTTTTATTATACTTTTTTTTCCTTTTTTTATTATTATACTTTAAGTTGTAGGGTACATGTGCACAACCTGCAGGTTTGTTACATATGTATTCCTGTGCCTTGTTGGTGTGCTGCACCCATTAACTCGTCATTTACATTAGGTATATCTCCTAATGCTATCCCTCCCCCCTCCCCCCACCCCACGACAGGCCCCGGTGTATTAT
Source organism: Mandrillus leucophaeus (assembly GCF_000951045.1). Classification (NCBI taxonomy): domain Eukaryota; kingdom Metazoa; phylum Chordata; class Mammalia; order Primates; family Cercopithecidae; genus Mandrillus; species Mandrillus leucophaeus. Next base: position 474,293 of record NW_012105908.1, read on the forward strand.
ACTTGAAGTTCTAGGGTACATGTGCACAACGTGCAGGTTTGTTACATAGGTATAATGTGCCATGGTGGTTTGCCGCACCCATCAACTTGTCATTTACATTAGGTATTTCTCCTAATGCTATCCCTCCCCCAGCCCCCCAACCCTGACAGGCCCCGGTGTGTGATGTTCCCCACCCTGTGTCCATGTGTTCTCATTGTTCAGCTCCCGCCTGTGAGTGAGAACATGCAGTGTTTGGTTTTCTGTCCTTGTGATAGTTTGGTTAGAATGACGGTTTCCAGCTTCATCATGTCCCTGCAAAGGACATGAACTCATCCTTTTTTATGGCTGAATAGTATTCCATGGTGTATATGTGCCACATTTTCTTAATCCAGTCTATCACTGATGACATTTGGGTTGGTTCCAAGTCTTTGCTATTGTGAATAATGCCGCAATAAACATACGTTTGCATGTGTCCTTATAGTAGCATGATTTATAATCCTTTGGGTATATACAATCATGGGATTGCTGGGTCAAATGGTATTTCTAGTTCTAGATCCTTGAGGAATCGCTACACTGTCTTCCACAATGGTTGAACTAATTTACACTCCCACCAACAGTGTAAAAGCATTCCTATTTCTCCACATCCTTTCCAGCATCTGTTGTTTCCTGACTTTTGAATGATCGCCATTCTAACAGGCGTGAGCTGGTATCTCATTGTGGTTTTGATTTGCATTTCTGTGATGACCAGTGATGATAAGCATTTTTTGGTATGTCTGTTGGCATCATAAATGTCTTCTTTTGAGATGTGTCTGTTCATATCTTTTGCCCACTTTTTGATGGGGTTGTTTTTTTATTGTAAATTTGTTTAAGTTCTCTGTGGATTCTGGATATTAGCCCTTTGTCAGATGGTAGATTGCAAAAATTTTCTCCCATTCTGAAGCTTGCCTGTTCACTCTGATGATAGTTTCTTTTACTGTGCAGAAGCTCTTTAGTTTAATTAGATGTCATTTGTCTATTTTGGCTTTTGTTGCCATTGCTTTGGTGTTTTAGTCATGAAATCTTTGCCCATGCCTATGTCCTGAACAGTATTGCCTAGGTTTTCTTCTAGGGTTTTTATGGTGTTAGGTCTTACATTTAAGTCTTTAATCCATCTTGAATTAATTTTTGTATAAGGCATAAGGAAGGGATCCAGTTTCAGCTTTCTACATATGGCTAGCCAGTTTTCCCAGCACCATTTATTAAATAGGGAATCCTTTCCCCATTTCTTGTTTTTGTCAGGTTTGTCAAAGATCAGATGGTTGTAGATGTGTGGTGATTTCTGAGGGCTCTGTTCTGTTCCATTGGTCTATATATCTGTTTTGGTACCAGTACCATGCTGTTTTGGTTACTGTAGCCTTGTAGTAGAGTTTGAAGTTAGGTAACATGATGCCTCCAGCTTTGTTCTTTTTGCTTAGGATTATCTTGGCTATGCGGGCTCTTTTTTGGTTCCATATGAAATTTAAAGTAGTTTTTCCAATTCTGTGAAGAAAGTCATTGGTAGCTTGATGGGGATGGCATTGAATCTATGAATTACCTTGGGCAGTACGGCCATTTTCACGATATAATTCTTCCTATCCATGAGCATGGAATGTTCTTCCATTTGTTTGTGTCCTCTTTTATTTCATTGAGCAGTGGTTTGTAGTTCTCCTTGAAGAGGTCCTTCACATCCCTTATAAGTTGGATTCCTAGGTATTTTATTCTCTTTGTGGCAGTTGTGACTGGGAGTTCACTCATGATTTGGCTCTCTGTCTGTTATTGGTGTATAGGAATGCTTGTGATTTTTGCACATTGATTTTGTATCCTGAGACTTTGCTGAAGTTGCTTATCAGCTTAAGGAGATTTGGGGCTGAGATGATGGGATTTTCTAAATATACCAGCGTGATTCCACGTATATGCAGTATCTAAAATGGGTAGGTTAATGGAACCCAAACATAGAATGGTGGTTGCCTGGGGCAGGGGGACAGGAAAATTGGGTGTTGCTAATCGATGGTTATAAAGTTTTAGTTAAGCAAAATGTATAAGCTCTAATGATCTGCTATACAATTGTACGCATAGCCTAACAATAATATACACTTTAAAATGTGGTAAGAGAGTAGATCTTCTGTTAACAAAACAAAATAAAAATTATTTTTTAAAAACAAAAATATATTTAAAAAATAAAAGACAGGGCGATATGGGAAGCTCACAAGATAACGTCGTCACATTCATGGGTCAGGTCCTGAGTTGACCACTCCGTAACCTTAGACAAGTCACTTAACCTCTCTGAACCTGCATGGTCTTATCTGTAAAAGGGAGATTAGCCTTCTAGGATTATTTTAAGAATTAAAGATACTAATTCATCTAGAGATGTCATGTAGATTCTGAAACGTGAAGGAAGACAACGTGAGAACTGTAGGAGAACTAAAGTGTATGTAAAAGGAGGAATGTATGCAATCCATAAAAATGGGAGGTATATTTCACGTTATCAGAATTTTATGGAAGTTAAACAGAAATTAATTTTGCCTGCCTTTGGATATACTTTTCTTCCAATGCAAAAATTATTTTTCGGTATTTTTTTTACATGATATTCTTTTGTTGGCCCACTTTAAAATAAGTAATTATTTAAGAATCATCGATCACTTTGTTAAGCAATCTTTGTGTGTTGCTGAAACTAATTGTTTATTCTTGTCTCAACATTTTCTATTTCTTAATATTCTTCAGAAGAAAGTAATTCTTTCTGTTATGTTTGGTTGTTTTCTTTTTTTTTTTATCCTAATTTACTTTACATGACTTTCAGGGTTTCTGGCCATTTGAGTATTTGCAGTACCTTTTTACATGCCATTTCTTAAGTTCCCTCATACTTGCTTTAATGGACAATTTGTTACTGCTCTATACACATTGTGACATGTTCGCAAAGAAGCTGCGTCATACTTGGTTTATGTTTTATGAAATGTTCCTGTACTGCCAGTAAACAAATTAAGTCTTAGGAGAAAAGGCATTTGAGAGGGAAAGTGTGGTCCTAAAGAAAGATCCCAGCTCTTGGTTACTAACAAGGTTTGCCTTCAGAACCCGAGAAATGAATGAAGTATTGAGAACCGGCAGAAAGAATAATTTATGTACAACTATGAACAAAGAAATCTCATAATTTGCTCCTTTGTTGAAAGATAAGGTTACATCAGTCTCTATAAAGTTAAGTTGTTTAATCAGATCACCTTTCTAGGAAGAGTACTACTTTGAATATTTGGTTACTACATATAATCCCAGGAGCAATGAAAAGAAAAAGGAAGCCATTTTTTATTTCAAATACTCTGGGTAAAATTCCAGTAATGGGAGCATCAGTAAAAGCAATGCGTGTTTTGAAAAATTAGCTCTGTGCTTGTCTGTCTTTGCAAGCTGGTGAAAAAGCAGGCCAAACATCTCTGCTTCCTGAGGAGTGGAGTACTTTTTGGAGGAAGATGGGGAAGCAGTGTGCTCATTGAGCATTTTCGTTCATGCCCTTCACAGGCTGGTTAAAAGTCTCATCTCCACGGTAACTGACACACAGATATGGGGCAGGTCAAATGCATGGATCAGGAAAGCAGATCCTGCCCAAGCCATGTGTGCCTGGATTTTCTTAGACACCAAGAATACACATAGCATTCGTTCCTTCCTGCAGCAGCCCTAGACTGTAGCACCTGAATGCCTGTAGATAGAGAAGAGCAGGTCCCTCTAGCCACTTACTCTGTTTAATTTTTCCTTGTTCTTTTAGAATTTATTGCAATCTGACCGTGTGGTATTTGTGTGTATGTGCGCACCTGTGTGTGTGTGTATACACGTGAAATGCTGATTATGTTACCCCTCCTCAGTACAACATAAGCTCCATTAAGGCAGGAACCATCGCTTTGTTCACCAGTATCTTCCCGTGCCTGGAACAGTGCCTGAAGCCTAGGCACTCATTAAATAAGTATTGGTTGAGATGAATGAGTGAGTCAATGAACAACAGTTTCTGATGAAAGATGGTATTACTTCTCTGAAAATCTGATTGAGAAAACCAGTTGCTTTCCTGTAACATCTATGCCAGTTAGCCTCTGGGGCTCTTATATGACACTTGTTTCATTTCAGTGTTATAATAAAAATGTAGCTGAACTATGAGCTGTGAAGGTGTTTGTATTGGTGCTACAGTTAGGAGGGTAGTCTGCCCTGGAAATGTTGGTAACTTAGGGAAATTGTACTGAAGATTTAAACCAGCTAAGAGCAGCCAGCCTAAAAATTAAGCTATAAGTCAGTGAAATTGGGGAAAAAATAGTCATGTTCAAAAGATCATCACATGCAGCCAGAAATAGATTTAATAAACGGAAAATGAATGGACCTCACAACTATAAAATAGACTTCTCATAATTTAAGGAATGGACCCTGCTTAATATAAAAGATAGAGACCCAGTGAACACAAGAAAACACTTCCTGAAGCCATCCAACAAAACCAATTAGGAACAGAATTTGGAATAAAAATAATAAAGGAACATTAACAAAACCCATTTAAGACAAAAGAAGGCAATGGAGAAAAAAATTAGAACGTGTTAAAACCAAGATTAAAATGTAAATGAGAAAATATAAAGAGAAGGCAAATTTCAAATGGATTCAATAATTAGAAAACTAATTAATATGTGAGAATGATGCTCTTCTTTCTCCACTCCACACCAGCCCCCACCACAGGAGCACTGGTGTGAATGACTTTTTAGAGAAATTGAGCTGTTATATGAACATAGACAGATAGGATGAAGGAAAGGAGAATAAAGGCTGATGGAGTTGGAGCTAAAAAATTCATCACATGGATGCCACTGAACCGTACACTTAAAACAGACTAAGATGGTAAATAGTGTCTACTTTACCACAATTAAAAATAAATAAAAACAGATTTTTAAAAATTCATTATATGCAAGAAATTTTAGTGGGGGTTTTTAATACAACAAATTAAGCAACAGGAACAATTGTTTCTTCAACAAGTATTTGGATGGGGAAGATGTGACAAAGATTCTGTCAGGATCTTTTCATTGGGAGAGATCCCTATTTCCAGAGACCCGGCGTGAAGAGAAGGCTGAGCCTCAGGGCAGCTGGATGGCACTGGCTGGCAGGGCCCAGACCAAGCCAGGTGGAGGCAACCATACTGACCTGGACCCTGAAAGGTAGGAGGATTTGCTTGCAGGACTGGATAAAAAGCAAGGAAAGCACCCTAGGTAGAAAGGAGTTGATTCAGTCACTGCCTGCATTTGCAAACCTGGAAAATGGGACCTCAGTGTGGCTAGTACCGAATCCATGTTTTATTTTGTTTTTTTTTCAATCAAAAATAAATTTCAATTAAAAATCAGACCTATGAAGGAATAGATTTAATTCTTGAGAGCTCAATTCTTAGAGGCAGCAGATTTTTCCCTTTTATACACCAAAAGTTTTTTAGTTTTATCTTTTTGAAATGGAAACCTTTGGAAATTGATATTAGTCTTTTTCCCACATTTTCTACCTTTCTGTGAGACTTATGGTCCTCATAATGAACATAAACTGTAACACCAATCGAAGCCCTCAAGCCGGTGAGACTGTCATATTCAGCCAACTGCATTTTTAAGTTCTGGCGACATTCTAAATTATGCAATTTTGTTTCTCCTTTTGCTACTAACATTTTTACCCATAGAAATTACATCCCCTCCCTTATAATTTTCTGTTTCCAGACTGTTGTGAATTTAGAAACTAGACAATTGATCTTACTTACGTATAGATTAAGGGCAAGCACGTGCTGTGAGAGGGCCTGATGCTTTTCTTTCTAATGATAATGCTCTAATATTTACACCAGTGTGGACTTTGTGACTCAAGTTTGACTACCAGGGAACGTGCATTTGCTGGTCTGTACTATACTGTCACCAAATAACCCAGGTATTGAAAGGTGCCATGTCCTAATGTTTACTTTTGAAATTATCCTGAGGCTAGGATTTACCATGAATTAATTAGGGTAGGATGAAGAGAGGTTTCTGAAACTTGGAAGTGGACCTAGTTTAAGTACACTTACCCCATTATCTTTCCTGCATCTCCAGCTGCCTAGGTTGATCTGTGTTTGAAACTCAGACTGATGAGTGACACCCCGCTTTGAATCATTTTCTGCTCTGGTACAGAGCTCTGCCGGGCTGGGATAGTTCCAGCTCAATAAGGCTGTTCATACAGTTTTATCTTTTTGAATATCACCTCTGTATTCACAAAGATGTCTGGCTTTGAAGTACAGGTGAATAATATTTTTTATGATAGCAGCGAATTGGCGCTTTAGCCGTTTAAATGGAGGATTTGTCTGAGAGGTTTTCTGGTGTCTACATTTCAGCTCTCTAGTTCAAAATGCAGCCTTGCAGGACTGTCAGAGAGGTCCTCTCATGAAAATTTCACTCTCATGAAAATGTGTGCACTCTAGTTAAGACTTTCAGGCCCCAGAGTCATGCAGTTAAGGATCTTGTCTTGCAATAACTGTATATATTACATCAACCCCATTATTGCTGCATCTGGAAATGGATCAAATCCTGTGGAAACCCAAAGAGAAGAAAAAGTCATACTCCAAATAGACATTTTAGGTTTATATCCCAGTCTCTGGTTCTGTGGCACGATGCCTTTGATACCTGAGGAAGATGTCTTGAGACATTAGGTCCTTCTCTAAGCTGGTATTGGGGAGGTGTCCTACTTCCACAAGGTGCCTGCGCTGGGGGAGTAGGAGGTGAAGCAGAGGAGTGGCCAGGACTTCATTTTCATCATTTGATTTTCAATATGCCCCTTTGGAATCAATAGTGCCTTTTAGTGCACTGCTTGCCTTACCATTTAATTTAAAGTCGTTAAATTAAACTACTATCTATCACAACTATTGCATCCTTTCTTAAAAGACTCTGACATATCGAATCTCCTCGTGTAGTTCCCATCCCAGGAATCCCTTTCAGACCTGCAGAAATAAAGTCAGGTGACATTTTTAGTTAGTTATTTAAGGAGATTTATTGAGTATTATCTGTGCAAAGAACTTCGGATGACATCTGGGAGTCTACAGTCTTATTAGGGAACTTTTAGGGGATATTGCTAGAAGAGTATATGGTTTAATTACAGGACCGACCCTAGACAAAACCTTGTCTCCAATCAATAGTTACTTTACTTGGCAGCAGTCTTTTGAGTCTTTCATAGGTAATGTAGGATATGCACAACAAAGCAAAACACCGAACAGTTTGGGTTAAATGTTCAACTCTTGTAAAGGAAACTGGCCTAATGAGGACTGGCCTAGTGGAGGTAGGTGTTATGGAGATGAGACTAGAAGTGGCTCTGAATGAAGAGGAGGAAGAGATGGGCAGAAAAGAACGGAAAGGAGCTGCAGAAGAGAAAGAAGGAAGAATAAATGGCCAGTGTGCTCACAGGCCAGTAAGAGCATCAGCAGGACTTGAGTGAGGGTGTGGAGGCAAACTACTAAAGGCTCTCAAAACCAGGCCAGGGTGCTGAGGCTGGATGATGTAATTGAGAGCTATTGAAAGTTTTGAGCAGAGACGTGTTATGATTAAAGCCATGCAAAAGAAAGATTAGTTCGATATGGAAAACAGATGAAATAATGTCCACAAAGAAGCTATTAAAATCATCTAGCCATAGGCCTCCAAGGGTCTGGATGGGATGTGGCCAGTGGGAATGGAGAGGAAACGAGATAATACGCAAGACAATTTATTATGTTTTTGTCACTTGCGAGGCCATATTCTTACAGTTTAGTGGTAGCTGAGATCTGGAAAGACCGTTCAGATGTAAGGGGCTCCTCAACTATTATGTCAGGTTAAATGAATTACAGGGGAAGGGTAGGAAAGGTGAGGGAGAGCCGTCTATGTAACATTGGGGACATGTTCGTAATTTAATAAAATAAACAAAACGTTATACTGCTTCCTCAGAATTTGGCTTGACACAGAAAGGAGGCAAGAGAAGCCTTACATTTATTTGTAGTTATGAAAAGAGTATCCAACTTTCATGGAGAACTTTCTTCTGCCTTTAATATTGATGATACCACCATTCTCTTGATATCCAATCCAGTGTCCAAACTGGAAACTCACTTTTTACTTGACTCTTTCCCTTAATCTCCATATCCAGTTACCCAGAACTAAATACTTATGTTTAACTATATACTTCCTGTTCTCAGCATTCCCAATGCCTCTATCCTAAGCCCTCTTGCTCTTACGTTTCTTTCTTTGGATATTAATAACTGACCATCTTACAAGGGCTTGTATGGGAGGGGTGGTAGAATTTAACATATCAAAGTACTGTAAAAAGTAGAGACTTGAAACTGCATTTATGAATTAAAAAAAAAGATTAGCGACTATCTCATTAAAACAGTGTCTGACTCTGTTGCATTCTGAACAGAGGCCACTCATCAAGAGCTTTAAGAACTGCCTTTGTTGAAGATATAGTACTCGTGGGGAACGTACATATTTTATAAAGGAAGCGCAGAGGTGTCCCAACTTGGGCCGAAGGATGGTGAGAGTGAAAAGTTAAACCCACACCTTGGACGGCAAACAGGGCACTGCCTGAGCCTTGTATCTTTCAAGAGGTGCATCCCTTTCTAGAGCAAGAACCAGCTTGGCTTCTGAAAATTGATTCTTGGAGATTTCTGGAAGGAATTACCCCAGAGTCTTTTCCATTATTAGAATGAAGCATGGAAGACAGAGAGCTCTTGACCATGAGGAAAACCTGGACAGGAAATCACTTTTTTTCCCATATACGTTTTTCTACCCGTTTTCTAAATGGGACTGCTATTTCCCTAGAACAAAAAATAAGCCAAAAACATCTTAAGTATTGTAAGATTGGTCAGCTATAGTACGAGCTTCCAATATAATTTACCCACAGCAATGTAGTGACTAGAATTTTGAGATGACCAAATATGGTATAACACTAACATAGTATAATGAAAATAATAAAATTCTGACACCATTTCCAAAGAATAAGGCCAGGTTATAATATTAAGTGTGCCTTTCTTGATACGATTCATATCCTGATATTTATGGTTTAACACAGTCCATCTGAATATTTATGACATTATTTTCAGCCAGTAAGAATGCCCATTCTGTTTTTCAGCTTCTCCCGTTGGCAACGGTTACATCAAGCCTCCGGTTCCACCTGCTTCTGGCACGCACAGGGAGAAAGGGCCGCCAACCATGTTACCCATCAATGTGGACCCAGACAGCAAACCAGGAGAATATGTCCTCAAAAGTTTATTTGTCAACTTCACCACTCAGGCCGAACGCAAGATTCGTATCATTATGGCAGAGCCCCTGGTGAGTACATGCCGTGGAACCTGCCTCTTTGAAACTTCATCTGTATGCTGTTATACTAGATTTAAACACTCTAACAAAAGATGGATTGCTTTTCTTCTAGTTTGTAAAGGTTCTTTAATATCATAGGTAATGTGTTAAAGATAATAGTTAGGTTCTCTGATCTAAGAGAAACAATTTGAGTGTCAAGGATTTTAAAACAATCTTCAGCAAATACTATTCAGTAGCATGCTTCACTGCTGCATTTGGGACTAATAAGCACAATTTAACAAGAGGAAGTATCAAAGAAGTATCAATCATAGAAAAATTGTGTTCAGAGTCTCTGTGATATATATAAGTGTATATATATCATACACATATTTTATATATATGGCAAAATCTTTTGTCCAGTTTTTAAAGTAGATGACAAGAAAAATCGTTTTGTTCAAGTGGCTGTGTGGACTTCGAGTTTGAGAAGTTAAGGGCTTGGTACCATATTGTCAGAGGAAGTGTTTTGATGAGTCGTTCAGAAACACCATTTCCATTTCTAAAACATGAAAGACAATACATTCTTGCCTGACTTACCTTTAGTTCCCTCGTTAGACACATGAGGCCCTTGGATGTCAGTGTCTTTGGTTGCAGATGCTTCTGCTAGCAAATAAGGCAGGCATGAGTCCGCCTTACGTTAATTGCTCTAACAGGGCTCTAAAGAGCGCTGAATCTCTCCAAAGGACAGTCAGAAAGGAAGGAAGTGCAATTGGTAGATTCAGATTACCTGTTTTCTAACCTTGGCAGGGCCACACACAATAAAATAAAAGGAAAAGAATTCAGAGTGATGCAGCTGTTTCTGGGAAGTGTGACTTTGTACCTCCTATGAGGTTACTGGGGTAATAAGAAGATAATCAGAGGTTTGCTTTGCAGAATTATAACTTAAGATAATTAAATACAGTATTCTTAAGCCTGCAATACATGTCTCTGAAAATATGTAACAGATGATGCCCATCATCTGTTAAAAATGACCTTTACAAGAATTACAACATAGGGTTTGGGAATCAGAATTCATAAACGTTTGTTAAGTGTGTTTACCTGAAAGTTACAAACTTTGCTCAATAAAATTTTTATTATATCAGTGGATGTTACATTTATCCATTCTGTTCATAAAATTCTCTTCATTTATTGAATTTCCATAATTATGGGAAATGTTTCTTGCTTTTACAGTTTAAATCATCTAAATTCATCCTGACTACAGGACCTTTATTTCCATTCACTCATGTTTTTGTGTTTCTGCTCCTCTTACTTCTACTAATAGCTAATATCTGTGGTGTGGTTACTATGTGCTAGGCATTGTGCACAACTTATTACCTCGTTTAATCTTCACAGTGACCTTAGGTAGACAGCACTTATTTCCTGCTTACAGATGAGGAAAGTTGGCACAGAGAAGGTTAAGTAAATACTCAAGGTCACACAGTGTTGATTTAAACTCAAACTAGGTGGCTTCAGAACCCACATCTGAACCCCTCTGTACTTTATTGTAAATCTTTCGTTGGTCGTCTTCATGTAAAGACACTGTTGCAGATACTGTTGCTAACTTCTTAAAACAAACCAACACAGGACTCTCCTGTAACTTGAATCAGCCACTTCAAGTATCCAAAGTCCCAATGCCCAGAACAGGGCTGACCCTTGGAGCCTCCAACCCCTGAAGCAGCCCAGACTCCTCCCCTGGTGGAGGGAGGGAAGCTACCTCCATTTCGGAGGATGTGGGTCAGTTTAAAGATAGAGTGGTGAGGCACAATAAAGATTCATTTTACCCTGTAGCCCTAGAAAAGTGCAAAAATGACAGATCTGATCTCTTTGAAATTGTGTATCCTAATGAATTTTCCTGAGGAGCTGTGAAGTTGTACAAAAGTTCAAAGAGATGCTTACACAGCTAGGTCCTGATACCTTTTGAACCATCCGTGTTTCCAAAATTATAGTTTACTGTTTTTTTAAGAGTTTATGAAGTAAAATAGTTTGGATTTAACTTTGTCCCTCAACTCAGGTTGGAATTCGTTTGCGTGGAGTTTGTTTTTTCTTCTTGGAATAAGGATTAGGTCTGAAAAATGTACGTGTGCCATAGCATTCTTTTAATAGAAGTAGACATTTTTGTTCCACTCTATGATACAACTAAAATGTCCCCAAACAAGAAAAAATTTTAAAGTGTAAGTTCTTGTCATAAGGAAATCTTCCTTATGTGCTTAGAGTGAAGGATTCTGCTGGGTGTTGATGGCCAAGAAGACACACTTGATGTTTTTAGCTGAAGAGATGAATCTAATCAGTTTTTAGTATTATCGATTTTTATAAAAAGATTTTTTTGCTCTATCACCCAGACTACAGTGCAGTGGCGCAATTTTGGCTCACCACAACCTCGGCTTTCTGGGTTCAATTAATTCTTGTGCCTCAGCTTCCTTAGTAGCTAGGACTATAAGAGTGCGCCACCACGCCCAGCTAATTTTTATGTTTTCAGTAGAGATGGAGTTTCACCATGTTGGCCAGCCTGGTCTCAAACTCCTGACCTCAGGTGATCCACCCACCTTGGCCTCCCAAAGTGCTGGGATTATAGGCATGAGCCCCTAACTCTGGCCTTTTTATTCCCCTTTGATTTTTTGGCAGAAATGTAAGCTTCTGTTCCATATTCTTTTCTTGTCTGCTGAAAAATGCTTAGTAATTTTCCGTCCTTATTTTTGCCTCCTTGTAGGCCAGTAAATGTGAATGGATTCAGAGGCTTGTCACCTGATTCTAGAAGTGTGAATGTGCGTTTGGCATTTTGTCCTGTAGCTGCAACAATAGGTGTTATTTTTGATGTATGCAGAGTACTTTTAAGGTGAATTCTATTAAATGTCCTCTACTGTTTCTCTTGTCTTACAAAGACATTGAATGCTTTACAACCCTGAATTTATGTGGGTTCATATCAAATCACAAAATTGTATTCTATTATTCTTAACTAAATACAACTTGTATGGGGATGGCAAAGGTAATTTTCAAAAACTTGGAAGTATAGACTTACTATTTGGGGAACTACTCAGGAATCCGTATTTTTCAGTTTTATTGTTAAAAGACTAACTCAGAATATTACACCTATTAGCTTGTGTGGAGCAGATTATGTACAACTTTAAATTAAATCATAAGGTTTTATTTATGATTTTGCAATATCCAGATAGCCAACTTTAAAAAAAAAAGGAAATAAAAATGTTCCACAAAAACAAATTTTCGATTTGTTTCTTTGTAAATATCTTTCACTTGTTCTGCAGAATGGCTCTTTGTACCCAAAGATGCTCAGGTCATATTGACGAATATTTATGGATAAGTCAATAATTTTATTCTATTTTTATTGCTTCATGGGGACATTTAATAGCATTTGTTCTTGTCCAGTCTTATCATTATTTCACCTTTCCCAAGCAAAGTGTTCTAAACAAGCTAATGGGGTCATCTGTGTCTCTTTTATATTTTTATTTCAAAACATAAAAACTGCAGAAAATAAATAATGAATACAGTTCTTTCTTGCATCCTCCTCCTTCCCTCTGAACTCAGTTTTCTTCTTCCCAAAGTGAATCTTTTTCAGTTCTTTAAGTAAGAATCAGTGGGTGGTAAATTACTCAGTCTTGTTCATCTGAATGTCTTTATTTCTCCCTCATTTATCAGTGATGGTTCAGCTGGGAATATAATTCTAAGTTGACATTCATTCTCCCTCTGACATTTGAATCTTTATTTCACTGTATTGCCTTACCATTGCTGTTGAAGAGTCTGTAGTGAATTTGTTATTTGTTTGTAGATTCTTTACTTTTTTCCCTGTTTACTTTTATAGTTTTTTTCTTTGTCTTTGGTACTCTGAAGTTTCACTACACTGTGTTTGGATATGCATTTATTTTTATTTTCTTGTTTGAGACTCTTGTGCTTCTTAAATTAAGGATTTATATCTTTTCATCAATTCTGGAAAATTCTTAACTATTAATTATATTAATGTTGTCATTTTTCCACTTTCCCCCTTCTCTTTTTCTGATACTTCTATTAGATGTAAATTGGACTTTCTTATGCTACATTGCATATCTTTTTACCCATCATTTATTATTCTACCTCTTTGTCTCTTCTGCATTCTGAGTAATTTTTTCAGATCTGTTTTCCAATTCGTTAATGTTCTCTCAGGCTATATAATCTGTTTTACCTAGCTAGTGAGACTCTTAATTTTGATGACTACATTTTTTATTACTGGAAGTGCTATTTAGTTCTCTTTGAAAGTCTACTTAGGCGTCTTATTTTCATTGTACTTTGTTTCTTTTTTAAGATTACAACTTTCCTTTTATGTCTTCAATCACCTTGAATGTGTCTTTAGATTATTGTTCTGTTATATCAGTACTTGTTGTGTCTGCTAATTCTTCTGTTTGTTGTGCCTGCTAATTCTTGCCCATGATAGATTGCTGTTTACATACTTTGAAATTTTTCACTGTGAATTCTTTCACTGAGCCTCTTTTTCTGTGAGTTCTCCTTGCATCCACGGTTGTGGGAGTGTTTCTCCAGCACAGTTTTGCTTTTGCCTCTTCTGTTGCCCAGAGTTACTGCTGTCCGGGGCCAAATATTCGGTGACTTTCTGCACCCAGAAGGTGATGCAAATGTATATCCCAAACTTGTAAGACTTTGGCCTGTGGTTTTAAATTCTTGGATGTGAATTTTTTTTTCTTGTTATTTTACATAGAACTGAAGCAGAGACCACTGGGAACATCTTTTCATCTTCTTTTAACGGTGCATAGATGTTTCCCTAGTCCATTGTTTAGGACCAGACTTTATGTAAGGCATCTTATTTTCTATGTCCCACCTCTCAGGGCCCATGGTGGACAACAACAAAAGCCTCTAGGATAATGAAACAAACAGTCCCTGGACAGCCACTAAGCTACCTCACTCCCTCCTGTTTTTCCTTTCCTTTTGCCTTTCTTGTGAACTCATTTCTGTACTTAAAAAAAAAAAATGTTATACTTCATTCAATATTTCCAAGCACTTACTCCATATGAGCTTTTGGGTTACCTGAGCCCATCATCCTGCCTATGTCCCCTGCAGAATTCTCAGTTTGCTTCTCATGCAGATAAAACCAGGGTTGGCCTTTGCTCCATGAAGCACATGGTGAGGTGGGGTGTCCTTAAGGTGGATAAAAAGAAGAATAAGGGGCCTGTCACCAATTTTTCCTCCTCTGATCTCATCTGTGAATCTTCTCTAAACACAATCCTGTCCATTACATTTCTTGCATAAAACTTTCATTTCATTCTCTTTCACTCCTTGATTTGGCCCAAACTGATCTTACTCCCACCACATGCCTTTATGAACCCAGGTTTCTTGTCTGCCACCACGCGTTTATGCATGCCGACCCCTCTTACTGGAATGCTGCTCAGCTCCTCATCCTGCCTGCCCTTTAAGGCCCAGTCCAAAATCTCATCATCTGAAAAGCTTGGCTTGATTTCTTCCCTGATGTCTCCACACAATCATGCTTATGTTAACACACACTTACACATATCTGCAAATCTCTACTTTATCTGAGCTACCATATCATTCTGTCATGCAAACGATTCTGTCCTCACTGAATTAGAGTAATTAGTATAGGCTCAACTAGTAAATACCAGAGTATATGATGAGTTTTAAGGGTAAGCATTTTATGATACTTTCAGTTGTGCATGTGCATACCAAACCATAGTGTATTTTTTATGGTGGTGGGGTAGGGGCAGAGATTTTCTCTTAAGTTGAAGAAGCAATGTATTAGCCTATAAGTTCCTTGGAGGCAATATCTGTGTGGGATGCATCTTGACACACACACACATGTAAACACACACACACACACACACATATCCCATGCCCCCATGTTTAGGACAGTGTTTGCATATCATAGACAGTAAATTTTTTTTAAATGAATGAATGAGTGAATGAATGAAACATTAATATAGTAGCTTGAAAGGAATGTCTTTATTGGATCCTGTGTGCTTCCAAAAGTCACCTTGCCAACTGTAAACTAATAATAATAGATTTTTGTTCTGTTCTTTGCACTCGACAGATGAATGCCCTACAATGTGCTGAGTACAAGAGGCATTGATTCTCAGCCTCCTGCTTTCGGGCATCTAAGGATACCTCTTTATTCATTGATATGGTCACCTTCCCCTCACCCCGACTCCAGCAATAGGTGACTCTTAGTGATCAGACACAGTCTCAGAATATATGCTCTCATTCTCTATGAGTCTGTCTATATAGCATCTATCGCCATAGTCACAGGCAATTACCTTCTCAGTAAGCTCTTTCCAAAAACAAGACTCTCCAGTTTTTCAGAATTCAAGTGCTGCTATCAATTTTGACTTTGTAGCTCAAATGGACAAAAGAGATAAAGACAAAGTTAAAGACAAAACAGCTTTTCATTCTGACTGATCTGGATTTGACTCCTGCTTCCACCTCTTTAGTGTTGTGTGACCTTGAACCAGCCAGTCAACCTCCTTTTTTTCTCATTTGCAAAATGGGAGTGACAGTACCCAGCTCACAGTGTGGCTGAGAGGATTAGAGGGAGTGCATGGAACACCTGATATACTCCTGAGCATGTAGGAGATGCTCATTTGTCCTCATCACCACCCTCATTATCCTCGTCAGAGGACTGAGATGAGTTTCTGGTATATTTCCTCAGAAATCAGCCTGGTACATTCTCTCTTTGTGTTCACTCAAACATAATGGAGGCTTGAGCAGGGGACTTGACTGTCTGCTGTTGCCATTTATCAATACTGTCAGGTGGCTCTGCTGAGCTCTGCCATGGCGTTGACAGAGGCACAACCACAGCTCCTTTCAGCAGACCTGGTCTTGGCCCTCCAGGTGCTCATGCTTTGGGAGATGACAGAGGCAAACAAAGTACTTGAGAGAAGACAACACCCCCCATGATCTCACTGTATTTCCAGCAAAACACTTGAGGCCTACCCAGGTGTGAATTGTGAAGACCTAGGCAGTAAAACCAGGGATTTGAGGTACGTCCACCTCTGAGGGTTTTCAAAGTCTTTCAAAGAGGAAATTTCATTGGTTCTTGAGAGGAGGGGTCTCAGAAAAAAATAAGAACCACATAATGCCAGGCAGCCCAAAATGTGAAAGGCTGGGTTATTCAGCTAAGTAAACCAAGTTTAGAAAATTTCAAGAATTTTCAATCACACTTCTTAGACTTTTGTCCACGCCCCTCCCTATGACTTGACCAATACACAAGAAAATTGGTTTTTTGTTATAGCCCTGCCACTAACCTGTGCTTCTGACAAAGTCACTTATGTGTGATCTGTCATTGTTTTCTCATCTATGAAAGGATAGCAGCCAGGCCATTTTCACTCTAGTGTATAAAACAAATGAAATAAAAGCAGCATTCACTCTCAAACCCCCGGGTTTAAACTCTTAAATTCCTGGGGTTTAATCCCTGGGTTTAAACTCACTTATTAGTGAGTCTACCCAGGTTTAATCTTCCATTGTCCCTTCCAGGAGCTGCAGTGGAAGCTAAATTGGGGATTGGTCCAGGAATTCCATCTGGATCTAGTCTATCAGCATAAAATGTCAACGGGAAGAAGAAAAAGAAATCTGACTCGCCTGACAAAGAGTTACTCAGAAAGAAAGTAATTTACTGTGTTTTGATTTCGAAACCTGGAATAAAGAGAAGGTTTTTTTTTTTAAGTCTGCTTGACTTAAAAAAAAAATCTAACTTTCATCTTGTCCTTCAGCGGAGACTGAGAGTGAGAGAGTTGTGCCCACCTTTGTCCAACATCCCGGAATTCAAAAACACTTTTTATGATGAAAGATGAGTGAAAATGGGGAATTTTATCATTGGGATTGCTTGAGCCTTAGTAGCCTTGTTCACAAAATGGTTAATGGACAAGATGCAGGCAGGATATTTTAGACGTTGCTCCTGTGCTGAGTTTGGAGCACAGGTGTGGGCTGACAAACAGAGTGATAATTCATAAAGGTGCTAACTGTGTCATGCTGGAATGGAGGCTTAAAAATAATAGAACATGATCTAGCTGGTTTGCTAACATGAAAGAAGTCAACTCGAAGTAACACAAACTATTTTCTTGGGGTACACAGTCTGAAGAATCCAGGATGCCAAACTCTATTGCATCACACATCATGAATCTGTAATGAAATATGTCATGCTTAAGAACAAACCTGTAGGAACATCAGTCATGGCCAGCTGGCACAAACACTGAAAGGCCAAGCAATTAGCTAATGACAGCATTACTGCATGCTAATGTTGTTCCAGGTTCAGGCAGTAACGTTGTTGACATACCTTTGTTCCTTGGCCCAGAGTCTGAGGCTTCCAACTCCTCCTGTGTGCTGATGTTACAAAGCTGGCATCAGGACAACTCTCCTGTTACCCCTAAAGTTAAGCAGGACTCTGTGCTGTAATAAGGACACTGGTGGCCCACCACCAACAGATGGTGTATGATGAGTGGTTCTAGTCATTTTGATGAATGGGACTGTAGGTCTAAGTAAGTTTGGCAAGTGATATACACCCCCGTCCGAGCTTCCTCTTGTGATTGTAGACCATATCTGATGAGAAGTAAGAGACCGAAATTAGGATACACCCTGTTTTTAGGTGTAAAAGAGGTTTTTTCACCTCTGGGCCATCTAGAGATTGAACTTTCATCCA
The DNA here is from genome assembly GCF_000951045.1 of Mandrillus leucophaeus. Classification (NCBI taxonomy): domain Eukaryota; kingdom Metazoa; phylum Chordata; class Mammalia; order Primates; family Cercopithecidae; genus Mandrillus; species Mandrillus leucophaeus. The sequence goes on from NW_012105908.1 coordinate 492,224, forward strand.
TAGTCTTGTATTTCACTCATTCACGTGACTGATGTGTGTGCAGACTTCTAGATATCAGAAAATATCAGATCCTTTCATCCAGAACCCTTTTTAGTATTTTAGTAATTTGTGAATTGGGAAATTCTGCTGTGCTAAAGGACAGAATGACTGCCTCTAATAAAGTTTGGATCTTTATATGACAGATCTTCCTACAACTGATTGTAATTAATCATGTTCATAAGCTTATCACCATTTACTAACCTCAGCCATATGATTTTTCATAATATTTTATCACGCCCGTTTGCAAGTTGGTGGTTTTTCTGCACTGCTCTACATGCCAATCTTCCTATACTAAGCAAAGGTTACATGTCTGTTGACTAAGGATTTGCAAATAGCAGAAATGCCAGCCTTAATGTCTTTCTGCACTGTGGATTCCAGTCAGCTTCCCAGAAGGACAATCAGCTAGGCTTGTTGGTCAAACTCCTCTTTAAATAGAGGCTGCTGTTGCTTCAACAGACCAAATAAGGGAAACATAGAGTAAAAGTAATTTCATTTACTCCCTGTTGAGTGTAGTGATAGAATCAAAGTAATGCTGTCCTGAAAAGAGACTAAAATATTGCTCTTCAGATAGGGAATATTTATATCACACTTGACAACATACTGGCTAGTTTTCAAATTATAAATAAATAACTTTTAAAATAGCTGTTTCTTAGCAAAACAGCTTAGGCTGGAACATCCCTTAAATAATCTTTAAAGACATCCATCAAAAACTTGAACATTCACCCTAACCCAGAAACATAGCATTGTTAGTGGCTAAAAAGATTTAATTTAACTGCTAAATGAGGTGATCTTTCAGATGATCTCATAAGTTTGTTTTCTTTATTAGGAGTATGCTTGGAGGCATGTAGATGAAAAACATTTATTCTGTCACTCCTAAATGGAACTTTTCCTGCTGTGAAATGAAATTTAATACACCACCATAGTAAAAGTTTGATTGAACCTTATAGCAAATAAATGATGTGAAAAGCATCACGAGGTAATAAAAAATATCAGAGGGCTTTTTACTTCAATTTAATAGTATCCAATTCAGTTCATTCATGGATAAGGCCATAATTTTTATTTTTATTTTTATTTCTGGTGACTTTCTGAAGAGATTATCGAAGTTTCCTTTTTTTGAGAATACAAAACCAGACGAAGGTGATTCCTCATTATTTTCAGTCTAGCTTTTCTGATGATATGTTCTTTGTACTATTTACAAAGACCTCCTTTTTAATACAAACAAAAGATCATCTGGAAGTATATGTTTTAGAGTGAGAGAAAATACCAATTAAAATACATTCAGTAATAATGGCATAATACCAAGTAACGATGGCTCATTCCTTAAGGTCACTCTGATGTAATATTGCTGTGTTCCCACACAACATTTTGCATTTTGACATTCCTGAAAATCATCAGTACAGTTTTCAGCAATAGCAAGCTTTACTATAGCATTGTAGCAATTTTAACCAGCGCAGATTTAGATTTCTATAGGTCATGCTAACAATAAGACTTGCTTTATTAGGTGTTTTTACTGTTGCTTACATACCTAGTATATAGTATGTTCTGACTTTTAAAATTTCTTAAAACACAGTATTCTATTTGATAATATTTCCTGATGCTTTTGGGAATTTCTACTCAATTCCTAAGTTGTAATTATGTAGGTTGAAGGCAGGGGAGTTGGAATGTTCCTGTAGGCTTTCCCAAGGTGATTCAGCCATGAAGAATACAAACATTCAAGGAAAAAGACTATGCAGGCCACAGAGAAGGAATGTCTGGTGGGCACAGTGGCTCACACCTGTAATCCCCGCACCTTGGGAGGCTGAGGTGGGAAAATTGTTTGAGTCCAGGAGTTTGAGACCAGCCTGTGCAACATGGTGAGACCAGCCCCACAATCTCTATCTACAAAAAATAAAAACAAAAAAATTAGCCAGGCATGGTGGCACACGCCTGTGCTCCCAGAGGCTGAGGTGGGAGGATCATTTCATTGAGGCTGCCGTGAGCCGTGTTAACACCACTGCTCTCCACTCCAGCCTAAGTGACAGAGTGAGACCTTATCTTCAAAAAAAGAAAAGAAACGTCTAAGAAGTAGAAGAAGAACAGATGGGAGGTGGGGGGTGATTCAAGTGGAAAGAAGGGAGTGAACATTGCTGCTAAAAGATCCAGCATGAAAAATGGCCACCAGATTTGCTATTTGGAAAATTACTGGGGTCCCTAGGGAGACTTAATTTTAGTAGTAAAAGAAAAGCCCAGATTGCAAGTAGTTGAAGACATTTTGAATAGGAGAGGAAAGAAAGACAGGAAATATAGACCACCCATTGGAGAACTGAATATGAGAAGAGGGTTAGAAAGGAAACCACAGCCAGAGGTGGATGTGTGGCCAAGGAAGGCGCTAAGATGAAAAGGTTTAAGCATGTTCATAGCTGAGAGAAAGACCGAAGAGAAGGGAAGGGTTGAAGAAAGGGGTCACTGAGGAGCTGGCTGGTGGAGCGATGTCCTGAAGGAGACAGGAAAAAAATCCTTCCACGCACACTGTACTAGACACTGAAAGTCTACTGAGTGAACATAACATGCACAGTTAAAGGGGTATATTGGGACAAATAAAATTGAAAAGACCAACAAAATAGAAAGTTACCCAGAAACAAACAAGTGAAGGTTGTATCTTACATTTCTTAGTAGCTGCTGTAGTTTTTTTTTTCTTTCTTTTTTAAAGAATGCCTATGAGAGCTGCTTTTTTGTTCAATTAAAATGAAGATTAACTTTGTAGCTGAATTTAATTGAAGTTTCTCCTCCACTGTTCAAATAATGGATTTGTACTTAGGACTGTTAAATGTGGCAGAGAAATAGGCTCCACTGAAATGAACAAAACCACTGCAAATAGGACAGATTATCTCAAGAGATTTTGCTTAAAAAAAAGTGCCAGCGTATTCTTCCAGATTTATATCTACCTTCACTTTTCATGGCGTGGGGTACTGGGCAACATCTTACCTGATAGTACCTTGGATTTATTTGTGCTATCTTCTGTATCATTCTCTTTTGTTTCTTTTCCCCCAATATTTTAGGTGACAGGTAGCATTTATTATTTTGCTTAAGAAAATTCATTTTAATAACTAAATGGAATACAAAGGAAGAAGTTTTGTCAGTTTCCACAAGTACCCTTCTTCCACAGATCTCCAAGGGTTTTAACTATTTCTCATTAGCTATTAGAAACCTACTCAGGATGTCATAGGGTGATGTCCATTTTTACAAACCGAGGCAGGTTTTCAAGGGGGTAAGTCTTCCACCAGAAGTCCAGTGATCCATGTAGGCAGTGACATGACCAGAGGACATCTTCAAGATGAATCACACCACTGGGGTGCCGATTACCCCTCATGATGGGGAAAGTCATTTGGGGAGTAGTGGTCAATATTCAGAACTGTGAGTCCTCAGGCTCACTCCTTAGGTGTTTTTCCAAACTTGAGTCAAAGTTGGCACAAATGAGATCTGATGAGAAAAAGATGTCAGACATGAAAACATTTGGGACCCCATTATTCATTGGTTCATACTGAAGTAGAGTGCCTGCTGCTGGGTGCAGATAGTCCTGAACAAAATGCTTTGGTGCATTTTCGCAGTTGGGTCCACAGCTCTTTACTGTGAAGGGTGCCGCCACATGGGGTGAGGAGGCTTACCACTCAGCATCTTCCCATGTTCTGGTGAAGAAGAGAGATCCCAATGGTGGTAGTTCCATTCTGAAATTCTGTATTAACCACTAAGACCAGACATTTATATTATAAAATTTCACTGCTGATGATATCAAAACCCTCAATTGCGTATATGTATCCTCATTTTTTCTAAACGATAACTGAAGCTTAGAGAAGTTAAGAAAGGGTCATAAGTTGTGAGGACCTAGGATTCAAAATCAGGTCTCTCAGATTTCAAAGCCCACGCCCTTCACTGCTACATCCACTGTTGTCATAATTAAAAGACTTTAAAATAGCATCTTAAGCAAGGTTATTGATATATTTAACTAATTGAATAATCTTATATTAACTCCAGTAGCATTGCTGGATTAAACACATTCATTGAAATCTCTCTAAATGCCCAGATGTCACCACAACGCAGTATATCCATGTAACAAAACTGCACTTAAATGTATACCCATTTTTAAAAAAGAAATATCTCTGAGGGCAGTAATACTTTGGATCTTTCTAGATTAGTGAAATCTTACCTGTGTGGAGCACACTTGAAATTTTGGAAGGCCACTAAAAAGTTAGAAATAGAAAGTTACTTGTATTAAATGAGCCCCTTGTATACCTCAAATAAAGCACCTCTTGGTATGTCAGACTCCCTCTAGACTTCTAAGTGACTGTGGCCTGTCCTGTCTGGCCATCTTTCTTTCCTCCTAAAGATTACAGAGATGTATGATATGAAAAGATTGTGAAGTGAAAATGTAATTAGTGTACACTGAAATTGTTTGAAAATTAAGGTAGAGATTGATGGCTTTCCTCTGCCCTTCTTAGATGTGGACACAAGGAGTGTTTAAAGTCTATATTTTTTTAAGCTGGGAGTAGGGAAGATTGGAACTCCTCAGGGTGTGAGAAGCACAAACAGCTGTATTCCTGTGGAAATACTGAAACTCCTGCAGAATTCTTCAGCACAGGAGAACATTCCCCTTGCATAGTTTGGGACAGCAGTGGTCTCTGATTCGGAGGGAGAAAACTCAAAGAGAAGCCCAGAGTGCAGACTGAGGACTGCATCTTACTTCTCACACAGCAGATGAGGTATCTCTGAGATTTGGCCACCCAAATCCAGTCTGCAAATGGGGAGAAATGGAGACTGGTCCTTTTTATAGCTCCACCAGGAAAAGATTAAAAAAAAAAAATTGGAGAATTGCTATTAGAATAAGTTTTGAGAGTATCTTGTGTCATCTTTAAAAACAAGACATTGTAAGATTTTAACAGTGATAAGTGATGCATCACGACCTCCTGGTTTTAGTTTTTGTTTGTTTTTTTTCAAAGAATTTAAAAGATAAACATATGCAAACAAAATAGCACAATGAACCTAATGGTCATCTTCAACAATTATCAACTCATAGTCAATTCGTTACACACTCCCTGAACCTTCCCCTGATATTACTTGAAGCGAATACTAGAAACAAAATCATCTCTAAGCATTTCCGTATGTATCTCTAAAAAAGTTCTTCTCTAAACAAAACTGCAATACTATTACTACATCTAAAAAACTAACAACAATCCCTTAACGTCATCAGATCTCCCATGTGTTGAAATTGCCAATTGTATCGTGAATGTCATATTTTCTTTTAACAAAATATTTGAATCAGGATCCGAGTAAGCTCCACACATTGCAGTAGACTTTTAAAGAAATCAACAAACTCCCCTCCATTTCTCTTTTTCTCCCCCCTCAAAACTTATTTATTGAGAAAACGTCTTTCTCTCCCACTCTTTCCTTCAGTCTGGATGTGGCTGACTACATCTTTTTGGCGTAATGTGATGTATTCCTCTAACTCCTGTATTTCCTAAAAATTGGAAATTAGATCGAAAGCCTTGGTTAGATTCAAGTTTGAGCTTGTTTGTTTGTTTGTTTAGTCAAGACTATTTCATACTGCTTTCTTCCATCAGAAGGGATGTCATGTCTGGATTTCACTTTTTTCTGTGCTGTGAGCAGCCACTGATGTTCAGCGCGAAGTCTCAGTATTTTGGGTTTTCCCAGGTCCCCGGGTCCTCGTTTGTTCACTGTCACTCAGTGAGCTGGGGCATCTGGTCAGACCTACGGTCTTCAGCTTTAGCCAGCTAAGAACTTTCAGGGACCTATCTCCCCAAAGTTAGACTTTTTCAGAATGATTTTGTGAAAATAAACATTTAATTCAATTCATGAAACTTCAGTACATAAATAAAATTGTACCAAAATATAGAACAAAGACAAATTTTTAAAGTATGTGAAGTCTTTCTATTCTTACTTGAAGTATACTGTTTTTACCTGATGAATGGCATCATTATTTTGAGCTTCCTTTGCCATAATCTGTTTCCACTTGTTGGTTAAATACCCATTGTGTATTGTGTGCTAATCTTGCTTTACTGCTTATTTAATGCTCTTTAAAAACCAGCATATCTGAACGTGTAGAGCTTGGATTTCATGCAACTAGTGTCCGGCAGTAGAACTGCAAGCAGGAGCATACCTCTACAGCTCTCTCTTCTTTTTTTCTGTTTTTTCTTTTTATGGTTTTGGGTGTATAGTAGGTATATGTATTTATGGGGTACATGAGATGTTTTGATCCAGGCATGCAATGCATAATAATCACATCGTGGAGAATGGGTGTCCATCCCCTCAAGCATTTATCCTTTGTGTTACAAACAGTTCAGTTATGCTCTTTTAGTTATTTTAAAGTGCACAATTAAATTATTATTGGCTATCATCACCCTGTTGTGTTATCAAATACTAGGTCTTATTCAGTCTTTTTTTTTTTTTAACCCATTAACCATCCCCACCTCCCCACTAACGCCCCACTATCCTTCCCAGCCTCTAATAAATATCCTTCTACTCTATATTTATGAGTTCAATTGTTTTAATCTTTAGATCCCACAGATAAGTGAGAACATGCAATGTTTGTCTTCCCATGCTTGGCTTACTTCACTTAATGACCTCCAGTTCCATCCATGTTGCTGCAAATGACAGGATCTCATTCCTTTTTCATGGCTGAATAGTACTCCATCGTGTAAATGTGCCACATTTTCTGTATCCATTTGTCTGTTGATGGGCACTTAGGTTGCTTCTAAATCTTGGCTATTGTGCGCAGAGCTACAGCAAATGTGGAGCTGATCTTCCAAATACTGATTTCCTTTCAGTATTTGGAAAAGATTGCTGGATCATATGGTAGCTTGATTTCTAGTTTTTTGAGAAACCTCCAAACTGTTCTTCATAGTAGTTGTACTAATTTACATTCCCACCAACCAGGGTATGAAGGTTCCCTTTTCTCCATATCCTTGCCAGCATTTGTTGTTGCCTGTCTTTTGGATAGAAGCCATTTTAACTGGGGTGTGATGGTTTCTCACTGTAGTTTAGACTTGCATTTCTCTGATGATCAGTGATGTTGAGCACCTTTCATATTCATGTTTGCCATTTGTATTCTTTTAAGAAATGTCTAATCAAGTCTTTTGCCCATTTTTTGATTGGATTATTAGATTTTTTTTCCCATAGAGTTGTTTGAACTCTGTATATATTTTCGTTCTTAATCCATTTCAGATGCATAGTTTGCAAATATTTTCTCCTGTTCTGTGGATTGTCTCTGCACTTTATTGATTGTTTCCTTTGCTGTGTGGAAGCTTTTTTTTTTTAGACAGAGTCTCACTCTATCGTCCAGGCTGGAGTGCAGTGGTGCAGTCTTGGCTCACTGCAACCTCCACCTCCCAGGTTCAAGCAGTTCTCTGCCTCAGCCTCCCGAGTAGCTGAGATTACAGGCGTGGGCCCCCAACCCAGCTAATGTTTGTATTTTTAGTAGAGACGGGATTTCACCATGTTAGTCAGGCTGGTCTCAAACTCCTGACCTTGTAATCTGCCCACCTCGGCCTCCCAAAGTGCTGGGATTACAGGCGTGAGTCGCCCCACCCGGCCGCTGTGTGGAAGCTTTTTAACTTGATGTGATCCCGTTTGTTAATTTTTGCTTTGGTTGCCTGTGCTTGTGGGGTACTACTCAAGGAAATTTGCCCAGACCAATATCCTGGAGATTTTCCCCAATATTTTCTTGTAGTCATTTCATATTTTGAGGTCTTAGATTTCCAAGTCTCTTTTCCGAAGCAGGCCTGAGACCTACTGATCTTTCCCTTGTATTCGGATGGCTCTCTTCTGAGCTGGAGCAAGTGTGCCTCTATCCTTTCCTCTCTTTTTATCACTCTATGCTTCCTCTCCTCTTTTCTTTTTTCTTCCATCCTTCCTTTCTTCCCTTTCTTTTATTCCCTCCTTCTTTCCATCTTTCTTCCTTCCTTCTTTCCTCTCTTCTCTCCTTCCTGTCTTCATTTCTTCACTCATCCTTTCTTTCCTCCCTCTTTCGTATATTCTTTCCCTTTCTCCCTTTCTTCCTTTCATCTTTTGTTCTCTTTATTTTTTATCCACTATGGTATTCTCTCCCCTAGGTGTACTCTTAAGCCTCATTTTACTGATAAAATCTATGTTGATGCAAAGATAATCTTGATAATGTTAAAATGTGAACCTGATTCTCTGTGCCCAAAGCTATCTTTCCAAATGCATACAGATATAGTCAGCCATTTAACATACCCTGATAAGTTCCAGCTGTGTACTAGGGGTATGTAGGAGACAGACAAGTGACAACATGGTGGGAATGCTGACAAGAATGGGTGCAAATAAAGTACTGTGTGACAACTAACAGGTGACTCTGCCAGGGAAAACTGGGGAGGGGCTTCATCTGGGAAGTGACATTTAAGCTGAGTCTTCAAAGAATATGATTAAGACAGTATATTTGTGTCCAGGCCCAGTGGCTGACACCTATAATCCTAGCAGTTTGGGAGGCCGAAGTGGGGAGGGTGGATCACCTGAGGTCAGGGGTTCAAGACCAGCCAGGCCAACATGGCAAAAACCCATCTCTACTAAAAATACAGAAATTACCCGGGCATGATGGCACGCATCTGAGATCCCAGCCAATCCGGAGGCTGAGGCTGAGGCAGGAGAATCTCCTGAATGCAGGAGGCAGAGGCTGCAGTGAGCCGAGATCATGCCACTGCCTCCAGCCTGGGCGACAGAGCAAGACTCCGTCTCAAAAAAAAAAAAAAAAAAAAAGTATATTTGTGTAAAAATAGTTAAGGAAGACTTAGTATGTTATTTTATTGAGGCATTGACCGCAAGTTCTTAGCTAATGGACTTGACTTTTATGTATAGCAACAGCTTATATATATCAACTTCGCTTGTTAGAGAAAGTGAGCCTGACAACGTGTTGTTTCCTTCATGTGTGTGCAAAAATGTTTAAGTGTAAAATATCATGTCTATCAGCTTCCCGTCTAATTTGTAGTGGGACAAAATAATTTCTAGTTGTGGGGAGCTTTGGGATGTGGGTGGACACAGTCACCTTTCTTTCCCTGCTGTGGCAGGATCCTCTTTTAGGTAGTGGTGAAAGAGGATTGCCTTCCGTGCTCCCACTGTGTGAACTGCTGGGTTGTTGTCAGGGTCTACAGACCCACAGGTGTGCCAAGTTATCGTTTGCCTGGCTTTTAAGGTCTCCCATGTAGATGTATTCTCATGTTTCTAGTATGTATAAAAGAAGTATTGTTGCTACTCTAGTACAGAACTTTTTTTTTTTTTTTTTTTTTTTTAGTTGAAGTCTTCCTCTGTTGCCCGGGCTGGAGTGCAGTGGTATGATCTTGGCTCACTGCAACCTCTGCCTCCCGGGTTCAAGTGATTTTCCCACCTCAGCTTCCCAAGTAGTTGGGATTCCAGGTGTCTGCCACCATGCCCAGCTAATTTTTATGTTTTTAGTAGAGACAGGGTTTCACCATGTTGGCCAGGCTGGTCTCGAACTCCCAACAGCAGGTGATACGCCCGCCTTGGCCTCCCAAAGTGCTGGGATTAAAGCCGTGAGCCACCGTGCCCAGCCCAGAACCATTTAAAAGTATCATTGGAGCTGTAGTATTAGCTGTTTGTCATTCTGTATAGTTTTAAACTATAGATACTAAAATAAAATTACTATCTTGTATGTTTGGAGTGTGAGTGTGTGTTTTCTGGTTGAGAACTTTTTGAACATTTCTGGAACTAAAAGGGGTCTTCATAAAATAGATAATGATGATGTCAACAACATTTGAATGTACTTAATGCCACTGATTTGTACAATTTAAAGTGTTAAATCTTCTGCTGTGTATATTTTACCACAATAAAAAGTATTTTAAAAATTTTTAAACTTAAAACAAGACATATACACAGAAAATAAAGGGATTTTCGTATTTGAAGAAACTGGATACCACTGTCCTAGAACTTTTTTTAATTTGGCAAATGCGTAGCCAGCACCAAGCAAAAAATGCACATGGTGGTCTCACCCTACCAGTCTGAGGTTTCATCAAGAGCCTTACACATCAACTACTCTGTCTCCATGGCAAAATATACAGGTTCAAAATGTGTATTCATCTAAAATACAGAGAATACTGTGTTCTTATGAGTAAACAAACATTTTCTGTTCAACGTATACTATTTAGATATAATGAATAAATACTATATGTATTCATCACTCAACAGTGTCTGAAGGTTCACAGCATGTCACATGCTCCATGTCAGGTGGAATGCTGCACGTCAGGCAAGCCATGCTCTGTCCTTTGACTAAGTGTTGAGAGAAACAGAGGTCTCTGCATTTCTGGGGCTTGCCACCTAGCAGGGATGGTGCTCGGTGCCTCACTCATGAGTGTGTAATTGCACAAGATGATGACTGTGATGTGATTTTACTCTATGGTAAGGTCAGTGAAAGGACAAATACATGAGGCTTTGCAGGCATGTGCCTGGGAGAGGCACCAGGTGTTGGGGGATGGCTCAGAGAAGGGCTTCCCTGAGGAAGTGATAGTTCAGCTGAGGTTTGAATAGTGAACAAATAGCGACAACACTCAGAAGAGGAAATTCACCACATTTCCCCTCTCAGATTCGACTCTTCTCCCCAGTAGCGGGTATCATGTGTTCTTCAGTATTCCACCCTGGCATGTAGATGCATGTGAACCCTCAGTCACTGTTGAGTGATGAATAAACGTGTAGTATCTATTCATTATATCTAGATAGTATACCTTGAACAGAAAATGTTACCCGTAAGAACACAGTATTCTCTGTGTTTTTCATGAATACACATTTTAAACCTGTGTATTTTGTGATGGAGACAAAGTAGTTGATTTGTAAGGCTCTTGGTGAAACCTCAGACTTGCAGGATAAGACCACCATGTGCATTTCTTCAAGAACAAGGATAGTATGGGGCAGGGGTGGGGCTTGTATATGCCTTAGGTATGCATCGTCTTTGTGAGTGGAGGAGAAATGATTAGACCCACAGTGAGAGGGTCTAGGTGAGCAGGTAAATATAAATGGAGTCTTGCTAGGGAACCTGCACTGGCCAAAGTAAAACTTAATATGCTTTGATATATAACTTTTGCATTGTTTCTAATCCTAAATCAAATTTGGGATCAGAATGAACTTCCATAGCAAAGACATATATATATATATATATATATGTATATGTATGTGTGTGTGTGTATATGTATATATGTGTGTGTATATAGATGTACACACACACATACATACACACACACACACACACACACAAATAAGGATAAGTAACATAAAATGCTCTGCTGGAGGCTTAAAAAGCAATGCTGCGTGAGTTGAGTCATTTTGGAAAGGGTGAATTAGCAATATATATTATTCAATAATTAAAAATTCAAGTTGTCCAAGTTTTAAAAAGCTCTCTGAAAGAGTACAAAGAAATATGATTTTGAAAACATGTAATACAATCAACATAAAACCTCTATTTCCTTGTGTGAATGAACATTCACCATGTAATTAATTTATTTACAAGAGATACTTTGAATCCTTCTACCAGATATGTAAAAATTTCTTTCTGAAATGGATTGAAAACAGAAGACTGTTCATGATGAATATTTTCCTCAGAAATTTCGGTCTGGAAAACTGAGGTCTTGCTTTGAGTTACATTTTATGGAGTTCTCAAAATGTCAATAATGTCTGAATTAAACTCTTTGAATTGAAAAAAATGCTCTGCTGGAAGATCAGTTAAGGCTTCCTAATGTAAACAAAGATGTAATAATTAGGGAGAATTGTTTCTGTAGTAGACTGTTGTTACTACTGATACTATTTTTGCAGAGAACGAGATGTGGTGCAAGACAAATCACATGCCCCAAATTGACCAGTTACACCTGGTAAATGTATGATTGGTAGGTTCTCCCTCAGTACCAGTCTAATAAATAAACCTTACTTTGCTTCTAAATCTAGGAACTTGAAATAGTGAATTGCTTTCAACTTTTGTTTTTATTTTATTTATTTTTATTTTTTGAGATGGAGTCTTGCTCTGTCACCAGGCTGGAGTGCAGTGGTGCAGTCTCGGGTTCAAGCGATTCTCCTGCCTCAGCCTCCCGAGTAGCTGGGATTACAGGCACATGCCACCACACCCAGCTAATTTTTGTTTTTGTAGGAGAGACAGGATGGTCTCCATCTCTTGACCTCATGATCTGCCCTCCTCGGCCTCCCAAAGTGCTGGGATTACAGACATGAGCCAATGCACCTGACCTCAACTTTTTATTATCTGTCAAGTTCCAAGATAAATATTAAATTTTTCAAATACATTTTTTGGTTTTTATTATATTGTTGCTATTGAAGACATAGGACCACTTATAACATCAGATTCTTTTTTTTTTAATTGACAAATAAAAAGTTTATGTATGGTGTTACAACATGATGTTTTGATATATGTATAATGAGTAAATCAAGCTAATTAACATTTCTATTACGTTACATGAATTATTTTTTTGTGGTGAGATCATTTTAAAATCTACTTTCTTAGCAGTTTTCAAGTATACAATGTGTCTCAGTCCATTTAGGATGCTATAACAAATTACCATAAAGTAGGTGGCTTATCAACAATAGACATTTATTGCTCAGAGTTCTGGATACCCAGAAGTCCAAGATCAAAGCACGGGATATTTGGTGTCTGGTGAGGGCCCCCTTCCTTTATAGATGGTGCCTTCCCACTGCATCTTCACATGGCAGAAGGCGCGAACAAGCTCCCTAGGGCCTCTTACTGATCCCACTCAGGAGGGTTCTGCCCTCACGATTTAATCTCCTCCCGAAGGCCCCACCTCATAACGCCATCACTTTGAAGGTATCAGCATCTGAATTTTGGGGGGATACATTGAGGCCATAGCACAATACATTATTAACTGCAGTCACCAGTCACCATGCTCTACAGTAGCTTTCCAGAACTTATTCTTCCCATCTAAATGAAACTCTGTACTCTTTGATCAACATCTTCCATTTCCTCTCACCCACCAGCCCCTGGTAACTACCATTCTAGTCTCTGCTTCTGTGAATTTGACTTTTTTAAATTTCAGGTTTATATGAGATTGTACAGTATTTGTCTTTCTGTGCCTGGCTTATATACTCAGCATAATAATCCTCCAGGTTCATCCATGTTGTCAGAAATAACAGGATTTCCTTCTTTTTTAAGACTAAATCGCCTTCCATTGTGTATATATAGCACATTTCCTTTATCCATTCATCCACTGATGGATACTTAGACTGACTCTGTATTTTGGCTATTGTGAATAATGCTGCAGTTAACATGAGCATGCAGATATCTTTCAAGATACTGATTTCATTTTCTTTGGATACATACCCAGAAGGTGAATTGAGGGATCGTATGGTAGTTCTATTTTTGATTTTTTGAAAAACCTCCATACTTTTTTCCACAGTGGCTCTACTAATTTACATTCCCACTAACAATATACAAGAGTTCGCTTTTCTCTACACATTTACCAACATTTATTATCTTTTTTCTTTTTGATAAAAGTCCTTATGACAGGTATGAGGTGATATCTCATTGTAGTTTTAATATGAGTTTCCCTAAGTATCAGATTCTTAATGTTTTGGTCTAAGAGATATATATTAAGATAAATAGCAAGAGCCGTGGCAGTAATGATCAAACATAACTACTATGGTTACAATACCTAAGGGAGAATTCCTCACTCATTTAAAAATTGGCACCTCCTCATTCTATAAGGAGAGAAATGAGTGAGGAAAAATGGAACCATAATGGCATTTCTTTTATACTATTTAAGAGACTCTAATAATTATTCTTGCATATATTCTTTTTCTTTGTAGGAAAAGCCATTGACAAAATCCCTGCAACGTGGAGAAGACCCCCAGTTTGATCAGGTATATGATGTATATGTTATATGCTAGTTTTCCTTTAGTTCAGCATTCACGCAAGGCAGGGCCTGCATGCTCACTGTTGTTGTATGGAGGAACATCCTCAAAGGGGATACGGTATGTGATCTTAAGAACTGCACCCTGCAGTTTTCATGGTTGTGGTTTATAGCTGTTCAGTAAATGTCTATCGGTTAGAACCAAAAAGAACTGGAAAGTATTGGGATAATATGAGTAGGTCTTCAATTGATTATTTCCTGTATCTTTAGATATTGGAATTAAAGAAACCAAGAAAAGAGTTTAAAGGAAATTCCATTCCTTTAAAAACTTGAGATTCTTCTAAATAAATGATACTATGTGATGATCAGATCTCTGCACTAGAGCTTATTCTCGTCTTCATCCAACACTTTTTTGGAGGCCTACTATTTGCTTGACGCTGTGCTAGGTACTGGTGATACAAAATCTAAGATAAGTTTTAGGCCTTCAAGAATTCACTCTCTTGTGAGAAAGATACTACCTAAAAGATAAGTATAACACAGTATAGGATCTTAAGATTCTAATAGAGAAAATAATATATGAACAAAATTATTTAAGACAGAATAAATACAAAGTAAGTCCTTTGAAAATAGGTTAGGACTAGTAAAAGAACATTCAACTCTAAACAGTAGGTAATAAACGTACAGTATCAGGATCTGATAGATTCTGGTTCAGTAACTTCAGGAAGGGCCTTGGCACGTTTAAAAATGATGGATAACAGGACATCCAAGGAGGCTGGAGGTATGTTTGTGAAGTTTCCTAAACTTTTGCAGTTAATGGCAAAAAAGGCACTATGTTCTTCAGAAATGTCAGTTGGTGCCAACGTCAGATACAAAATACTGCTGGATATTCCCTGGCTTGAGCTAGCATGGTGTTTTTATGGTCTAATGAAAAACACACAGGGTGTACACTTTCTGTAGGGCTTTGAAATTGCCTTTAATATGAAATCCAGAGGAAGCCTCCCTGGCTGTACAAATTTAGCCTTGTATGATCCGGAAACATCATGACTGTACCGACAAAATCCTTCATTTTCTATTTTATGAGCTGTTCTGTGAAGGAGACCTCACAGGTTTATGCTCACAGCCAGCCCCGCAAGGGTGGCGTGGCTCTGGGCTTGCTCTGTTGCTAGCCGAGCTGGCCGTTTTCCAGAATGCTGGTGAAATGGAAGATGGGCCTCATCTCTTTGTGCCATGACGCTATCTTTTCTAGTCACATTGTCCATTGTTGTTGTCACCTGGCAGGTGCCGAGGTGGTCAGAGACCCTTGGTGAATATGGTATATGTTGTTTGGGGTTACCATTTTGGAAATGTGGCAAGTTGTAGCTTTTTAAGAGTGTAAATAGTGTAGGGTACAGTGGCTTACACCTGTAATTCCAGCACTTTGGGAGGCCGAGGAAGGTGGATCTCCTGAGCCCAAGAGTTCGAGACCAGACTGGGAAACAGGATGAAA
The DNA here is from genome assembly GCF_000951045.1 of Mandrillus leucophaeus. Lineage (NCBI taxonomy): Eukaryota > Metazoa > Chordata > Mammalia > Primates > Cercopithecidae > Mandrillus > Mandrillus leucophaeus. Next base: position 507,626 of record NW_012105908.1, read on the forward strand.
CCTTGCCACTATCAAAAATACAAAAAAAATTAGCCAGGCATAGTGGTACATGCCTGTGGTCCCAGCTACTCAGGATGCTGAGGTGAGAGGATCACTTGAGGAGGCGGAGGTGGCAGTTGAGCCAAGTTCACACCACTGCACTCAAACCTGGGTAACAGTGAGAGCCCATCTCGAAAAAAAAAATGTAAATACTTTTCACCTGTCTTCTATTATCTTTCCACTCTATTTTATATTCTTTGTCTCTTTATCCTATTAAATTATCACTGTCCTTTCTTCAAAAACATTTTTCTCCAGCTTAATGTACCTCTCTTTATTCTCTGAGAAAATGGTCCTAAATTTTAACTTTGCAGATAATAGTAATCCGAAATAACTGGGCTTAAACACAATTTCTCATTTATTACTCAGCTTTCTATTTCTGAATCTCAGTATTGTGGAAAAGACATGACCTTTGGAATTAGACAGACCTGGGTTTAAATCCCACCTTTGTCACTTAATTAGCTATATAACTTTTAACTTTGCATCTCCAAGTGTTGTCCATGCATCTGTGTCATCAGCATCACCTGGGAGCTTGTTAGAAATGCAGATGGTCAGCCTGGCCCCGGAACTGCTGCATCCGCCACCTAACAAAACTTCCAGGTGACTCACATGCACATTAACGCTTGAGAAGCCCTGCCCTGTAACGTATCTCTATGTATTAAAGACCCTTTAAGTGTGAACCAATAGTAAGATGGTCACTAAGAACTTTCAAATAGGACACACAGGATTGTCCTCTGATCATTACATCATAAACTCACAAATGAACTGTGAGAGAGGACAAGCCACAAAATCTAATCCTGTTTTAAAGTGATAGCAAGACTTTCAGGCCTGATATGGTTTGGCTGTGTCCCACCGAAATCTCTCCTCGAAGTGTAGCTCCCATAATTCCCACGTGTCACGGGAGGGACCCAGTGAGAGGTAATCAGATCATGGCGGGCCAGTCTTCCCCATGCTGTTCTCATGACAGTGAATACATCTCATTAGATTTGTTGGTTTTATAAAGAAGAGTTCCCATGCACGTGCTGTCTCTTGCCTGCTGCCATTGTTAGATGTGACTTTGCTCCTCATTCACCCTTCGCCGTGATTGTGCGGCCTCCCAGCCATGCAGAACTGTGAGCCAATGAAAGTTCTTTCCTTTATAAATTACCCAGTCTCTGGTATGTCTTTATTAGCAGCATGAGAACAGACTAATATAAGGCCATAGAGAAGCTTGACTAAAGTGGGTCCACCTGTAGATTCAATGGGGAAAAAGTTGGCAAAGTATAATAGCTTTTGAAAGTGCTTACTGTGGTTCAAACGTGTACACTCCAAAATTCAGCTGCTGTTAATGTGATAGTATCAAGAGGTAGGGCCTTTAAGTGGTAATTTTCCCATGAGGGCTCCTCCCTTATGAATGGGATTAGGTGCTCTTATGAAAGGTCTTGACACAGGGAGCTCCTCTCTTTTGGTCCTTTCTCCATGTGAGGACACAGTGTTGAAGGAGCCGTCTTGGAAGTAGAGACTGAACCTTCACCAGACAGTGAACCTGCTGGTAACTTGATCTTGGACTTCCCAGCCTTCAGAACTATGCTGAATACAGTTTCGTTCTTTATCAATTACCAATCTCAGCAGCACTAAAACAGTGCTCATCTGTTGTTGCAGCCAACAAACTCTAAGAATTTCAGTTCCATTGGTAAGGCCATGAATACAGCAAGGTCTCTTAGTCCTTTGGCATTAAACATTCAAATTATACAGTTTTATTCCAAACAGTAGGATTTTAATCTGGGTTCCCACAGAGGTCTGCCTATGGGAAAAGAACATGCTGGAGATGCCACCTTGAGTGGTTCAGACTCCATTGCTGTAACTGTAGGAGTAGTTGTACTGGTAGAGATAGCATTTATTTAGTACTTGTATGATAGGTACTAAGCTAAGTGCATCCTTTGAACAACATACAGTGGGTTCCTGTTTAAGAGATATTTGTATCAAATTCTTTCTTCTAAATGTCACTGGCATGAACCACAGGGTATATAGAGCTGGGTATCTACTGCTTCACTGCCTAATCCTGAATGGCCCTGTTCACTCCTCTACCTAACCAGCCCATGATTCATTTTCTTCTTGCTAGAAATAGAAGCAAAACAAATTCATGTAATACTTTATAGTTTACCCAGCCCCTTCTCATATTATCTCACCTGACATCACTCAGTCCCTCCAGCAACTCCAAAAGGGTGACATTATTATCTCTGTATTAAATGTAAATTATTAATATTAAATATAATATTAAATTATAGTAACATTAAATATATGATTGCATTAATATTAATATATTATGTTAATATTAAATATATCTATAGGATATATAACATTATGTTTAATATATTATATTTAATATAGAGACAATAATAATGATGTCTCAGAAGTTTCCCAATATTATATGACTCAAACCTGAAGGAGCCAAAACTGTAATTTATTGTTTCTGACTGTACAGCCTGTGCTTTTTACTTCATAATCTTTGTTTCTAAAAACTAGGTTGATGAGAGTTGAGAGGGAAGTTTTCAGCAGGTAAAGGATCTAAAATCTTTTATCAGTTGTGATTAGCTTTGGCTACAAATGGCACATAAAGTAAAATCTTCTTGAGCAAGATGATTTTTCCTTTCTTATGTATGGCTTACATTCTCAAGGTCCAGTATGGCTGCTAGAGCTTGGCCATTGCATCTATATTCCAGGCAGCCAGAATGAGAAATGGAACAAGAATTATAGAAAAACAAAAAGCAAAACTTTCCAACATAGCATATGCCAAATCTACTTATATCCAATTAGCCAAATGTCAATCACTTGGCCACATCTAGCTATAAGAAAGGTGGAGAAATTTTACTTTGGGCGACTGTGTCCATCTAAAAATGGGGTATTTTATACCTAAGGAAGAAGAAAAGAAAAAGAAGAAAAGCTCTTATTGGGTAACAGCTAGATTTATCCACTAGATATTTAGCCAAAATGCCCAAAGTAGAACTATTTACAGTTCTGTACCTCTTTCTTTCCCACTGTGGGTTTCTCCTCAAATTTGCCAATTTTCTAGTTTGAACTTAAATATATGTATATATTTAGAAGCCAAAACTTCATGTTTTCTTGTATATTTTACATTTTTACACTCATAATTTTATTGGTTTAGTATCTCTAAATTTAACCGAATTACACTCCAACTCTGTGAGAATAAACTTGGAAGGGCCTGGCATAATGGTTCACGCTTGTAATCCCAGCACTTTGGGAGGCCAAGGTGGGTGGATCACCTGAGCTCAAGAGTTGGAGACCAGCCTGGCCAACATGGCAAAACCCCGTCTCTACTAAAAGTACAAAAATTAGCCAGGTATGGTGGCACATGCCTGTAATCCCAGCTACTTGGGAGGCTGAGGCAGGAGAATCGCTTGAACTTGGGAGGCGGAGGTTGCAGTGAGCCAAGATCACGCCACTGCACTTCAGCCTGGGCGACAGAGTGGGACTGTGTCTCAGAAAAAAAAAAAAAAGAAGAAGAAACCTGGAAAAAAGATATTGTGAATGATAAGATGTCTAAATAGGATTTTTAAAACTCAGTGTTAGTAGGAGAAATATAGTAGTGAATGCTTTACACATTGGAGAACTAGGAATTTGTGCCCTCATTTCCAGAATTTCACTTTTCACAAATTTCAGGAATGTGAGGTTTTTTTTCCATTGTTATACAGCACCTACCTCCCAGCAACCATGTCCCAAGCACTGTGCCAACTCACGGAAACAAACAGGAAGGAAGCATAGTGCCTGCCCTAGAGGCCCCACCACGGGAGTCTTGTGGGAGAGAAAAATAAAGCTACAATCAAATAAATGATAACCCCAGGCTAGTAAGTAAGCTAAAGCTGGTGTGAGCCTCAGGAGAGCAAATTTCACCCTACCCTAAGGAGCCAGGGAGGCCTTCATGGAGCAGGCAGCAGAGGTGCAGAGCAGTATGGGCTATCGCTTCCGGTCCATGCTAGTGATAAAGTCATACCAGTAACAAGAATCAATAAAGGCGGAAGAGATTTCCAACAGCATTTGAAGGTATATATACTACCACTATTTGTTTTAAATTGCTATAGTAACTGTCAGGGCGTAGTGAGTCAAATGAACTAAAAATCGTTCTGGTAATAAAGTAATTTAGCAAACACTGCGCATGTGTATATGTGTATATATACACAGAAAGTTTTATATGAGACAAAGAGATGTAAGAATGTGGTCCCCAGGAATGTGTTTCACATTCCAGGAGCTCCAGATCCAGAAGAGGATCAAGCAGTGCACAACCAGCTTTGACATAGGCCTGCGTGTATAAGAAGTGCCGCCTGAATGGCGTGGACAGTAAACATGGTGAGACTTCAGGGACAGAAGACACAGGCCTCGGGGCCAGGCGCCTAGCTAGAAAATGCCGTCCAGATGAGAACAAGGCTTATCAGGTGCCTAAAACGGTAGAATCAGTAGGATTTGCTGAGTGTTGATGGTGAGGAAGATAGGAAATTTCAGAAGAAAGGAATATTTTATGCAAAGGTCCTGAACAGAAAAATGACACTATCAGTTATCTTTGAGGAACTTAGAAATGGATCAATTTAGTTGATGCAGAAGGCATGTATTGTTAAAGGATAATCTTCAAAAACAGGCAAAAATATGACTCACATAGAGATTTAAAATGAACCTGTGTTAAACATTTTTTAACTTGTTATTAGTGAAGGATGTTACAACCAGTTAAGACATTCCAAAACACAGATTTATAAATCAGCATTGAAATGAATACAATCAGAGGCAAAACTGCTTCCTTTATGTGGGGGAGGGAAGTCCATTGAACCTTCACTGGACAGTTTTTCATGTCTATAGACAAGAATTATTTTGCATTGCTATCAGGTATCTACCACTTACACAATTTTAAAATAGCTCAAAGGCATTGACAGGTGTAGAGCCCCCATACACTCAGAATCAGATAACCCCTTGAGAGGTATGCTCTAGTTTTCCATTATGAACAAACATTTCCTACAGTCTGGGGGAAGTTAAAAAAGAGATCAGGCAGCATAGGTAGGAAAGGATCAGATTGCAGAAGATCTTAATGCCAGTGAGTTGCGGCTGTATGCATACCAGTATCAAGGTGGCAACTTAATGTTAGCTTTAAGGAGACAGTGGTCATGAAGGCAGTAATGGAGAGGCCTAAGGCATTTGGGAAGCATGGCGTTGATGAAGATTGGAAGCTAAAAGGGCCTAAACTGAAATGAAGGGAGTGAGACTTTTATAAGAAAGGATAATTATAAGCAAAATGATATAAGAAGAATCAATATTGGTTGAGAGAAGGAGAAACAAAGGATAACTGTAGTTTTAAATATGATTTGGAGCGATTTCCATTCAATTAAACAAACAATGAGTGCCCAACACATACTAGGATCTGTACAAGGTACTGAAGTTACGAAAATGAATAGGACAGAGCCCTGTCCTCCAGGAATTCTCAATCCCAGGAGGAAGACCGTTATCTACACAAATAATGTGACAATGTAAAGGCTATAATAGAGGTTGTGTCAAGTGCTCTAGGAACTCAGATAAAGGAGAAGTTAATGATGCTAGGAAGGTACACAGGTGTGTGTTACAAGAAGCAACCAAGGAGCCGTGACATTTCAAAGAAACCTTTTATCCAGATGAACAAGTTGGGCCAGGGTATGCCAGGCAGCAGGGGTCTCACAGACAAAGGAGAAGTTGAAGGTGAAAAGAACTGAGTTCTGGGGATGAAGGTGGAAAGGTGGACTGAGTCCGTTGCAGTGGGTCGTGCAAGCCATGCTGAGGGGCCTAGATTATTTTCTATGGACTATCAGCTCTTCAAGCAGAAGAAACTATGCTTGGGGGCAGAAAACAAGGGAAGGCTACAAAACAGTATGCATACTGAGTTTTCGGGGAAGGTAGAATATCTCAAGAAAAATAACTGGGGTTCAGTTTGTTATGTGGTCACTCAACAAACACTGTCAGACAGATTACATGAGTGAAGAATATCATAACAATTTTAGTTTCAGGAGGTGGGATCTACAAAAGAATGGCTAGAAAAAGGGTAGTTTGAAAAGTGGGAGAAGCCTAGGAGATGGGGCTCTCTAGGGCAGGGATGGCCCATCACAGCAGCTGATGCAGGGACATCACGGAAGATGTAGACCAGGAAGAACTGGAGGTTAGCGGTTAGGAGCTCACTGGAAGTGGCTTCGAGGAAGGCTTTTGCTGCATTGGCTGTTCATGGACATGTAGAGTGTGCATTTTCATAGTCGATGGACTAATGTTAAATACTTTGAAGCTTGCTTTCACAAGCTAAGTTATAGTGGCTGATTATGATTGGCAGTACCTAAATGACAAAACAGTGTGCTAGAACATAATCATGGTACCAGGGATGAGTTCCTTAGTTGGCATCTGTGGAGACTATCTGGGAATGAAAGGCATGGTGAGCTCACCATTTTACCTTCAAGTGATTTTCTTCTTTGTACAGACATCTTTTTAAAATGAAAGTCCACAGCATGTTATTTCAGATTCTCCAAAGAAACAATAGCCGACAACAAAGAACTTCTCATCCAGCTGTGACGAACGTGGACCCGGGTGGATGGTGATCAAATGCAGCTCCAATATCATGTGAGCCCATTTTTAGAAGTGAAGAAACACCACTCCAAAGTAACTCTCACCTGAGAGAGTTTGTGACCCTTGCCCGTTGGAGATTGTATGAATGACAGCCACTAGATACAGTTATTCTCAGAAATGAAAATTCTGACTGATAAACGAAGTCGTAAACGAATATTCTTTCACATACCTTCCAGCTACATGCAAATGCTTGCTTGTTGATTTGCTCTGCCCTTGGCTTTTGGACCTTTGCTTTTATACTATTTAATGATGATATAAACATACAATGTGTTAAATAATACCAAAAATTGTATGCTGTACAATGTTTTTCTGTCTGAAGTATTATTTCAGCTTTTAAAACAGTCTCATACAGTAAGTGGAAGTTGTTTTCTCTTTGCATAATAAAGTCTGATTACTCTGCAAAGGAGCATGTGTCAGAGCAATCAGAATTCAGATCCTTATTGTCACAGATGAATTGTCCTACTATGCTTGGCATTTCATGAGGAACAGCATAGAAGATAAGAGAAAGTACAGGAAGCTAATTAAGACAGGGCAACATCATAGGATTCTGGGGAGGAAATCCTTTCCAGGAGAACCTGGTAAATACTGTCATTTGCTCAGGAGACTTCAAGGGAAATGATTGCAAAAAAGGCCATTGGTTGGCCTTTGAATTGTCCCTGCTGGCCTTTCAAATAAAGGTGCCAATAATGTGGCAAGAACAGAAATCGGATTTCAGGGATCAAGAAGAGAGTTGGGGCCAGGTGCAGTGGCTCACTGCTATAATCCCAGCACTTTGGGAGGCTGAGGCAGGCAGCTTATTGAGGTCAGAAGCTTGAGAACAGCCTGACCAACATGGTGAAACCCCGTCTCTACTAAAAATACAAAAAAAAAAAAAAAATTAACTGGGTGTAGTGGTGCATGCCTGTAGTCCTCCCTACTCAGGAGGCTGAGGCAGGAGAATCACTTGAACCCGGGAGGCAGAGGTTGCAGTGAGCCGAGATTGTGCCACTGCTCTCCAGTCTGGGCAATAGAGTGAGACTCCATCTCAAAAGAAGAAGAAGAAGGAGAGGGAGAGGGAGGGGGAGGGGGAGGGGAGGAGGAGGGGGAGAAGAAGAGAGTTGGCAGTGAAGCAGGAAGAGGAAGCATCAGCATTGCATGGGTGATTGAGAATCTGTCAGGAAGAAAGACAGATAATTGAGATTTAGATGAGAAAGGGGAGAGCAGGATCATATGAGGGCTACGTGTGTTTTACAGAACCCTCTTATACCGAATGAGGTACAAGAGCTTCACACTGTGCCTTCTTGCAGAGGGTTGTGTCCATTTGTCACAACCCACTTATATTTGGACTCAACACTTTTCTCAGAGCAGTTGAGGATCCTGAGTTAATAATTGGTTTTATTCAGTTGATTGATTCTGTGTCCAGAATAGTCATGAGTTACTATCCTCGGTGTCCTTTCCCATTGGCTTTGTAGTGAGCTGTTGCCTGCAGCAAACTTAGGGAGCTAAATGTTTGCTACCTTTCTCTCAAGGGTCTAATGTAGAACAAACATTGCTCAGTGACCTCTAATGTAAGCATTTGCAAGGCGCCAGGCAGCAGGCGTTGTATTTACATCTGCTGGAGTCAGAGAATGGAAACACAAATTAAGTTGCAAGGGTTCTAGTGAAGACCCTGGGAGTTTGTGCTTGGACACAGGATAGGTGGGGCTTTTCAGGTTCCCACAATATACCTAGAAAGCGACATTTCTTCAGCTCTGGTGAATAAAATTCTGACAACAACTTCTGTTACTTATTCTGTTATTAACTTAGCCTGTGATCTCATCTCAGTCATTTTTTGTCTTCTTTTTTTAATGCTCCTGTTTCTATATTTGGAAATGAAATAAGGAAACACATTTTGGAAGGTTTATTATGTGCCCCACATTTTATAGCATCTCATTTGTCCTCATAAAATCCCAGTGAGGTAAGTGTTTAGTCCCATTTTACAGCTGAGAACATGAAGCATCAGAGAAATGGTAGCATGCCAAGCTCATGTAGCTATAAGAAGCAGAGTACTAACTTGAACCCAAGATCATTTGATCGTCCAATACACTAGAATATGAAAACATGGCACATGAGGGGTCAGCCATCACATGCTGGGTTCTGAGAACATTAAGTTGTAACTATTTGCAATTGAGTGTGACTTATATTCTTAACTACTGTCGTTTCTGTGAATTGCAGATAATTTGTCCAAACATTCTAAGTAACTTCAGTTAAAGTTTTCTTCCAGATGTTATGTCTTATGTACTTTTGTACTTATGTACTGTTTACTTTATTTCTTAATATGTTTAAATACTATCTGTAAACAGGAAACACATGGTAAAACATATTCACACCTCTATAAACAAGCTAAAATCACTTTTTACCATCTTGGGTAGTAGTAATTTTCCAGAAAAGGAAGCAGATGCAATTCTAGTGTTTCAACATTGACTCTAATGCTACAATTTAATGAAAATCTATTTAAAATGTATAAATAAAGAATGTAAGCAATTAAGAGTGAAGCAATTTAACTGGCATTGGATTTACATTAGTGTTAGTTAGTGTTAGTCAGCATTGCTTAAATTATTCTCTAGTGGTACACTGCGTTCTATGAAATGAACCAAGATGTTAAAATCAAATAATGATCTTTTCCTAACTTGAACGAAAAAAATACATTTGATGTATAGATTTTTATATTAAGTTTTTCTATGAAACTATTCTTAAATCTTTGTCATTACTCATCAAATACTATAATCTAGCAATAGTATGATATGTGATCAAGTATAAATTAATTGCATTTGAAATAAAGATATCAGCATGTTATGGTATTACACAGTGAGTATCGTGGCCCCCCAAAGTTGCTTGACCACTTGAATTTGTTTGAGAATTAGACCATCAGTGCAGTTACTTTAAAATTATTCATTAAATGTACCATTTACAAGAAGCCAGTCTTATTACTATAAAATATGGAATGACTCCACTGAGTAATTATTCAAATATTTATGTGTAAAGTTTCCTTCTTTGCATTTAACAAGTATAATAAAATGCTTATGAAAAATCAATGTCTTAGCTGCAGCATAACAGTCTCTTTTGGCCTATTTATACATAAACTGCCAAAGTAAACAGTAAAACATTTACAAAGTACATTTAGTTTTCTTCTCTTTCCCCCCAAAAAAGAAAACACCAGTACGAAATAGTTCTGTGATTCTGTGCACTTCATCTCTTCGTGCTGCCCAGTACCTAGCTCACTAGCTCATCTGTGGTGGAAGAATATGATCATTTAAATGCAACAAGAACATCTTTGTCAATGGGCCTGCCCTCTTTCAGTGGCAGCACAGAGCTAGAATTCATCTTACCATTGGCTCTGCTTCCCGTAAATGAAGGAGTTGAGTAACCAAGAAGCCAGCTAGACCTTCCTCCCTTCCTGAGCTTTGAGGGCCAGGTCTTTGCAGATTCCACCCTTCCTTCCTGAAAGCCTGGGCTCAGAAGGGCAGTAACAGAAAGATGGAAAAACACACACATCCACCCCATGCTGACCTTTCATCCCTTCTGAGATGGTCTCAGTGTTTTGCCATGGAAAGTATGCCCAGTAGATCTAATACCAAGAATGGATTCAGGGTGACTTTTTAATGGGGAGAAAAAATATATATTTTAAGAAATTATTATAGATGAGGTCTGATGAACACTGTGGAAGTTCTCTATGGAGAAAGGGGGTTCCACATGAGTGAAGTAGCAGAACATTGCATGCATTGCCTAGAGATGTTTAGGAGTCAAACGTAAGTTTCAGTCTCTCTTATGGGTCTATAGTGAATATTGGAGCTTGTAAATATCCCACACGTGTTTTTTGAATAAACTTTTTTATTTTGAAATAGTTTTGCATTTGCAGAAAAGTTGCAAAGATAATTCAGGCAGTTGCCAGCTTCCCCTACTGCTAGCATCTTACATTGTCATGGTACTTTTGTCACAACTAAGAAACCAGTATAGGTACATTATTGTTTTATGTGTTGGGCTTTTTTAGTGGTTTACTATAAAGGACATTGCAAAGGATACAGATGAAGAGACATGTAGGGCAAGCTATTGGGGAAGGGATGCAGAGCTTCCGTGTACATTATTGTTAACTAAACTCTGTGCCGTGCTTTATTTGTATTTCCTTTCTTTTTCCCTGATATCTTTTTTCTGTTCCAAGATACCATTTAGCATACCACATGAATGTTTAGTCATCATGTCTCCTTAGATTCGCCAGACTTACACAAGTATTTTTAAATGATTGAAATATAATTGTAATGCTTTGAAATTTCATTACCTATGTAATAATTAAGATCGTCATCCTATAATCAGAAACGGAATTCTGATCCCTTTTTCTTCTATGGGAGGAAAGTCCTTCATTTCTCAATTCAAAACATTTTAAATAATGGTGACTTAGGAAAGTAAATATCCTTTCTCGTGTTGGGGTAACTTTAGAGAGAATTAGTGAATTACTGCCTTGCCACATCATAATTAGCTTTCTTCTGAAAAGTTACTGCTGTTGCATTCATGACCGCAGCAGGAAAAATATGTCTTGGCTGTGTAGAGTTGGAGTAAGAGTGACTCTTTAAATAATTAGATAGCTCTTCAGTTTTAAAAAGTTCATGCTGAGTAGGTTTACAGGGCAGGCTGAACGCAATAGCCTATTTATTTTTACCTTATATTAACTCATAACTAAAGATAATGTACAATTTTGTATGTGTACATATCACCATCATTATAGGAGAGAGAGCATGAAGTAGGCTATGAAGAGGTAGAATGTGAGGAAGAAAGCAATAAATGTTTTGTTCAATCTTAAGGTTTCTTTTAAAGGTGACAGTGGAAAATCCTATTGACACAAAGCACTTTAGCTCCCTTTGCTCTCATTTCCTGCTTTATAAAAGGAAGTGAAGCCTGGCCTGCTTAACTGCAGAAATACTGTGAGTTAACTAAGGATTTCCATTTCTTCTGCCATCTCTGCCTCTCAGGCCGAGATCACCAAATGCCTGGAATGACTGCCGTCACATGCAATTCAAGCATGTGTGTGAATTCGCCTCCACCTCACCCCACCGTTTGGGGGATTTAACCTCCCCATACACAATTTGTATGGGCTTATGTCCCTGTTCAAAAATCTTTAGAGTCTTCCGATTTTCTGGAGAAGAAAAATTTTCAGCATTATGTTCCTTCACTCTGGCAAAATAAAGTCTTCACACCAGTCAGATATTTCTTCTTTCATTTCACTCAAAACCTTCGTCACATCGATTATGATAATCATCATCAGTTACTTTGTACCTTCATTACTAAAGGCTTTTTCTACCTTGAGTCTTTGCTTATTTTTTTTCTTGAGTCTCATCTCAAATTTCTACCCTTTCTAAAATAGGCCCAGGTAAACTCATCTTCATTTCTCTTAAATTCCCAGCCTCCCTCTCCCTCTGTGGATCTGGCCTAAGAACCCCTGGTTTTCACATGTACTCTACATGTTAGTATGTTTCCTCCCGGTCCTATTTGCTGCATATGTGTACTTACATAGTGTCTCTACCAAATTGGAATCATACCAATTAAATGATTCTTCATTTTTTCACATACCATATCATGAACATTTTCATGTCATATTTTTATATTTATATTAAAAATATGATTTTAATGGTTTTGTAAATGGTCTGCACCAAATTCCACATCTTATTAAGCATTTACATGTAGCTGGACATTTATGTGGTTTCTATCCTTTTGCTATAATAAGTAATGCTGTTCTGCACCTTCTTGCTTATCTCTAATTATGGACTTGAGATAAACTCTAAGAGTGGCCTTGAGAATGATTTTTATTAGGTTCTTGATATGTATTTCCAAATTACCTTCCAGAGATGTTATGCTTGTTTTTGTTTTTTTTTTCTATCAGCAGTATATGAACACGTCCACTTTATCACTACTCATCAACTCTGGGTGTTATAATTTGCTTATACAGTTTGTTAATTAGGTAGTTAAAACCTGTTTCATTGTAGTTTTACATATTCTGGAGACAAGGCCTTAGTCAGATGTGTGTTTCGCAAATATTTTCTCCCGCTCTGTGGCTTGTCCTTTACCAAGTTCTTAACTGTATTCTTCTAAAAGCAGAAGCTTTTGATTTTGACGAGTTTCATTATATCAAATTTTATCGTGGACTTTGCTTATGGGGCCATACCTAAGAAATCCTTGCCTAATCCAAAGTCACAAAAGTTTTATCCTATGTTTTCTTAGAGTTTTATATTTTTGGGTTTTATACTTAAATTTATGAGGCATTTTGTGGAAACTTTTGCATAGGATAATGAGATATGGATTGAAGTGTTTTTTGGTTTTTTTAAATAGTAATCAGTTAAAAAATCAGGACTCTTTCCAGATAAGGAAATTAGAATATCAATTCTACCAAAAGCACATTTGTTCTTTAAAGAAAAAGGGAGAAGTTTGCCTTTAATGTAATAGGGGGTACATTATTGCTGCCCATTTGTATTTTGATTCTAATTTGGGGCATACTTCAGATGAATGAATGAATAATTATTGTCCAAAACCATACATTATTATTACCTCTTAGGTTATTTGGCGATGGGGGTAGATTTGTTTAATTCACGTAAATTATTAATGTAATTGTATTGATATACTTATACAACAAACATTTTTAGGACAGAAGAAGCATTCATCTACTTTAGGTAGACGAACATGGGAACATAATATCTTTGCGGTTCCGTGAATATCCTGTATGCAATTAACATCTGATTTCTAGAATGAAAGAGAGTCAAAATAATTAACTTTCTTGAACTACAAAATTATTCTCATATGAGGAACATCTGTCTCCATTAAGAGACAGGCTCTTGGGAATGTACTAATGAAGATTATGAAAGAAAGGACTGTGATGTGTAAGAAAATATTTTAGTGAGTAGTGCTTGGGGTTACTTGTGAAATAAAAAGTTTCTTAGTAATTGGTGGTGCTACCAGTGTTCTAATCACCTGCCTTTTCCTCCATAGGTCATCAACTCAATGAGCTCGCTTTCTGAGTACTGCCTGCCTTCCATTCTACGTACATTATTTGACTGGTATAAAAGGCAAAATGGCATTGAGGATGAATCGCATGAATACAGACCAAGAACAAGCAATAAATCAAAAAGGTACATTTCTTTTGTGTAAGGATCATGGTTTTATTTTGTTTTATTTTCAAGAAACATAAATCAAAATTAGAGTTACAAGGCAACTGGGTCTTCCTGACTCTTCACAAGGATGCCTAGCAGGTGCTGCAGGGGACCTGTGTCCATAGCAGGTAACCCACTGGGAGCACCGAGTCACTGCCAGCCGTCACAGGTTGAAAATACATACACAGCCTCATTTCAACTTTGGTGGAGACAGGTGTGAAGGGCCGCAGGTCACTTTCTTGCCAGCTTCTTTCCTCTGCCCTCTCCCACTGAGTCTACACCCAAAGCAGAATGCTGACTGCAGGCCCTGCGTGACATGCCAAGATATTTTAGTCCTCGTTCCAGTAACCTTGAGTGCTCAGTGTACTGTAGTGGGAAGGACACAGGTCTGGACACTAGTGGTAGTCCTGGCACTGCCACTATTTAGCCATGTGACTTTGGGCAGCTCCCCGCCTCTCTGTACCTCAGCCTCCTTGTGAGCAAAACAAGGAAGTTAGGTGACACAATCTCCAACTCCTCCTTCAAGCTGAGTATTTTGTTTATTTATTCTGTGTTCCCGTCTTCTTGTGGGTTTGAGAAATGGAGCTTGCTGCTCCAGGAGCACATCAGCATCTGTAAAACTTAAGATCCTCATTAATGTGTGTCCCCCCCACATTTTAGGTAAGCACATATAATTTCATATGTTTGAAGTCAACCTATAGCAAGGCAGTGAATATAAGAAAGATTAATACATTTACTTTTTTAAAAAAAATAAAAGATTATTTTAAAAAGTAGTTAGATTTCTCCACATGAACAGATTATTCCGAGTAAAAAAATACTTTTAAAGTCAGTAAACTGAAATTAGTCAATCAGAAAATCAGACATTAACTACTTTTGGTGAATGATTTGTTTCTCTCATTTTTCTTGAAAGTCCTAATACTGTTTCAAAAGACTTCTTTTGAAATTGAAGAATTATATTATTACCATGTTTTACTTCAACCAAATTTGTAATCTGCTTTTATAATGTGCTTGAATTTATGCAAGACTTAATGATATAATTTTGTTTGGGAGAGAGATTAATAACTTTTTCATATTGAATTTTTTTTTAGCGAAGAAGGAAATTTTTAGAATTTTTAGACATAACTCAGATGCCATAAAATTCACCCTTTTAAAGTATATACTTCAATGTTTTTAGTATATTTACAGGGTTGTACAACCATTACCATTCTAATTTCAGAACATTTTATCACCCCCAAATCCTGTACCCATTAGCAGTCTCTCCTCATGAATATTTTTTTTAATTTGTCAAGTTTTAAAAATAGAATTTAAATTTTTTATCTGAAAAATGGTTCAGACCATGTGACAAAGAAATTAAATGGATCATTTTATTATTTTTTCCATATTACATGTTTACTTATGAACAGATATTAAACCTTCCTAGGTTTAGGGAGTGGGACAGATTTTAGTGAGTTGAATTGAGTTTTAGTTTTGTTCCTCTGTTTTGTCAGAATTTAATTGCTGAAATTAGATTTTTCATGAATTGATTTCTTTATGGATTAAAAATGATAGCTTTTAAAATTGTGTTACTGATTATTTTCAGGAGATCAGAGTAACCACTGAGATCAGATAGAGAATCGGGACAGCAAAATTTGACTTAGTAACATTTTAGTTAACACTTGAATTTTTTAAATAAGAGAGAAAATATGCTTAGAATACAGCCAAATGAATGAAGCTCTCTAGGGTATGATGTAGCTAAATATGAGTTTCTGCTACTAGGAAAAAAAGGTTGGGGGGACGTAAAGGAGGAGCATAAACTACTGAAAATAGTCAAATGTCAGGGATGCACATTGGGTTGTGATTTCTAAGATTAGTACAGTATCAACATTTGGACTGCCAAGTAAATTTGTCAAATGCCTCTGGCTCCTGGCAGTTAGACTGCAAACCAGCAATAAAGTTGAATTCATTATTAGAAATGTGTATGTCTTACTTTGAAAAGATAATTTGGCTTATTAAATAAGATAGAATCGAAGGTCTAAATTTTTTTTTTTTCTGCCAAGAACTGCTACTTTCTCAGGTTCCTCTGGCCCCTTGTGAAGACCCTTATCATCCAGCACAAAAATACTCTCTCGACTGCTGCGGCCATCTGTGGGAGTTCTCCTTCCTTTTGGTCTTTCCAACTTTCTGTCTCCTTATTCTGTAATATAATGGGTATAAAACCTGATTTCTGAGTGCCCTCCGTTTTAATGCAGCTGCGTAGGTTTTCCTTTCCCCCAGCTGGCAGTGCCACTTTCTAGTTCCAGTGGGTCTTCAAGGACTTTACATAGATGGTTTTATTCACGGTTCTTCCTCCTGGCAGGGCTGTTAAGAAATGATCCTGAAAGAATGAGTTCCTACTCTGTTGATACATTTACCCCTTGAAAGACAAACATGCGAGTTCCTTCTTAACCCGTTCTGTCATCCACCAACCTTAATTTGACTTGCTCAAAGTTCCAGAGCACTCCGGAAGGTCTTCTTTATATCTTAAATATCACATTATTTTCTTCTTCTTCCCTTTTGACTAAGGAGAAAAACATTCCAGATTTAAAATAGTCTTGATTTATTTTGAAAATATCCTCCTGACAAGTCTAAATCCTGTCATCCCTCCTCATTGGTTTTATTTAATAGACACTATTGAGCATTTATGTGTTTGGGAAATTATGCTAAACACTTTACGTGTTTTATCTTCCCAAACGATTATGTAAGTACTATTACTCACATTTTGTGGATGGAGAAACTGTCGATAAATAGAAGAGGGATGATTTTATGCCAGACTGTTCCACACCGGAGTCAGTGCTCTGGGCCACTTCTTGTGCCAAGGAGCCCAGCAGTAATTTCATCTGCCTTTGTTCAATTCCAGATGAGCCCTCAATCAGTGTGTTAGTCAAGCAGAAAATGGGGTAGAGGGGCTGCCTTGCTGTTCTTCTGACAGTGCTGATTCTACTTCTAACTTTTTTTTTAATTTACTTATTTTTCCCTAAGTTATTGGGGTACAGGTGGTATTTGATTACATGAGTAAGTTCTTTAGTGGTTATTTGTGAGATTTTGGTGCACTCATCACCTGAGCAGTATAGACTGCACCATATTTGTAGTCTTTTATCCCTCGCCCCCCTCCCACTCTTCCCCCCAAGTCCCCAAAGTCCATTGTATCATTCTTTTTTGTTTGTTTGTTTGTCTGTTTAAGACAGAGTCTCACTCTGTCACCCAGGCTGGAGTGCAATGGCATGATCTCAGCTCACTGCAACCTCCGCCTCCCAGGTTCAAGCGATTCTCCTGCTTCAGCCTCCCGAGTAGCTGGGACTACAGGCACGTGCCACTGTGCCCAGCTAATTTTTGTATTTTTAGTAGAGACAGGGTTTCACTATGTTGGCCAGGCTAGTCTTGAATTCCAGACCTCATGATCCACGCACCTTGGTCCCCCAAAGTGCTGGGATTTTAGGCATGAGCCACCATGCCTGGACCCCACTGTATCATTCTGATGCCTTTGCATACTCATAGCTTAGCTCCCACATAGCAGTGGGAACATACGATGTTTGGTTTTCCATTCCTGAGTTACTTAACTTAGAATAATCGTCTCCAATCTCATCCAGGTCACTGCAAATGCTGTTAATTCATTCCTTTTTATGGCTGCATAGTATTTTATCACATGTGTGTGTGTGTGTGTGTGTGTATACACCAGAGTTTCTTTATCCACTTGTTGATCAGTGGGCATTTAGGTTGGTTTACGATTTGGCTATCATGACTTGTGCCACTATAAACATGCATGTGCAAGTATCTTTTTCGAATCATGACTTATTTTTCTCTGGGTAGATACCCTGTAGTGGGACTGCTGGATCAAATGGTAGTTCTACTTTTAGTTCTTTATGGAATCTCCCCACTGTTTTCCATAGCAGCTATACTAGTTTACGTTCCCACCAGCACTGTAGAAGTGTTCCCTGTTCACTATATCCATGCCAACATCTACTGGTTTTTTAATTTTTATTTTTTATTATGGCCATTCTTGCAAGAGTGAGGTGGTATGGCATTGTGGTTTTGATTTGCATTTCCCTGATCATTAGTGATGTTGAGCATTTTTTCATGTTTGTTGGCCATTTGTATATCTTCTTCTGAGAACTGTCTATTCATGTCCTTAGCCCACTTTTTGGTGGGGTTGTTTTTTTCTTACTGTTTTGTTGGCATTCATTTTAGAATCTAGATATTTGTCCTTTGTCAGATGTATAGATTGTGAAGACTTTCTCCCACTCTGTGGGTTCTCTGTTTACTCTGCTGACTGTTCCTTTTGCCATGCAAAAGCTCTTTAGTTTAATTAGGTCCCAGATATTTATCTTTGTTTTTATTGCATTTGCTTTTGGGTTTCGGGTCATGAAATCCTTGCCTAAGTCAATGTCTAGAAGGGTTTTTCCAATGTTATCTTCTAGAATTTTTTGTAGTTTCAGGTCTTAGGTTTAAGTCCATAATCCATTTTGAGTTGATTTTTGTATAAGGTGAGAGATGAGGATCCAGTTTCATTCTCCTACAGGTGGCTAGCCAATTATCCCAGCACCATTTGTTGAAAAGGGTGTCCTTTCCCTACTTTATGTTTTTGTTTGTTTTGTTGAAGATTGGTTAGCTGTAAACACCACATAAACAGAATGAAAAACAAAAATCACATGATCATCTCAGTAGATGCAGAAAAAGCATTAGACAAAATCCAGCATCCCTGCATGATTAAAACTCTCAGCAAAATCAGCATACGAGGGACACACTTAATGTAATGAAAGCCATCTATGACAAACCCATAGCCAACATAATACTGAATGGGGAAAAGTTGAGAGCATTCCCTCTGAGAACTGGAGCAAGACAAGGATACCCACTCTCAGCACTCTTCTTTAACATAGTACTAGAAGGCCTAGCCAGAGCAAAATAAAGGGCATCCATATAGGTAAAGAGGAAGTCAAACTGTCACTGTTTGCTAACAATATGATCATTTCCCTTGAAAACCCTAAGGACTCCTCCAGAAAGCTCCTAGAACTGATAAAAGAATTCAGCAAAGTTTCCAGATACAAGATTAATGTACACAAATCAGTAGCTCTTCTATACACTAACAGGGACCAAGCGGAGAATCAAATCAAGAACCCAACCCCTTTTACAATAGCTGCAAAATAAAAATAAAAATAAAATGCTTAAGAATATACCTAACCAAGGAGTCGAAAGACCTCTACAAGGAAAACTGCAAAACACTGCTGAAATAAATCACAGACGACACAAACAAATGGAAACACATCCCATGCTCATGGATAGGTAGAATCAATATTGTGAAAATGACCATACTGCCATAAGCAATCTATAAATTCAGTGCAATCCCCATCAAAATACCACCATCATTCTTCACAGAATTAGAAAAAACAATTCTAAAATTCATATGGAACCAAAAAAGAGCCCGCATAGCCAAAGCAAGACTAAGCAAAAAGAACAAATCTGGAGGCATCACACTGCCTGATTTCAAATTATACTGTAAGGCCATAGTCACCAAAACACCATGCTTCTAACTTTCAAATAAGCACAAATGACTGCTTTGCTCCTCCTACCTCTTCTTCCTTCTGCGTTTTACTCTTCTCTCTCACCACCCCTTCACTTCTTCATTCCTCTTTTCACTAAGTCTCAGGTGGCAAAGATGTAAGAGAAAAGGGACAGGGAAAGAAAAGAAAAAAAGCCGATCCTCTTCACCCCTGCCGTCCTGCTCAAATTAGTGATCATATTATTTCCTTCTTGTTTCCTTACATTGTTTAGCTCCTTTCACGAGATCTTTCAATGCCCACCTCTGGTATGGTAGCCTGTCTCATTCTACAGATGGTAGAATTGCTGAGTTGAATGCTACCTTAGAAAAGACCACAAGGTGAGGTGATGGACTCACAAATAGCTACTCAGATTAACATCACTGAAAATTTTAAATTTGAATTCAAATATTCCAACTTCAAATCCAGTGTTTGTCCACTGCAGCACACAGAGACTAGAAAGAGCATTAACGTGTTTTTATTGTTGTTGTTGTTTTGAGATGGAGTCTCACTCTGTCACCCAGGCTGGACTGCAGTGGCGTGATCTCAACTCACTGCAACCTCTGCCTCCCGGGTTCAAGCAATTCTCCTGCTTCACCCTCTCAAGTAGCTGGGATTACAGGCATGGGCCACCAAGCTTGGCTAATTGTTGTATTTTTAGTAGGGACAGTGTTTCACCATGTGGGCCAGGGTGTTCTCGAACTCCTGACTTCAGGTGATCCACCCACCTCAGCCTCCCAAAGTGCTGGGATTACAGGCGTGAGCCTCTCCACCTGGCCAACATTAACATCTATCTATCAGTACAATTACGTAATTTAAAAAATGGGTTTTGCAGTGTTTTCGGGAGGAGTCCTAGATTTTTGATGAATTATATTACTCTGAGAATACCTTCAGTGTGCTTTAATGTAAATATTTTAAATTTTACAGTGATGAACAACAGCGAGATTATTTAATGGAAAGACGGGACCTCGCCATTGATTTTATTTTCTCTTTAGTATTAATAGAAGTTTTGAAACAGGTAGGTGATTAATTTATTGTTACTTTTAGATAATATTTATTGATCTAAAAACTGCTTAGGTTGTAAAAGTCTTAAGTTTTTAAAATTATGAATTCCAAATACTGAGTTATGTGAATTATGTTTATTGATTGCTATTGATTGTCATATATCGTTATTGGAAGTACTGTTATTGATTTGTTCTTTAATATTCCCTTCTGAGTTAAGAACCACCTTTTTTTTGCAGATTCCACTTCATCCTGTAATAGACAGTTTAATACATGATGTTATTAACTTGGCTTTCAAGCACTTTAAATACAAAGAAGGGTAAGGTGATTTCTTAGAATGTTGAAGTTGGTATTTAAAACTAAATCAGTGGTTTGCTTTTTTCAGATGACCAGGGATCCCTAACTTGTCTAATTATACCCTACTTAGGTACCTTGGTCCCAACACTGGCAATATGCATATTGTGGCAGACCTGTATGCAGAAGTCATTGGAGTGTTGGCACAAGCCAAGTAAGTGAATGCCAGAACCCTTTACCATGAGAACATGCGTGCTTTCACTGTCCTCCCAGCCTTGATTTAGGGAAGTTGGGGTTGAGCTTACGAGGAACTAGGTAGGGCTCTTTGACATGTGTGCCCCATCTCTGAAACTGACTAGAAAGCTCTTCCAAGACAGGTACCAAATTATCTTTTTTACTTGGCACTTGGGCCAGATCCTACCCAGAGTCCATGGGTTTCAGACTGTTGCATCAAAGAAATGGGCTGACCAGATTACATTTCTCTCTGCCTAAATATTCCAAGGAAGTTTATCACTTTTGAAAGTTCTGTTTTCTCTAGCCCATGAGTGGGTGGTTACGATATATCATCTATCAGTGGGAAAATTCCATTCTAGAATGTCCCCTTTACTATAGACCTTACTTAATTCAGCTGAGCTAAAAATGTCCCAGACTCTGTCATGGAAACAAGTCAGAGGGGAAATTCTCATTGCTAAATTTATCTGGCCCCATAGCACTACTTAGCAGGCAAGAACAAAATTGCATTAAACTATTAGCAACAATATACCTCTTCCAAAAGTGATGTCACACCCTACTTACCCTTCTTCATTTTGTCCACCCCTGAGGCAAATCAGGCAAGATCCCGAATGCCTAAGTTAGGCAAAATGAACCAGAGACATAATGTGAATTCATGCCAGGAGGCCAGCTTGAAGCAACAGTGATGATCCAATCCTTGTGAAATGCAGTCCTTCCTCAGAAAGAGATTTTTATCTTCAAGGGATTGAATTTCGTAATGTAGTAGCATGGAAATACACAATTTATCAAAAAAACTAAAATTTTAAAAAGCACTTAGCAATCTTACCTAGCCAAAACATAGATAAGAACTCAGGAAATAGACCCTCTTAACTTCTTGGCATAATTTATTTAATCTAATCCAGTTTATCTACTCATCCTGACTACATTTTTTTTTTTAATATGTAACACATCAGTGTTCGAAGGAGGAAAGGGAACTTCCAGAGGATGTTACACGGATGCCATTGAGAAATAAAGCTCAACGGCTGGTGGCAACAGAAAGGAAAGAAACTGGCCAAAGCATACATAAGAATTAAACAATAGAGTTATTTGGGCCATTTTGCATGAGGCTATATGGTAGTTTTATAGCCTATTAAAATAATTGTGGTTCATGAATCATTAAGAAAAAAAAGTGTAATGCATTTTGGAGATGTTTCCATTGCAATTGAGTAATGAAAGCATTAGCATTTTAAATGAACAGGCTGTAGTTGTCTGGCGAATCATGTGTATCTACCTCATTTCTAGAAAAGATTGGGAAAAATGAGGTATTAACATGTATATTTGCTGATTTGTCAAACCCTGAAAATCTCAACATAAATTTTCAGCTGTCATTTGGAAACTTTAGTATGCCAAAAATGACTTTGTGTTTTCCTTAGTTTTTGTGAATTATGCCTAACAATAATATTGGTTACTGTCAAATGACCTTCCTTAGCTCTGTGATTCTGAGTTGGTTGTGAATAAGTTGAGAAACATTGTCATAACTAAGCAATATTCTAAGCCTGTAGGAATTTCCTTTTTAGGTAAAACTTATGGTCCACCAAGCCAGTGTTTGCTTGCTAAAGGTGGCTTTTTTTAATTTCGTGATGTCAGTATTTGTCCCTATTCTGCGGTAGTAGGGTGTAAGAAATCCCTCCATTTGGACAGTGCTCCAGTACTTTCCAGTCTCTAGGGAAACGTTTGACCAGTCTGCTCTTGTAGTAAACAGAGACTCAAATAGCCGTTGATGTGTTCTCAACTAGTCAATATGTAGTTAACCTTGATGGATAGATGGTATAAACTTAAACTAGTATCACACCACGAATTATGACATTACTTCTTTCTCATAAGTACACCAGGACCATTACTTTATTGTTACCTTAGAAGAAGTACCGTTTCCTTCATTCTCAGAGTGGGAAAAAGAATGTATGCTTATCTAGTACAGTGTGATTATCTTTTAAAAAAAAGTTGAATAATGTAATAATTCTAATTTTAGGTTATATGTCTTGTTCCCAACGATAATGCTTATTAAATATTTTCCTGATTATGACTTTAGCTATTAGTACTTACTTTGGAATTTCAGTTTTAGCAGGATCACTATTTTTAGTCTTACTAGTGATGATGCTGTTTAGTTCTTGTCATTTAGGGAAAAAATTTTGATAATAAGTGTTATTCACACATAATATTGACTTTTTCAAAGTCAGTTAAAACAAATTTAAGTACTTTCACCAAAATCTGGTAGATTCATTTAAATAGTAATAATACTTCATCTAAGAATCATAGATGTTAGTAAATGCTTTCTCTTTATGTGATATTATCTTTACATGTTCATTTACTCATTTTTGTAATATGTGCTATACATTTTAAAGCAGAATTTTATATTTATGTGAATTTTATAGTATACCGAAGACTGAGTAATCATTGAGTTACAGTATTTACTAAATACAATACTAAATAGGAAATACTAAAGGAAAGATCATTGAAATATTTTTTTCTTAAAATCATTTTAAGAGAAAATAGATTTTAAATACAAAGAGATTTTTGGTTTACTTTTGTGCTAAATAACATGTTTATGTCATTTGGGACTTTTAAAAGTAAAAGATAGGCTGGGCGTGGTGGCTCACGCCTGTTATTCCAGCACTTTGGGAGGCCGAGGCGGGCAGATCACGAGGAAATCGAGACCATCCTGTCTAACACGGTGAAACCCCGCCTCTACTACAAATCCAAAAAATATTAGCTGGTAGTGGTGGCACGCGCCTGTAGTCCCAGCTACTCGGGAGGCTGAGACAGGAGAATCACTGGAAGCCGGGAGGCGGAGGTTGTAGTGAGCCAAGATTGTGCCACTGCACTCCAGCCTGGGTGACAGAGCAAGATTCTGTCTCAAAAAAAAAAAAAAAAAGTAAAAGATAGCCATATTTATTTTTAAATGATAAATAAATAAACTTTTAGCCACTAACTCATGAGAATATCGAAATAGTGAATTATGCAAATAACTTGCCTTTTTCTATCTTTCCTTGTTTTAGTCATGGATTCAAACTGGAAAACAAACTTTCCTTAGTATCATGTCATCTTTAAAACTATATAACTCTAATATTTTTCTCTCTAAACTCATTTCAAAACAAAAACCATAGTTATTTTGGTATCTGGAAATAATTTGAACAGAAATACAATTTTTTAAAATTCAGTTTGGAGTTATTGCATTTTTATAATCTTGATTGAAAGTATCACTTCCATTGCTTGACCATGGTCATTTCTGCTTCCTACCTTTTATCCATCTCTACCGAATATCCTCTGCTCACCTTTACCCCAACTCAAATCTCCTCTGAAATCCTCTCTAATTAATTACGCAGCCGAGAAGAGCCCCTTCATTCTCTGATGCCCTGAAGCCTCTTTAAGTGTATTGTTCACCAAATAGTCAGTGTGAAATATGAGAAAGTGATGGAACCTGGTGCATCTGACCTCCCTGCAGATCAGAAAGGTCTGGACAGTGTCCAGCAGGTGCTAACACATAGTAGGCCCCTGGTATGCGATTCACATGGCTCATGGTCAGTGCTACCTTGTTTTATCTTCCTAACTAAACTATAAACTATTCTAGAGAGGGCAGAGACTACATGTCACAGTTACCACTGTCTAAGACAGCTGCGGTTTAATGGAAATTCCTGGAATTTGTATCAGAAGCCCTGGGTTTGAGTCTCTTCTTTGCCACTGTGGTCTTCCAATTTGTTTCTTTATTTATTAATTGGAAATACATTCACTGCCTAATTCACTGGATTGTTAAGGATCAAAATGTGAAATGGTGTAATCATTTAAAATGTAAAACCACTTACAGATATATCTTGTTATTGTTATTCTTAGTCTATACCAGTGTTTCTCAAACTTTTTCACACCAGAAACACCTGTAAAGCTTATTAAACACGAATTATTGGACCTCATCCCCAGAATTACTGATTGAATAGGTATGTTATTCTGCTTAAGCTGCCATAACAAAGTACTGCAGACTAATTGGCTTAAACAACCGAAATTTATTTCTCACAGTTCTGGAGTTGAAGTCCAAGCTCAAGGTGTTAGCAGGGTTGATTCCTTCTGAGACCTCTCTCCTTGGCTTGTATGTGGCCATTTTCTCCCTGTGTGGTCTTCTCTGTGTGTGTGTCCCTATACTCATCTCCTAGTCATGTTGATGTCCTTATAAGAAGGGGAGACAAGTACAGAGACACACACAGAGATATAACTTCGTTTTAATTTAATAACTTAGCTGGAGAGGTTACATGGTGTCCATTTTATGATAATAACTTTGTTTTAAGTTAAATACCTTTTTATAGGCCCTATGCCCAAATACAGTCACATTCCAATCTCAGAAGGTTCAGACTTCAACGTATGAATTTGAGGGGCACACAATTCAGCCCTAACAGTAGGTCTGCAGTAGGACCATAGAACGTGCTGATGCCAAATAGATTTTTGTAAATTTAATAAAGTTTCTATTTTAATTTTTGCTAATTTCCTAATCTGAAAAATTAATATGCCATTTTGCAGTTAATCTCCATGAAATTTTACTTATAGAGAAAACATAACTAATATTTTCTACCATATTCTAATAGTATTATTTAAATGTCAGAAGGGGCCAGTTTGGGATGCTGTCTTGAAATTGGATATTTTGTAGAAGTCCACAAAATGCCACCGAAGATTAGGAATATACCCTGAAATATTCTTAGCGATGCTAACAACCCATTAGTGAATATCTCATTCATAAATTGTCTAAATCTTCTTGAAGCTATTTATGTTTTCTGTTCTATTGCCTTTTAAAAATCTTTTTTTTAAGAAATACATGTAGCAAACATAGGCGAAAATCCATAAGGCAGTTAAACAAATTTATTATAAAATGGACACCATGTTACCTCTCCACCTAAGCCAAGAACTAGAAAACTGCCAGCACTTGAGAATCCCCTCACACCCCACTTGCCAACCACCAGCCTCTGTACTGCCTTTGGTTAAACAATGTCTATGTGTTTACTGCCTACTTTGTTTGTCCTGAAATTTCTACTTTAAGGTCTCAAGAATTATTCCAAACTTCCAGGACTCTATTAGTTCACTTTTCATTTCTATAATCACAATTACCACCCCCCGACCACCTTTTTGTGTGTGTGTGTGTTTGAGACAAAGTCTTGCTCTGTCACCCAGGCTGGAGTGCAGTGGCGCAATCTTGGCTCACTGCAAGCTCTGCCTCCCAGGTTCAAGCGATTTTCCAGCCTCAGCCTCGTGCGCACCACCACGCCCAGCTAATTTTTGTGTTTTTGGTAGAGACAGGGTTTCACCATGTTGGTCAGGCTGGTCTCAAACTCCTGACCTCAGGTAATCCACCCACTTCGGCCTCCCAAGGTGCTGGGATTACAGGCTTGAGCCACCGCGCCCAGCCACAATTACCCTTTTTAATCATGGCTTGCTTCTAATTTTTCATGGAACCTCAGCCTAATAGTCTCAGAAAACAAAATACAATAAATCTTAGAGTGTGTGTGTGTGTGTGTGTGTGTGTGTGTGTGTGTGTGTGTGTGTGTCTGTGTGTGTTTGGTGAATAGCCAAACCAGCTGTCTCAGACTTAGTGGTTTGGACAATTTTTATGTGTACATTTCTGTACTCTTAGGTACCTTTGAAGATCTGCCTCTGATTCCTCTTAGCTTTAAGATCTGTTCTTTTTTCAAACCTGGATGATAATATTGTTGTTATAATTAGTATTATTTTACTTTCGAATACAAATACTCTGAGGATAGGGACTGGACTGTGTCTTTTTGTTTGTTTTGCATTTACCAGATATAATTGTAAAATTCCATGAATATAATAGACAGCCCATTCATCTTTACCTTTTAGATATAATTTAAATTTTCCCGTTACTAGATTTTTTTTTTTTTGAGACATGGTTTCGCTCTTGTTGCCCACGCTGGAGTGCAACAGTACAATCTGGGCTCATTGCAACCTCTGCCTCCCGGGTTCAAGTGATTCTCCTGTCTCAGCCTCCCAAGTAACTGGGATTACAGGCACGTGCCACCACACCCAGCTGATTTTTGTATTTTTAGTAGAGATGGGGTTTCATCATATTGGTCAGGCTGGTCTCGAACTCCTGACCTCAGGTGATCCACCTGCGTCGGCCTCCCAAATTGATGGGATTACATACAGATGAGAGCCACTGCGCCCAGCCTCCCAATACTAGATTTTTTAACCCTAAATATATATTTTTAGATAATCATTATCCTAAAACTATAAAGGAAATAATAACAGAAAACTTTAGAAATAGATACAGGAATACTTGGCATTGTTTGGAATACAAATCCTTAAATCATTTGCTGTCACTGTCAGAAATCACTAACCTAGTACGTTATTGCTCATAGACTTACTATTTGATACTTCAGGCTCTGGGGTCTGCAACTATGTTGAAAATGGCCAAGCCTGAGGAAATGGGGCTCTTTGTGATGCTCAATTCAAGAGCTACACCATTTTGAGAGGGTCTAAATAACCCGGGATCTGCCCCCTCGCCTGATGGAGATGTTGAGCATCAAGGAGAAGAAAAAATGGATCCTTTGCTAAATCCCAAACATCAGATCCTCACAAAATCATGGCTATTGTACTTCAACTGATTTGAAGGATTCCGTTGCTCTGCTCAATCATCCCAGATGCTGGAGGCCCCCATTACAGGGACTTTCCTACCCATGATTTGATAAACCGCTTATGTTGTCTTCTTAGATTCCCTGCTGTAAAGAAGAAATTTATGGCGGAACTAAAAGAATTACGGCACAAAGAGCAGAGCCCATATGTGGTTCAAAGCATTATCAGCTTAATAATGGGGATGAAATTCTTTCGAATTAAGATGTATCCAGTGGAGGATTTTGAGGCCTCTCTTCAGTTTATGCAGGTAATGTCTTAGGCAGGAGAGCTAAGGGGCTCTTAAGCTGAGCACTTCCCTTCCTCAAGATGATGAACCTGGAACATGAAAACCTAATTGCTTGTCAATACGGAGAAACATTCTACTGTCTAAATAATTCATGAAGTCCTTTGCAACCAAATAGCACAGTTGCAGGCACATACTTTCATTTCTCAACTTTCATATCTTCTTTGGAGGAGAGTATACAGTGGGATTGCTTGTTTGCTGACTTTTTTTCTCTTTCACCCACTGGTACATATTGTTCTATGAATAAAATATAGCTGATTTTTTTCACTTTTTAAATTGATAGCATTGGGTTGGCTGCATTGACATTCACAGGCATGAGGACTTTAAATAATAAAGAAATCTTTTATTCTTACTATAAAAAGGAATCTTAATTTTTAAAAACTCAACTAAACAGTACAGGTTTGATATTTATTGCCCAGTGCCCATCATGGTACATAACAAAAGAACTGCTGCTAAGGAGAATTTAATAGAATACTCAGCTCTTAGAGTTTACAAAACTTTGGCATTTGAAGGAATTTTTAAAATGCTGCTGTAAATTAAATTTGGCGATGACCTTACTAGAGGGTTTAGATGTATGGATTAGGAATATAGGCTGTACCATTTTACACCCACAAGGATGGCTATAATCAAAAATATAACAATTCTCGGTGAAGATGTGGAAAAATTTGAACCTCACACACTGCTGGTATGAGTACAAAATGGTACAGCCACTTTGGAAAACAGCCTGGCCCTGGCAGTTCCTCAAATAGCAAAACCTACAATTACCATATGACCCAGCAGTTCCACTCCTAGGTATATGCACAAGAGAAATGAAAATATATGTCCACACGAAAACTTGAACACAAATGTTCATAGCAGCATTATTAATAGTTGCCAAAAAGTGGAAATAACCCAAATGTCTATAAAATGATGAATGGATAGACAAAATGTGGTATATCCCTATAATGGAATATTATTTGACCATAAAAAGTAGTGAAGCTGATACATGCCACAACATGGTTGAACCTTGAAAATGTTATGCTAAGTGAATGAAACCAGACACAAAAGGCCATGTATTATATTATCCTGCTTATATGGAATGTCCAGAGTAGGCAAATCTGTAGAGACAGAAAGTAGATTAACAGTTTTCTAGGGCTGGGGATGGAGAGTGGATAGGGAGGTTGCAGATGGCTGCTGAGGGGTACAGAGTTTCCTTTGGGTGTCATTAAAAGGTTCTAAATTTGATAGTAGTGATGGATGCACAGCTGTGATTATACTAAAAGCCAATGAATTGTATATGTTAAATGGGTGAATTGCATACTACATAAATTATGTCACAATAAAATTATTATATATGTGGGGGGGGCTATGAATCAAACTTCTTGGGTTTGAATTCAAACTCTAGCATTTACCAGCTTTGTGACCTGACCAGTCACACTCAACCCCTCCCATCCTCACTTGCCTTATCTGCAAGGTGATGATAATGACACTAACCTTAGAGAGTGGTTCTGAGGATTCTTAGCACATGACAAACACTCAGTAACTGTTAAATATTTTATTATTTTTATTCTACTCTCGTATGAATAATTCCTGTATCTATATACACAAATTAAGACTTGAGAAAGTATTACATACTTATGCAAAATAATGTAGCAAAAGGATGACTATTCTGGAAACTATAGAGCTCGTCTGTATAGGAAAGCTGTTTCAGTGACTTCCCATACTGGTGTTGCCTTTCCTGAGCTGAGGTCTTAATATGATATTGATAGAATGAGGACTTTGGGGATTGTTTTTGGCAATCTTCCCAATGGCAACAGAAAATAAAGGGAAATAGCCAGTGTCGATATTAACATGTTATTACATGTGGCCTTGCACTCTTTCTTTTCTTTCTTTTTTTTTCTTTTTTAATTTGAGACAGGGTCTCTCACTCTGTCACCCAGGCTGGAGTGCAGTGGCATGATCTGGATTCACTGCAACCTCTGCCTCCCAGGCACAAGTGATCCTCCCACCTCAGCCTTCCGAGTAGCTGGGACTACAAGGTGCCGCCATCACACCCAGATAATTTTTGTATTTTTCTGTAGAGACGGGGTTTGGCCATGTCACCCAGGCTGGTCTGGAATTCTGGGCCCAAGCAATCTGCCTGTCTTGGCCTCCCAAAGTGTCAAGATTACAGGCATGAGCCATGGTGTCTGGCTGTCTGGACTCTTGAATGAAAACAATACCTGATATAGACCACAATAAGTTACTACCAATAAGGCCAGGAAGGAGAGAGAGATGGGCAGAATTCTGCCAACTTTCCTTTTAAAAAAAGTTGACATTTTATTAAAAAAAAAAATGTTGACAGGCCAACTTTCCTACAGAATGAGTCCTTGAGCAACCCAGAACACCCTTAGCTATGACAATAGTCCACAGGCAGTAGTGTCCTTTCTTAAGGAACCCTTCTAAAGGTTTCCTTGTCAAGGTGGGAAAGGGAAACGTTCTTGACTTGCTTATGAAACTTATGTGAATGATAAACACACCTAAAATGTCAGAGCGAACAAGTAAACAGCTCTGTGTCTGAGGCTGTCAGGCATAGGGCCTAAAATAAGTTTGATGTCTTCTGCCTCTCTTCTCATGTTTACCTTCCCTGGGGATCTGTGTTTGAGGGCTAACCAGGAGCCCAAGGCCCCCCACACACTAAGTAATGAATAGAAATGTATTGGAAGTGAATGAATGAATGAATCAACCAGTGACTCGGTGGATACATGTGTGCTTGCTGGTTAGAGATGCTTTGTCCTTTTAGAATAATGATTTGATATAGAAGAGTGAAAAAACCAGCCTTGCGGAATGTCGCTGAGGCCACTGCAGACATATAAATTTCAACACAAATGTTTGAATCCAGGGATTTTTAATAGACTATGGAATATGCTCTGTTGATGCGTGATTGAATTAAGAGCTACTTACTGAAACTTGTTTAAATATATTCTATGTGCACATTTCAACCTACTCTCCCTCCCTATACCCTTTTTCTGCTTCCCAGGAATGTGCACATTACTTCCTCGAGGTTAAAGACAAAGATATCAAGCATGCCTTGGCTGGGCTTTTTGTTGAAATCCTTGTTCCAGTCGCTGCTGTGAGTTACATTTTCATTTCTAAAAACTCTTCAAATTATATCACAAAATCAACAATTGTATTAATATAATATTCACATGCATCTCTATTTCAGGCTGTTAAAAATGAAGTAAATGTCCCCTGCCTTAGAAATTTTGTGGAAAGCCTGTATGACACCACGCTGGAACTTTCTTCTCGAAAGAAACATTCCTTGGTTAGTAACGATGAGAAAATCGAAAACACAAGCAAAACTGCACAGACTAAGATTCCTAGTCAGGAATCTATTTGAGGATCATAAGGACTCCATAGGTGGGAAAAGTACCTGAAGCTCTCTCAAGAAGAGGCAGATTTGAAACGGAAGCTGGCTTTTTGTATTGGCCATGATTGATTGACGTTCATGTAGGCGGATTAGACCGTGTCACCTCAGATGACCCTCGAGTCCTGAGGAGTCTGTTGTTCACTTTCAAGATTTGGCCTAACTTGATTTTTATTTTAATTTCTGAGAACCTTTTTCCAATCTGAAAGCTAAAGTTTATAATAACAGTTTTTTTCTCAATCCCCAGGAACCTGCCCTGGCTAATTCCTATCTGGATACTAGGATCAAAATGGAAACAGGCAGGAAAAGGAGTTGGGAAATACAGTTGCCCCTAGGAAGGATTCTCTGAAGGCTGAGAAAATAATTCTTGGGAAGGTTTTGGTACTGAAGAGCAGTATAGAAAAGTCTTTTAGGTTACCACCACGTTTTACCCGCTGTGGTGAATAAAGCTTTGGTTTATGAATCGGCAAGTGGTGTAAAAGCTGTAATGTGAAAGTTGGGAGAAAGCAAGTTGCTTAGGGATCTGGTTACTGGCATGGTTTATGCTCGTATCCAGAGGATGAACATCCCTACCATGATTTGAGCAGGTACTTAGGGTTGCTTTGCTGGTAGTGGTGACAAATTTGCTCATTTGTCTATGTTCTGTGGTCATTGTGACTAAGTGCATGCACTTAGATTACTGACTAGCATTAGAGCTGCACTCAATGGTAGCAGTAGTTCCAAGTCCCTTTAAAACTAAGTTATTAAAAAAAAAAAAAAAAAAACTAATGAACCGTTAAGCATTGTGGGCAGTTGTTTCTTGTTAATTCAAGTTAACAGATGAGCCAGTTACATTTTTATTTCACGATCCTTGATTTAGGGGGAATCATAAAGGTCTATCACATCTGGCTTAGCAAAATAGTGATGGATTCTGCATGTATGATTTTTTGGGTAGCTGCTCATTACCTTTGCTGTCTTCTCCAGTTGCTGTGGGAAGCTGGCCCAGTTCGGCAGGAAAAGCACAGTAGCACCTCTGTTTATTCGGTCATAAGCAAATTCCTTCTGTGGTTAAATTTGTCTTGGTAGAGTTTACCAGTGCAATAACATTTCTTTTAGGAATCTTCCTTAATTACCAGAAGGTTGCACGCAAAAGAAAATATAGACAACTACCTCTAAGATAGGGACAAACTATTAGATGTCTATGAGAAAAAGAGCCAATAACATTTTCAAAATGTGTGTGCCTTCCTGCTTTTTTTTCTGGAGATAAGAGAGTGATCTAAGATGGTAAGTATGTTTTTAAAGGTTTTAAGCAAAGTCTAAATCATTGAATCAGATTTCTTCATTATTGTATATGAAACTTATTTCATTTTATTATACGCTATCCATAATTCTTGGTTATTCCATCTCCAGCATTATCAGAAAGTGTCTGTGAAATGCACACCAGTGCCCTGCATCCACTGGGCACTGCAATGCTACGCAGCGTCCTGTTTCTTGCCCACAGAGCCCCAGAGGGAGATGGCAAGGTAGTGGGTACAGAGAATGTATGTTACCTGGTTTGTTGAAATATAAATTATCCTGTGACCTCCTCTCTTTTCCCCTCAGGCCTTGTACCCTCTGGTGACCTGTTTGCTCTGTGTCAGTCAGAAGCAGCTGTTCCTGAACAGGTGGCACATTTTCCTCAACAACTGCTTGTCCAACCTTAAAGTTAGTATTTGTCAGCTCAAAAACGATCTTTTTAAAACATTTACATAGTTTTTAGGCTGGTCGATGTGCTTCTGGAAGTGACTCCTGATGTTTGCCAGGGGAATTGTCCTATACTGGTGGAATAATGAAAAAAATATTAATAACAGTTCTTATTAAATACAGTCAATTTTAGAAAGTGACTAGGAATAAGATAAATCACTTCAGATTTGGGAAAAATAAATCTGTTCTAGCAAGGATCACTTTAAAAGTAGAATTAAATGTTCCTTTATATGCATCCATTGTCACATTTTATCTAAATGATTTAAAAATAGAATAAGGGCCACATTCAGCTAATAGAAGCATGCGCCTTGATCTCAGAAGCTCACTTATGCCTTTTCCATCCTTCCTCTATCCCCTCCAGTCTAGGAGAATGTCTCTGGGGCAAAAGCTCCAGTCTGTGGAAGGACTGACCTAGCAACAGAGAGCACTTCTTCCTTGTCACTGTCGTTTGTGATTCTTGAAGGTATCCTGTTCAAGCCGCATGGCAGTCAGTCCTAAGCATTCACTGTTTCCAGCAATACACCTGCAGCACAGGTGCTGGGTGACGTGAGGAATCAAGTCATAGTGCCTGTGGCTCAAACAGCTGTAATGATTAGCTTTAAAATGGACTTTATAACTTAAAAGTGGTGAATATGCCTTAAGTTTTAGTAACCTATTGATAAAAGACAGTGAAATGAAAACTATCCCTAATATAAGTGCAAATAGGATGTATTTTTGACAGTTGTCCTTGGTTGTGTCCAAAGATGTGATTAAATTTCTTTTTCCAGTTTGATATTAGCTGCTTTTGAATTTTAAGAATATACTTAGTTATAAAATTTTGTATGTGCTTATACACGTTGCCTTTTTTTTTTTCTATGATGCTTTAATTTGGTGAAGTAGTTAAGATTAATTATATTATTTTGGCATTTACCATAATTACACAATAATCTGCATTAGAGCTGTTTTAAGCACCAACTATGAGCTGGCTCTGAAAGCTGATTGTGAAATCCAAGATTAGAATCATTCATTTTCTTCAAATTGGCAGTGAAATATAATAGCAGTGGATAGCAAGTTAAGCTTTTAAGTACTCTGAAAAAATGAAACGCTTTTCAGGGTTATCAAGTGTTATATAAAGGCCACTTTCAGGTTTTGTTGTTGTTGTTGTTTGTTGCTTTTGTTTGTTTTTTGTTTTGAGGATCTGTCATATAACTCTTAACGTGTCATTTGTTAATTGGTCTACTTTTAAGTTATCCAGCTGTTAGTTCATTAAATATTTTTTTCTATTACATTTTCCACAGATGGGAAATGGTCACTTTATTGAAAACAGAGAGGGGAATTATTGAGAGTGTTATAGTGCAGTTTTCTGTATATTCTGTGTTTAATGTGCCTGGGTATTTGCTTGGAATTACAATAATATTTTTCATGACAATCTATTGCTGTGGCCACAGAGACCCCAATTTTTTGTCTGAACTTGTTTTTGAAACATAGCAGAGCATGTTTGGAACTTACTTTGGAACTTAATTACTTCAAAGTTAGAATGTTGCTTACAGCTGCAGTCAAACCCCACCAGAAAGATTTAATACGAGGGTTATATACAGCCCCAGAGAGGAGCAGGCCTGGGCACTGACAGTATTTCCCTGTGCAAACATTTCAAGCACTCAGATTTCTAAGAGGCAGTAAGGCCAGAAAGAGCATGTAGAGTGAATGCTGTAGAGACTGAACCACATTCCAGAATTCAGTCCAGCAGGGACTTATGTAGTGTCCATTGTGTGAGGTGCTAGGGAAAGTGCTGAAAGTGGGAAGGAGGGGGAAAGCAATTCTGTAAAAACTAGATTAGAATAGAGTCCCTGTCCTTGACAAGCTTAGAATTTCATTGGAGGATATGTAATGAAGTTTCAAAATGCGTGATGCAGACAGTGAAGGATGTAAAAGGTAGGAGTAGAGAGATACCTGTGAGAGTTGTGGAGGTCATATACCCCACAAATCATCAAAGAAGTGATTAGGCAAAGTAAGGCAGAAAGGCAGTGATATTTTATGGGTAATAATCTATTTGAATTCACTACCTCAAGGCTAAAAGATATAAAAAGATCCTTGGTAAGATAAAAATGAAATAAAATTGTATCACGTATATTTAGAACTAAACCTAGTAGGGATTTGAATGGGACCATTTAAAAAATGTTACTAATATTCAGAAAACCTTCCAAACCTCCTCTTAAGTCCTTAGTAAGGAAGAAATATCTGAGAAAAACTAACACAGCTTCAGAGATATTCTTTGTCTTGAATTGCTACAGTATTTTATGGGATTTAGAACCAATTCTGCCATTTCCTAAGTGACCACCAAATCAACCCTTCCCCCACGCACTTTCCTGCACCCTTCCCTGCCTTCCTAACCCCTCCCCAGCCACAGATGCTTTAGGATAGTGAACCTCGCATCTGAATCCCACACGCTGACCTTGGTAGTCACCTTTGATGTATTCTGTAGAGGTGAGCCATCAGGGGCAGCATGGCAGAGCAGAGCAGAAGTGTGCGTGAGCATGAAAACCTGTCCGCTTTCATTGTAAACAAGCTCTCAGGGTCAACACTCACTTAATGTCGATGCCCTGGTTTATTCCCAGCGTTAGTCGGTCAGAAGCAGGTTGCTTTGGGAGAACAGACTTGAAATCTTTAATATTTCCACTTAATTAACTTAAGTATCTATTAGTAATATTCCATTATAAACTGATGAGAAACGTATAGCACCTTTTCACTAAGATATTCACATCTTTCAGGAACTCTTGGTCCGTGGTGACCAATACTTTTTTCTTCTATGTATTTTATATCAGAATCTGAACATACTGTGCTACAAAAAAAATGCATTCCTTTCACATCTACCATACACCGCCTAATTCTGACAAAAGGAAATATGCTTTGTGAACTTGATTTAATAGTACTTTTAAAATGTTGAGTCACCATTTACAAATGAGAAAAAAATTAAAAATTTAAAAATTAAATAAAAGGAAATTATCATGTTCATAATAGCTATGTGCTAGTTTCTTATCCTTCAAAATAAAATGAATTGGGAGAATTTCAAAATTTCTTACATTTTATAAAAATGAATGTAATATACCAATGAGACCCAAATTATAATTTAAAAAAGACAGAAAAGAAACCTCAGAGGTTAAGAAGTGCATTAATTATATGATCCATAATAATAACAATAGCCCTCATTCACTGGAGATACATTATGAGCAGATGAGTGGCAGGGGCTTCATATACATTGTTGTGGGTATCATGGCAACGCCACAGGCTACACTGAATATTCCCTATGCTTTCATGAATGTTGTTTATGCGTTTCTAAATATTTTGCTCAGATAGCAATACTGAGGTTAGACATGATTCAGTTTAGTGTCAAAGTTGGAGAAACCAAAGTACAGAATGAGAAAGAATACTCCTTTTTTCTCAGGGAGCACTTACGCTAGGACTTAAATCCATTCAGTCAGTTACCAACAATTCTTTACAAGTAGTCGACCAGGCACAGTTCTAGGTACTGGGAGTAAGTGATGAGTAAGACAGTAGCACTCCCTGGTCTCTTAGACCTTGTAATTTAGTGCAGGAGACAGACCAACAAGCAAATAAATAAATACATGAGGAGGAAAAAAAAAACAGATAATGATAACTGCTCTAAAGGAGCATAAACCTAATAGATATTATAAACCTAATAGACATTATGCTTAAACCTAGTAGATATCATAAACCTAATAGATATTATGATTGAGAATGATGCATTCAGGGAAGGCAGGCAAGGGAGGTACAAGCAGGGTATTTGATTTCCAGTAAAAATCTCAAAACGAGTGTGGTTGCCATAAATATATTTGATGAAGCTTGTGTATAGCACTTCAATATTTGTATGCAATAATTGCAATAAAGTTTGAATGCTTTTTTCAACTTTTCACATAATAGTAAGGTTATTAATGTTATCTTGTAAGTGGAGACATTGAGTAATATATTAAAGATTCCACAATCATTGCCTGAATTAATTAAAATATATGGCATTTATTTTAAAATGACTACTTTCTCTTTTAAATACCAAATTTAAATGGTGTAGTATTAGCTATTTTAATTATTAATTTTCAAGATATAGTTATTCTGCTTTACTGTTAATCTCATTTCTATAATCTTGAGAAAATCTGTTTCAGATCTACCAAAATAGAGACACATTTCAAAGATTCCAATAATGAACATAAACTGGACCTAAAAAATTAGTAGTAAGATGACAAGCACGTTATTTTCCATAAATGCCTTATTTATCCAACCATTCAATAGAAAAATAATTGCCGTAAAAATGTTGTTATGATAATTTTAGAGATTATCCTAAACTGTAGCAATAGGTTATTTGGATAATATACAGTCATCAAACCCGGTGAATCATAATCAAAGTAAATTGATTCAAGTATCGGAAATGTCAAAAAGATGGAAAGTATTGGCTGTGATATGCAAAGAAATATAACAAAGACATAGATTTACTTAGATGGCGTTCTCTTTGAAATGGAAGAGAAAACTAGAAGGTATTTTAAGTGTAACAAAATTAGTAGATGACTAAAATTATCTATCTCACTAGGTTTTTACCTTAACATACGTAAGAATCCCTACAGAAGCCTGTTATAAATGCACTTTCTTGAAGCCCACTTTCCGAGGTTCTGGTTCAGAATATCTAAGGTGCAGCCCAGGAATCTGCATATTTATAAGCAGCACAGGTGACTTGGTGCAAATAATCAGCTGATGGACCTTGAGTAACATTGGTCTATACCACTGATTGCATCACCAGCCAAGTTATCAGTGAATTCACTTGTCCTCTTTTGTTACCATTAACTCTGAATTGTTTTAACTAAATTAATTAAAAGCAAAATTTAAAGGAAGTAGGCATGTTATTAGATAGGCTGACACATCCCATGAAGTCAGTGACTGGCAGTGAGGTAAGATACAGCAGGTCCAGGGAAGATCTACTCTGAAGCTAGTTTCTTATTTCTTAAACAATTATACCGGTGAACCTCAGAGCCATAATAAATGCATACCATTAATTAATTATTGGTTAATTAATTAAGGGAGATGCAGATACCAAGAGGAGAATGGTTTTTTGATCTTGAAGCAAGTATCCTTGACACAGAAATCAGTGGTTTGAGACATATGCTGAAATGTCTGCATCCTGAAAATACACATCAAGCACCTATTCTGTTAGCTGCTAAGGAAATACAAAGACAGATGAAGAAGAAGTGCTGTCTTCAAGTAGAGTAGGTACCAATAGCATATGTGTGCAGCCTCCACATAATATTAAGTTGAAGTGGAAAATTTAAAGCTTTAAAGCCACTGAGGCCAGATTGCCTAGGTGCAGATTCTAGCACTGTCATTTATTAGCTGTGTGACCTTGGGTAAGTTATTTGACCTCTCTGTGCCTAGAATCTACACCATACATTGTTGTGAAAATTAAAATGAGTTAATATAAGTGCAGCATTGATTAAAATAAAATACCTGCGGCCGGGCACAGTGGCTCAAGCCTGTAATCCCAGCACTTTGGGAGGCCGAGATGGGCGGATCACGAGGTCAGGAGATCAAGACCATCCTGGCTAACACGGTGAAACCCCGTCTCTACTAAAAAATAAAAATTAGCCGGGCGTGGTGGCGGGCGCCTGTAGTCCCAGCTACTCGGGAGGCTGAGGGAGGAGAATGGCATGAACCCGGGAGTCGGAGCTTGCAGTGAGCTGAGATCCGGCCACTGCACTCCAGCCTGGGAGACAGAGCGAGACTCCGTCTCAAAAAAAAATAAATAAATAAATAAATAAATAAATAAAAATAAAATAAAATAAAATAAAATACCTGCTATAGCAAGCACCATTTAATACATACATTTCAATTTCTGAGAAAACAATACTTATTAGAGCATAAGTCAATTCCTATCCCAGCTGTGGTTTACTAACCTGGTTTACTGTCATTTACTTTGAGCAATTTATTGGGCCTTCTCTCATTTATAAAATCCTTCAATTGATACCTTGTTACGTGAAAGCACATCTGAAATACCAAAATTCTGTACA
This sequence comes from Mandrillus leucophaeus, assembly GCF_000951045.1. NCBI lineage: Eukaryota > Metazoa > Chordata > Mammalia > Primates > Cercopithecidae > Mandrillus > Mandrillus leucophaeus. The sequence goes on from NW_012105908.1 coordinate 546,607, forward strand.
AGTGCAAGGTATTTATTACTGTCATTATAATATGAAAATTAGCTTCACCTACATGGCAAAGTTTGTCTTTCGTGTAGGTCCTGTAGAAATTAATCTAGTTTATGCATCAAGTTGTTCAGCTACTACTCAGATTGTTTTTGTTTTTGAATACTTTCTGGTTTTGTTTTTAATATATAACCTGCTGTATGGTAGTCACCGAGGACACAAAAATGAACAAATCAGAATGCCTGGAGCTCACTGGTAAGAAACATTCAAGTAAAGGATGTCTGTTTCCTAGAAAACAGAGAGCAGGGGCACTTGGTAGCCTCTCCAGAGGATTGGGACAGGAGTAGAGAGGCAGGGGAATAGAATAAGAGGAGGTGTCACCTAATCGAATTTAAGTTCTCCAAGTAGACAAGGGTAGGAAGGCATTCCAGGCATGCAGGGAATTGCAAAAGGGATGTTGCAGTGCAAGGTTCACCTACCACAAGGCAGAGGCAGGAAGTGGTACAAGGGAGCCAGGTCACAAAAGGCCCCTCATGTGCCATATTATGAAATTTGGACATTGTCCAGTAGGTGACTGGAAGCCACTTAAGTCTTTAAATGCAAGACTTTAAATTCAAGAAAGTAAAAAAACATGTTTGTATTTTTAAGAATATCATTTGTGCAAGAATGGAAGAGAGGCCAGAAAATCCATTTAGGAGGCGGTTGTAATGATCTAATATCATCTTGAAATGCTAAAAACCAATTAACAGTACATAATCCACAGACAGACTAAAACCTACGTTTGCCACTTTGCTTTTCAGTGCCTGTGGAAGGAAAAATAATCTCAAAAATGTTCTTAAGAGTGAAAGACTATTGGTCACAATAAGATGCAAGAAAAATGGTAGACAGGAGGGACAGGACAAATATTTTAAAGAAGTTGAAGTTGAAACAGAAGACACTAATGTCAGTCAGTTAAACTAGAGATTTCAGTTATGGTCTACAGTGAAATTGAGATGATACGTGCTTTCCTCATCGTGATTCACAATGAGAGATAATGTATATGAAAGAATTTCAAATGATACACTATGCAAATATAAACTGTTACATATATTTTAAAAAAGGAAATTTGCAAAGGAAAAGATGTTTCTACTAGAAGAGAAGCTCCCTAAAGGCAGGGGCTACATTGCCCTTGTTTGCTGCTGGATTGCAGGTGTCTTCTACGTAATAATACTACAGGCAGATACAGCGTTAAGTACCCTATGTGTATTAACTCATTTAACTGTCATACATTCCTGTGATGGAGGTAGGATTATCATCTGCATTTCACAGACAGGGAAAATCAGACCCAGAGAGATTAAAATGCTTTCGCTAGGTCACACAGCTAATAAATTATAAGGCAAGAATGGATTCAAATCCAGGCAGTCTGTGTGTGGAGTCTGCTTTTAACCACCATGTAAGTATACCATAGGCATCTGCTGATTTGGACCAATTGGAAGACAAGTAGTCAGAAGTTTTGAAATTTTTAAATGATCAAATATTTTAAATGCAACTTTACTAGTTTCAAGTCCCCTTTAAGTAACTAAAACATTTGACAAATTTTACCTGTTATTTTAACAGCCAAAAAAAAAAAACCTTCTACATAAATGTGTGCTTCTAAAAAGCCAGGGTTTTTTTTTTTTTTCTCCATGAAGCTAAACAAATAGCTATAAAGTTCATCTAGAAGAATAAACATGCAAGAAAATCTTGGAAACCACTAAAAATTAAAAAAAAAAAAAAAGCAATGGACTATATAAAGTAGGCCATACTAGATATTAACACATTATAAAACCTGAATAATTAAAATGATGTGGTATTAATACTTGAATACACAAGACTAGTAGAACAAAAAGAAATGTAGAACAGACCTAAATGTATATGGAAATTTAGACTTTTAGAATAATTACCACCCTAAAAAGTTGTTAGACTGCAAAGACTATGAAGTCTATCTTTCCTAAATCTAAAAATTTCTCACTATAGCCTTTCCTATAGAATTTATTTATGTGGATCATCTTTATTCAGTAACAGTTTAAAGATAAACTTTATCCCAGATCATTTCTAAACAATTATGAATTCTATAAAAATCAGTACCTAAATTATCTACACTAAGAAAAGAGAATCATATGACTAAATAAATGGAGATAGACAAGTAACATAAAGGCAAAAGACCTATCAGAAAGTTAAGATACTGAAAGACTGGTTAGCAAACATTCATTGACCCCATGCAGAAAAGCAGAAATTTTAATAGATCTTAGGGGTAAATAATGCCCCCTTTTTTCAGAGAATCTATCATTTATGTGGGAGCTGATGTTTAAACAAGATCCCCCCCACCATAGGTAAGGAGTTGAAGGGCTATGCTAGAGGTATGTATGAGAGTCAGGGGACACTCAGGAGGAAATAATTAGTTTTAATGGGCTGGGATTTAAGACATCAGGGAGGAACAGAGAAGGCTTCACAAAGGAGAGGACATCCAAGCCCACTATAAAGAATGGACAGGGTTCACTTGGGAGAAAAGAAAGATTCAGGAATGGGGGTGGAAGGGCATTTCTATCATGGAAATAGAATGAACATGGCCTAGCTAGGGTTTACATAGCTTGAGGGAGAGTAACAGGATGGGAGGCAGAAGAGATAGGTTAGAGCCAGCTATTGACTGGTATGCCAGGCCAGCAAATGTTAACTTGATCCCACAGGCACCAGGGAAACCACTGATTCTGTGATTTCTATATAGAAAGGATTACAATTGGTATAAGATAGACAGCAAGGCAGGGATTGACTTAGGGAGACTGTTAGGAGGGTATTGCAGCAGTCCAGATGACAGTGCTGGGAGCCTGAGCTATAGCAAAGGAAGTGAGAATGGATAAGAGGTCCAATTCAAGAGAAAGTTTGTGGATAAAATCTATAAAATTGTTTGAAAGAATGTAGTGGGAGTCAGAAGTAAGGAATGGAGGAATGAAGTGTCCACGAGATAATGAAACCCACACTCTCCTCTCTGACTGATTTTTTAATGCCTGGGTGCCCACAACTGGTCTCCCTGCCTCTGCTCCATTCCCCATGCTGCAGACATTGGACTTCCTCTGTGGTCTCTCTGATCTCATTGGCTGCCTGTCACCATCATGAGCTTGTTCTCCTCGTGAAAGGTGCCTCACGTGACCCCTGCTTTCCTCTCAAGCCTCACCAGCTACTGCTCCTTCACTTGGCCTTGCAGTAGCCCTTCACCAGCATACAAAGGATTCCCAGGCTCCAATGCTCCTCCATTTCTCTCAGGTTCCATGTGCTCTTGCCTCTGCCTACATACCTCCCCCTCCCAACTTTTTTTTTTTACACCTTTCAAAGTATCTAGGGCCACAAACCGTGGCAAGCTCAGCGTAGTAACTCAAATGTGTGTGCATTATGAATGAGTACGACAAAAATGGATTTAAGATTCATCTGAGTTTGTTGTTGTTGTTGTTGTTGTTTTGAGACAGAGTGTCTCTCTGTCGCCCAGGCTGGAGTGCAATGGCGCGATCTCGGCTCACTGCAACCTCTACTTCCTGGGTTCAAGCAGTTCTCTGCCTCAGCCTCCCAAGTAGCTGGGATTACAGGCACCCGCCACCACGCCCAGCTAATTTTTATATTTTTATTAGAGACCAGGTTTCACCATCTTGGCCAGGCTGGTCTCGAACTCCTGACCTCGTGATCCACCTGCCTCAGCCTCCCAAAGTGCTGGGATTACAGGCATGAGTCATCTGAGTTTTTATATGCTCCTAGAATCCTTTCCTGACCCCATTCCTTGAGTTTGCCATGTGTTGCCCTTCTTCCTATCCTCTAGCTTCTGTCCCTACCAGTTTTTCATACTGTTGTAGAGTTGATTCCCATCCCCCAAAGACTGTGAACATCTTAAGGGAAAGGATTATCTTTTGTCTCTACATCTCAGGTTCTAGCACAGTACCTAGTACACTTTAGTCTCAATAAATATTGGAGGGTAATCAGATGGGATGGGGATGGGGCGGAGGCGTTGGAGAATCAAAACAATAAAGGTTGAAAAGAACATAATCAACAATAAAAAGAACAGACTGATTCTCCTATTGGTGCTAAAGAATTTGGGTTCCCTAGGGCTGGAGGGAGAAGATAATCTCTTGAGTACTCACCTTTGCAAATGAGAAAGTGACATGGCTTTCCCCAGAATTACTCTGTCCCACCATTTATATGCCTCCTCATGGATGATTTATCCTATGAGCATTGAGAGGCCAATACCCTGTAAGTCCCAGATGATGCAATGTGCCTTGTGAGTACCCAGCCATCCACCTGAAGCTTGCCTTTTCCAGGCCTTCAGAGAAGAGCCATCTCTAGAACCTCAGACCTCACTATTTATATCTGCGGTCTTACATCTTGGTTTCTGTTATAGAACAAAGACCCCAAGATGGCTCGAGTTGCACTGGAATCTCTCTACCGATTACTTTGGGTTTACATGATTCGAATTAAATGTGAAAGCAACACAGCTACTCAGAGGTAAGGATTTGGCTTGTGTCAATGGTAACCACATCACTCAGCCACTGCAGAGGGTGCTTCTTTTATTACTACCTGTGCTAACTCAACTAGAAGCTATTCAAAGCTGACAGTTTCTAAAATATCTACGTCCTAAGGAACATTTTCAGGCTTTCCATAGTCATTGGCTCAACACCCATTACAAAAGCTCCAGCCTCTACCAGGATCAACAGGTTCCACTTCCAGAGTTGCATTTGCCACTCTAACAAAAAA
>NW_012105908.1:553428-554242 GCF_000951045.1 Mandrillus leucophaeus
AACCCAGAGGTATGAATGATCCTTTTATGTGCTTCTAACAGAGCATATCTTCATGGAGCCATACCTTTGCTTTGTGGCTTTGGAGAATGGGGTGAGGGACGTCTTCTCACAGAGTCTTCTATTTGTTCCTGTCAATGTCCAAATTCAGACGATGGTGGAATTTCAGAAGTAAAATTTTGGATGAATAGATTTAGAATGAAATGGTTAGATGAAAGGTTGATGTGCTGCCATATTCTGTTCTTGTATAACAGAGTAATTCTTGCCCAAAAAGATAATTCATCACTAAAAGTCAGGTTGTTTTATTTGAGAAAAGTCAGTGCTTTTACTTATAACTGTTTAACAAATTTAGCGTTGGGAAGTGATGAAACAGAGAAGAACAAATATGTGTAATTATAAAAACAGTGAAACAACGAAATTAAATAAATAATGTATGCACATCTGTTTCTGTGACCGCATCCCAACTCCAGGGCAGGCAGATTGTGGAGATGAGTATACAGTGGGTGTCATACACATCGTGGAGCAATGGAGGATGTGCACATGAAAAGCACATATAATTTTAAACTTTAAAAACACTGTCAGCCAACAAAAGTAGGCCTGGCACACTGCCTCCTTTTCTATGAGGTGGTAGAAAGAACACTGGGCCAGAAGTCAGCAGAGCCAAACTTGCCACTTGCCACTTGTCACAGGCTCTGCTGCTTTTCCTAGCTGTGTGACATTTACCTCTATGAACTCCAGCTTTTTCACCAGTAAAAATGACAAAATGCTTTTCTACTTCAACTCGCAGAGGAATTGTGATATTAGGAAGAGTACATTA
>NW_012105908.1:557592-569043 GCF_000951045.1 Mandrillus leucophaeus
AAAAAAAAAAAAAACGCTATCATTTTCCATCTGCTCTTAGTTTTCCAGAAAAACTTTTCATAGAGTAATTATGCTAATGGAAAGGGGTGAGGTGGTTTGTTTTCTTTTTCTGAATTCTCTCTGATACTTAGATAAGATGAAACATCTGCCATTTTCTCTTACAGAACTGGAGCTCAGCCAATCTTGCTTGTTTTCTCTTTTCCCCTTTATCTTTCAGCCGACTTATAACCATCATCACCACACTTTTCCCCAAAGGGTCCCGTGGTGTGGTGCCAAGGGACATGCCTCTGAACATCTTTGTGAAAATCATCCAGTTCATTGCCCAGGTAATGGAGAATATTCTGGTGGTGGGAATCTTCTAATGGTTTTTAAGCAGCCAGCCTCCTTCTTATGAAGTACTAAAAGATGGAAAGTCTAAATTAATATCTTACGTGTTTAGACTTCTGAGAAAGGTTTAAAGTGTTTTCACACACAGCCTATTCTTTTGCTTCAAAACAAGTTTTGAGTTGAGTACATCAATTGTTTTCAGCATCTGATAAATGAAGAAACAGAGACAGAGTTTAAGTGGCTCATCTGAGTCACAAAGTCTATGAATTAGTAAGATTATCTTGACTCTTCACCTCTGTTTTTTTCCTGCTTCTCTGCTCTGGATTCTGCAAGTAAAGAGGAAGCAAAGGGTCTGATGTTCAGAGAAAACCAAAAGAGAACAATTTAGCAAAATGTGAGGAATAAATAATAATGTTATTTCAACCTATGAAAAAGATTTTAATAGGAATATTAGCATTTATCAAGCACTCTTTTGCCAAGAACTGTTCTAAGTGCTTTATGTATATTAATGACTTAACAGTTTCAGTAATATTAAACATAGTTTTTAATATGTAATTTACTATTTGAACCCAGGAGTTTTACTTTTCCAAACACTTTGTGAGTAAATGGGTTTACCACAACTTTAACCTCCTTGTGCATAGGAACAGGAAAAGACTATTATTCCAGTCCAGCCTCTGCCATGAGCCAACTCTGTAAGCTTAAACAAGTCAGAGAATGTCTTCTTTCTATTTCTTTATCTGTAAAATGGGAACGAAAATGCTTGCCTCAGAATATTGTGTGCTTAAAAAGAAATAATAGGCATGAAAGTACTGTTGAGGTACAATTGATATGGACATAAAGTGTAAGATTCAATTCCTGCTTCACAGATGATTTGACAGTAATATCTCTCTTTGTGTTTGGTGCAGTGAAGTAGCTCCGTAGTATTTGTACTTAGGGAAGGGACATTGTTTGCTCTGCAGGTGAAAGAATTAATGTAATTTTTCTGCACATGATTATCATGTGACTGAGAATGTGCTTTGTTTATTCCGGAATATGTTGTATAAAATGAACCTGTTTTATTTATATATATATAAATAAATATGTATATACACACATACATATACACACACAGATACCTGATGTATTTTTTATATATATTAATTATATATACCTGATATATATATTCCTGATATATTTTTGAATATATTAATTATGCATATTAACTATTATTATATGTATACCTGGTGTATTATACCTGTTATACTATATATATACACACAAACCCCAATATATTAAGTAACCTTAATATATCTTATGTGTTGATTACATGTCTCACATGCAGAATTGTTTGTTATAATATGAGCCAAAGGATTTGTAATGTTAGAGAGTAAAAGAAAATGATCATTTTGCAGTGATCTCTTTAAAAATGCATTTTCAAAGAGGTACAGTACAAGTAGGAAGAGTTCACAGTCTTTATAAGCCCAGATACCCCAAGCGTTTGGTTATTTGATTTGTCGGGGGGGTCTTTTGTCATTAGTCATAGTGTGGTTTAGGGGCCAATTACATATTTTGTATAATGAAGGCCTCCTTGCACACCACACAAAACAGAAGCAGCCCTACCCTCGGCTCAGATGGGCATGGTCTTCCTCCAGGTTCCTTGCAAGCCACAAAACCAAGCAGTGCACCCCCACTTTTAGCCACCACCTGTTTGCTTGGTGCTTATTGATGAAAATAGCCATTTTATGTTGAGTTTATATTTTAACACTTTCATTTTGTGTTCTTGTTTTTACTATAGGAACGTTTAGATTTTGCAATGAAAGAAATCATTTTCGATTTTCTTTGTGTGGGAAAACCAGCAAAAGCATTCAGTCTCAACCCAGAGGTATGAATGATCCTTTTATGTGCTTCTAACAGAGCATATCTTCATGGAGCCATACCTTTGCTTTGTGGCTTTGGAGAATGGGGTGAGGGACGTCTTCTCACAGAGTCTTCTATTTGTTCCTGTCAATGTCCAAATTCAGACGATGGTGGAATTTCAGAAGTAAAATTTTGGATGAATAGATTTAGAATGAAATGGTTAGATGAAAGGTTGATGTGCTGCCATATTCTGTTCTTGTATAACAGAGTAATTCTTGCCCAAAAAGATAATTCATCACTAAAAGTCAGGTTGTTTTATTTGAGAAAAGTCAGTGCTTTTACTTATAACTGTTTAACAAATTTAGCGTTGGGAAGTGATGAAACAGAGAAGAACAAATATGTGTAATTATAAAAACAGTGAAACAACGAAATTAAATAAATAATGTATGCACATCTGTTTCTGTGACCGCATCCCAACTCCAGGGCAGGCAGATTGTGGAGATGAGTATACAGTGGGTGTCATACACATCGTGGAGCAATGGAGGATGTGCACATGAAAAGCACATATAATTTTAAACTTTAAAAACACTGTCAGCCAACAAAAGTAGGCCTGGCACACTGCCTCCTTTTCTATGAGGTGGTAGAAAGAACACTGGGCCAGAAGTCAGCAGAGCCAAACTTGCCACTTGCCACTTGTCACAGGCTCTGCTGCTTTTCCTAGCTGTGTGACATTTACCTCTATGAACTCCAGCTTTTTCACCAGTAAAAATGACAAAATGCTTTTCTACTTCAACTCGCAGAGGAATTGTGATATTAGGAAGAGTACATTACGAACTCTTAAGAAGAAAAAGGGGGAAAGAAGAAAGGGAGAGAAGGAGAGAGGAAACTGCACACCATAAAAATGAAATACATAGAGAGTTCCTATCATCTCTGTATTATCATCTGCCTCCTTCATTCTGTCAGTGGGGAAGGGGGCCCAGAGGCTGGAGACAGGCAGCTTGTTGGTAGCAGGGGGACCCAGGTCCCTGTTTGTCCCGTGCTCCCCACCACACCCCATATTCTCTTCTTGATACTAACGTTGCCACATATCTGGGAACAGCACAAAAGTCCAAAAATGGGAGTTTCTGTCTGGTGTCCAGTGACCTCACAGGCTTCTGGAATGACTGCAGCCAGGGTCTCTGGGCCAATGGGAGGGGGTAGGGCCAGTGCCAAACCAGAGCCTTTTGGCTGGAAGGAGGCCCAGAGCTATACAGTGAAGAGCCTTCTCTTGCTGGGAAGGTTCTCAAGACATTCTTCATTTCTTAGCAGTCATGGCTCTACTGTCTTTAACAATCAGTTCTCAAAATTACTGGATTACTTGTCTAAAAAGGACATGTTAAAAGCTACTACCATCATTATCACTGTCTATAAAATGTATTCTTGGTTCTTTTCTCAAACTCCTCATTCAGTCAGTGCTTAATTAGTTAACCTCTCTGTGTAGAGCAGTTGGAACCGTGATTTAAGAAAAAATACCAATGGGAGTAAATATTTGGTTATCTTCTTCCATTTCTCATGATCTTGTAGATTTATGAAATAATGCATTTATCAGTAGTTGGTAATTATAAGCCCAAAGGCATACCCATAACCCTACTCAAAAGCAGACAGGAGGACAGCATAGTCTGCAAAGCAGATGTCATACACTCGATGAAACACGCTGTAGGGCATTGGTTCTCAGGAAACCAGTTCAGATTGGGTCTTAAATAATATTTTCGAAGTAGCTTGTGGAACAAGGCCTGGAGATCTAAAGGATTATCTTACTGTAAAGTTTATGCTGTGCCACCCTTCAGCTCTTCAGTAATTTCTAGGTAATTGCCTTGTTTTGGTGCACACTTACATGACCTTCTCTATCCATCCTCATCGTCATGAAGACTTGCTGGTCTGTGAGAAGAGTTTCTTGGTCATCAATTTCTGTGTTTTTCCTTGACCTACAATAGCGTGAAGCCAGAGGTCTTATGCAGCGCTAGTGACAAGAAGAAGAAATAAAAGCATATAGATTGGAAAGGAAAAAATAAAATTGTCTGTATCACAGAGAACATGATTATTTATGTACAAAGAACCTAAGGAAAACCTACTAGGACTAATAAATGATTTTAGGAAGTTTGTAGGATACAAGAGAAATAAAATCAATATATTCTAGTAGTGAAGAATTAGAAATTGAACAATTTACAGTAACAATGAAAAACAAAATACTTAGCACTAAAGCTGACAAAATATGTGCAATATTTTAATACTGAAAATTACAAAATACTGAGAGAAATCAAAGAAGACCCAAACAATGAAGAGAAATAACTGTAGATTGAATTACTCAGTGTTAACAACAAGAGGTCAGTTGTCCCCAAATTGATCTATGTAGATTAAACTGAAATCTCAATAATAATAAACCCAATTAAAATCTCTATACCTTTTCTGTAGAAATCAATAAGCTGATACTAAAATTTATATGGAAAATCAAAGGAACTAGAATAACCAACATAATTTAGTAAAAGAAGAGTAAAATTAGAAGACTAGCATGGCCTGATTTCAGGACTTACTGTAAAGTTGTATAGTGATCAAGGCAGTGTAGTATTGGCAGAAGGATGAATATAAAAACCAGTTGAACAGAATAGAGAATCTAGAAATAGACCAACACATATAGGGTCAATTGATTTTCAACAATGATTCTAAGTTAATTCAGTGGATAGAAGATAATCTTTCAAATAAATGATGGTAAACAATTGGATATCCACCTGCAAAATATTGAACCTCAGCCTATAATTTGCACTGTAAACAAAAATTAACTCAAAATGGATCATAAACCTAAATGTAAAACCTGATACTATACATCTCCCAGAAGAAAATTTTCATGACCTTCAGGTGGGCAAACATTTCTAGGACATAAAAATCATAAACTATACAAGAAAAAAGTTGATAAATTGAACATCAAAATTTAAAATGTCTGTACTTCAAAAAACAGTTAACAAAGTGGAGAGCCACAAACTGTGAGAAAATATTTACGAAACTCATCTGACAAATGACTTCCGTCTGATTATGTAGAGAATTCTCACATTTCAATAATAAGAAAATAACTCAGTTTTTTAAATGGGCAAAAGGAACAGCATCTTCACCAAAGAAGAGATACAAATGGCTAATAATCTCATGAAAAGACATTCAACATCATTAGTCATTAAGGAAATTCAATTTAAAACCAAAACGAGACGTACTGGGGAAGAAAAAGAGCAACTAGAACCTCATACTATTCTAGTGAGATTACAAAAAGGTACAACCACTTTAGAAAAGTATGACAATTTCAAGATTAAATGTATACTTAACCATATGACTCAGCAATTCCATCCCAAGGTATTTTTCGTAGAGAAAACCAAACACATGTTCACAAAGGTTTGTGCAAATATTTATAGCAGCCTCATTCATAACCACTGAAAATAAAAAAGTGACTCATGTCCAAACTCCAGTGAATGGCTGAACAAATTGTGAATCATCAATACAGTGGATACTGTTTAGCAATAAAAATGAACAAACTGCTGATACTTGGAATAACATCTCAAAAGCACCGTGCTCAGTGAAAAAAGCAAGATGTAAAGGCTGTGTACTGTTTGATTCCATTTACATCAAGGTAAATGAAAAAGGTAAAACTATCGGTGGAAATTAGACAAAGTTTGTCATGTGCTTGGGTTAGGAGCTAAGACTAACTGCAAAAAGGCACAAGGGACTTTCTGGGCATGGTGGAAATATTTTGGATCTTGATTCTGTTGGTGGTTACCTGACTATGTATGTTTCTCTAAACTCAAGGAACTGTACAACTAAAAGGAGCGACTTTTAGTACATGTAATTTATATCTCAATAAACTTGATTTTAAAAAAAATAGAGTGGGGATTCTGGCTTACAATAGATATTTGCCATCGGCAGCTTTTCACGCCTTTTCTTTAATTCTCACAATAGCCCTATATGATTGATAGGTATTACTATCCTCATTTTACAGAAAGGAAGCTGATACCTGGACTTGGAAAAGTTAAGTAATTTTCCAAGGCCAGGCAAATAAAAGGGAGAGGTGTGATGCAGAACTATATGAAATTTTAAAAAAAAGAAATTATTTTTGAAGTTAACTTCAAAATGTGTGTCCCAAACTATCCCATCTTATTTCTGCCCTTAGTGTTGTCCAGGGAAAAGGAAAACTTAGAGAGCTGACAAGGATGATTGCTAAATTGGATAATCCACTGGCAGATAATTGAGGCTTGACCACATGTGTCATCCCACAGTTATTATATTAGTACTGCATCTGCTGAATTGACCATTTTATTTTCTTATCCACAACATTACTGTGTCTTGAGAGACACACACAAGCCTAGAAACATCTCATAAAAGAACTGTCAAAAGAGGGAACTAATGGGCTTTGATACACAGGTGATTTTTTAAAGTAATACTCTTTCATTCTAGAAAATGGAGAAAGCATATCATTTAAGGCCAAAAAGTCATAAAGTACACATTGAATTGCTTATAAATGGGCCAGAGAAATGTTTACCAAGTCCTGGTTGAATTATGACAGCTCCTTAAAGCTTGAATAAATTATTTTAAAATGAATAGAAGTCTATGTTACTTTATGTTATAAAATGTAATCGTGTTCTACTAAATAGGTGATTCAGGCAAACCAGATTTAGATGCAAAGCTTCCCACTATACCTTAGTTTCCTCGCCTGAAAAAATGAGAATACCTTACCCTGAGAAATAGGAATACCTTCCTTATATGGCTATGTTAAGGATGAAAGTTAAATGAGCAGTTCTGGATATATTTTAGGGACTCAATAAATTGTAACTAATTCTTTTCATCAGTCCTAGTAATCGTCATTATTTTCTTCCGTAGGTAGTAGTACACTTGGGGAACTTACTACTTCATGAGGTTTAAAAATATTGGTGTAAAGTTTTCACACATGGCTGTTTAATGGAGTACAGATGTTTAGGTACCTTCTGAGCTTTGAAGATGAGCACTAGCGGGGAGCACCTGTCTTACTAAGCTGTATTTCAGGTCCACAGTTGTGCCATACCTGAGCCTAAGGAAGATCAGTCTGGGCCACAATCACATTTCTTCTTACACTCCCGTGTGTTTTCATCAGTAACAGGTTCTGTGGCATTGAATTTTTAAAATTTATTCTCAAACTTGCTGGCTTTTGTAAATCAGAAGTCAGGACCTGCAGTTGAGAGCAGGCAATGTTCATTTTATGGTTCCCATTTGGATCTCTAGGTGTTTCCGTTCAGTCTTTGTGGGCTAACACATGTGGTGCCTCCCTTCTACCAGGAGACACATAAGCCCTTATTTACCTCAGTTTTCCTTAGTTACACCTGCTCCAGAGGATGAGGCATATCTTTTAGAGATACACCCAGCATTCCCCTCAACTGAATATAGTACATGACCATCTCAAACATGCCCTCCACATTTGGTGAAATCCCCCGTTGTTTTCTTATGATGCAGCAACAAAAAACAGTGACAGAAACTTAATTTTATTTTCATAAGATTGCCCTACACTCTCGTGCCTTTTAAATTATATTCTTATACTAATCTACATGCAATTCAGTCTTAACTCTCTGAAAGACTTATGGATGTATTCCACTACAATAATTGGGCCTTTCCTTTTGTCATGAAATTAATGTCTCTTACAGAGAATGAACATTGGTTTACGGGCATTCTTGGTCATAGCTGATAGCTTGCAGCAGAAAGACGGGGAACCTCCCATGCCAGTTACAGGAGCCGTTCTTCCTTCAGGAAACACATTGAGAGTAAAGAAAACATATTTGAGTAAAACGCTAACTGAAGAGGAAGCCAAAATGATAGGTGAGTTTCAGAGTGCATTAGAACTAAGCCTTATTAAGCCCTTAAAATGACCAGTAGGTATTTAACTTTAGTGAGATGCACTTTTGAAAAATCTTTATAGAAGTAGGTGATAAGACATTCCAACATTAATTGTTTTGATTGATTCATGCTGTGTTTTGTTTTACTGCTCTTTAAACTTTTCAGAACTTCCTGGTAAATATTTTGCCATTTAAATGTTAGATTTTTATCTACGGTCTTTTTAAGCCTCTAATATTGATTAATACATTTTTCAGTAAGCTTCCAAGACATCTGTGTGTTTTACTAGATAATCCTGTTTATCAATTCATTCATTCATCTCCTTCTTTTTTTCTTTAGTTAAATTAGTTTAACATGTGTTTTAAACATGCGAAATCTCACAACACATATCAAGTTATATTGTGGATTTAGACTACATGAGATGATTTTCTGATTTAACTATCTTATCTAAAGAGGTGATTTTTTTGCATTTGTTCATTTGTTACCAAGTACCTAAATGTAGACACCTACTACAAACTTTATTAAGATAGTTACTGGATTCCACAGACCTGAGGGAAACACAAGGAAACTTTTTGCTTTGAAATATTTCTCTTTAGTTATGCAATGTTTAAATGACTTTTAAAAGATGTAATAGGCTGGGCACGGTGGCTCAAGCCTGTAATCCCAGCACTTTGGGAGGCTGAAACTCCACCTGAGGTTGGGAGTTCGAGACCAACCTGACCAACATGGAGAAACCCTGTCTCTACTAAAAATACAAAATTAGCGGGGTGTGGTGGTGCATGCCTGTAATCCCAGCAACTTGGGAGGCTGAGGCAGGAGAATTGCTTGAACCCGGGAGGCGGAGGTTGCGATGAGCCAAGATCGCACCATTCCGCTCCAGCCTGGACAACAAGAGTGAAACTCCATCTCAAAAAAAAAAAAGATGTAATGCATGAGAATAATCATGAATAATTATTTCACTAAGGTACAAATTTCAAATCCAAAGGTATTTACTTCTCATTTGTATAATTCGTATACACATTCATCTTCCAGTGTGGGACATGGACAGTGTAGTTAATGAGAACAATAAAAATAATATAGCTAAAATATGTTTTTCTTCATTTTTGAATTTATAATGTGAAGTTATTTTATTTTACTAAAAAATTAACATACATATTTCAGAGGGTCATATGGAGTTATTAAAGTCCTAACCCCAAATGAGAATTATTCTTTATTCACATAATCACTAATGATGGTGAATTTTCTTATGCTAACTATAAACTTTAAAATTCAAATTGCTTTAATTTGAATTTTGTATTTTCTTATTATTTTAACTCTTCTGGAAAATACTTCCAATTGAGTATTCGAATTCCTATAAATTGAATTTAAATGATTATCTGGTGAACACCTACTAAGTGCAAGGCACTATGCTAAAAGCTGTGCAGATGAGATTGAATCAGACAGCCCTTTTGCTCAAGGAAGTCATTGACTCCTAAGGTCTTCAGTAAAAAATGTTATAGAGGATGAATAAATCAGGATATCCTTTGACAGATTCAGTTGAAGGTATACCTATAATGCATGTTTTTCAGGCATGTCCTTATATTACTCTCAAGTACGAAAAGCTGTAGACAACATTTTAAGGCACCTTGATAAAGAAGTAGGAAGGTGTATGATGCTGACTAACGTACAGATGTTAAACAAAGAACCAGAAGACATGATCACGTGAGTACAGTAAAGACTAAGTTATCAATGAAAGATTAACCAGAAGACACAAGTCGAGAGTATTCTCATTTATTCTGTATTTTGTTTTCATCTTCTTAGAGTTCTAAAAAGTAGTAAAGATAGTTTAAAAAAAAACTTTCACAGTATCTGATTAACTATAAAAATAAGGTCATATCTGTGATTGATCTATTTTATTTATATCTCAAATATCGCTAGGTCAGTAAGTTAGAAAATGAGGCCCATGACTCACTGGTCCATGTTTTTCAGAAATGGCATTTTGTTCCCAGGCACCATCACAACTCACGTGACATAGTGACATCCCAAATTTACAGACATTCCATCTCTATACATCTCATGACAGTTCCTACTTCATAGTTTCTGTGCCACTGTATCACAGACTGCATCACAGAAAGCATTTTAAGAAAGCATTCATAGCTTCGAATGTATTCAAATCAAGTATTCTTATCCAAAATCTGAAGATCTAGATTTACAATTAGAATTTGCATTTGCTGTTTTTGTTTAACTATGGCAGGAACTAGGATTAGGTTATAATTCTATATTTTAACAAAGTTTGGACTTTGTTGTTGGGCTATGAATTAAATTACATTTGATAGCTGTGGCATCATTTCCAAAAATATAATTAGGTAAATTTATTCTGTCATCCATCATATTCAACTGCAAATATAAGAACTAATCTGAAGATTGTTACCTATATAGAGAGGTTCATATTGTGGTGTGCATTTTTATTGTGATAGTAACATGTACTCATGATTAAAGCAAAGGCAAAAATGCAGAATTATTTTAAATATGTATTTAGTAGAATCTAAAGTTAAAATAAAAGCCTCCTTAGAGCCCCACGTGAAATCTGCCGCCATTTCTTGGCTCAGTGTGATTCCTTCCATTCCTTTCATTGTGTCAATATGAATGTATGTGTATACATACTTCTTTTTTTTCCATAAAAGTGGGATTATACAATGCATATTATCCTGCAGCTCGCCAATTACTCGATTTAAATAGCATGAGATGATGTTGCTTTAGACTTTTCAACCAAAATAATAGCGGAATTTATATTGACCAAGATTAGTAACATTAAAAATATTATCCACAGTTCTAGTTCTTACCTCACAAATTGCCAGATTATCAATAAACTTTCGACCTCATTTTTCCATACTTCTTGCATATATTATAGCCATTTTCAATTTATAATGTAGAAGATATAAGAAATGCATTAGGCCAGGCACGGTGGCTCACACCTGTAATCCCAGCACTTTGGGAGGCCAAGGCAGGCAGACCACTTGAGGTCAAGAGTTCAAGACCAGCCTGGCCAACATGGCGAAACCCCATCTTTACTAATAATACAAAAATTAGCCAGGTGTAGTGGCACACACCTGTAATCCCAGCTACTCAGGAGGCTGAGGCAGGAGAATTGCTTGAACCCGGGAGGCGGAGATTGCAGTGAGCCAAGATTGGGCCACTGCATTCCAGCCTGGGTGACAATGAAACTGTTTCAAAAACAAACAGAAATGCATAGAGTTGTTTCCTCAAAAAAAAAAAAAAGAGCTTTAAAGGAAAACCATAATCAATAGGCATCATGAGATAGGTTCAGGACAAAAACAATATATTCAAAATCATAAAAAGGTACATGTTTAAATGTAAACATTTTATTTATGTTTTAATTAATGTTTCAAACTTTTTCTTTTTCTTTTTTTTTTT
>NW_012105908.1:569553-582255 GCF_000951045.1 Mandrillus leucophaeus
GTAGGGTAAGAACTTGAACACTGAACATTCTGTGTTGCTCAGTCTTTATTTCTTATCCCTTTTGTGCTTCATGCTAGTATGAAAAAAGAAAGAAAGAAAATAACAAGTAAAGAAATAATAATTTTAATATCTGTTAATAAATTTTCTTAATTATGTTATTTTGGGGATTTATAAGCTTCCCATAAAAGGCCAGACAGCAAAGACTGCAGTAGGAAGAGGAGACCATGCAGCAATTAGTTTCTAATCTAGGCTTGTTTTATCATCTTGGAAGTCTGGCAGAGTTCGCCCTTACACTTCAGGCCAGGCAAGGTCATCCATTTTCCGACAGACATAAAAATAATCCCAGCTGTTAAAGACATCTGGTGAGCAAACTAGTAGAACTGTTTAAACTACTCACTGTGTTACAAATGAACAATTAGAAGAGATCTCTAGGCTCTAACACTGTACAGCTATTGAGGATATCATCTGAAAACATTTCTTTCCTTGGCTGATAGGAAAGCCCTGTGCAACTGCTTCCTCTTCTCCAGGGTCCTCAACAGCTCATGCAAATGCTCTATGGATGACAAAAGTCATAAGGTTATTAAGAAAATAACCTTATGACTGCCCACAAAAGCAGATTATTTTGGAAGACAACATATTTTGTTTTATTTTTCATATAAACAATTTGGTACTCATTCTTAACAAACTTGTAAAAGCACATTAAAAGGTAGTGTTACAGAGCAAAATTGCTGTGTGATTATGATCTTTAGATTACAGAGAGGGTTGATTCTGCTAATTGCATTTCTATTCTGACTACAGTTACTGTTCCAAAAAGGAATTACTTTTATGCTACTTTGCATTTTCATTATTGTGCTTGTATCCTAGGATCACATTAATTTGGCACTGATTCTATATTTATGCTCAGAAGACTAAGTCATCAGACTTTAGATATGCTGTTACATGTTGTCACTTGGGTCATTTGAAAGATTTTGGTGGGTAGTTGAATTATTCCATAAAGGTTATTGATAAAATAAGTGGTTAAAAATCAAACAGTTAGCCAGGCGTGGTGGCTCACGCGTGTAATCCCAGTACTTTGGGAGGCTGAGACGGGCGGATCACGAGGTCAGGAGATCGAGACCATCCTGGCTAACACAGTGAAACCCCGTCTCTACTAAAAATACAAAAAAAAAAAAATTAGCCAGGCGTGGTGGCGGGAGCCTGTAGTCCCAGCTACTCAGGAGACTGAGGCAGGAGAATGGCGTGAACCCAGGAGGCGGAGGTTGCAGTGAGCTGAGATTGCACCACCGCACTCCAGCCAGGGAGACAGAGCGAGACTCCGTCTCAAAAAAAAAAAAATCAAACAATTATCTATTAAAACAACTAAAAATTGAAATAACACAAAATATCTATTTCTCCTTCACATTTTCCAACAGAATGCAGAAGGCATTAATTATCATTAAACATTCATATTCTCAAGAAATTAATTAAAAATAGAGAAGGAAATCCCCATAGAGGTCAGGCCCATCAATATCACTTTAAAAGTCAGAAATGGGTGCACAACTATATACATTTCAGAATTTTACTTATTTTGAAAGATTTATTTTGGAAGCACTTAATTTTTTAAAAACAGGACAAAAGGCTCTAGGGGAGAAGCATAACTCATCAGGGAGAGAAGCTGCTAGATATCACAGTTACAAAAGGCACCACTCCATATATATATACACACACACATATATATATATATATATTCCATTTTTAAATGCTGAATGTAGGAATGAATGAAATACATTTCTTCATGTGGATGTACTTAGCCATTTCTGTGATTCTGGTGTTTTAAATGCAACTGGACTAGACCCAACTAAAGGGTAAACTCAAGGTAAAATAGTATTGATATCAGCATTTTTCTTTTCAGACATATACTTCTGTCTTACATTTAAATTACTTAAAGTTTTATTAGAACTGGTCAGGCTACAAAGGGCATAAACATTTGAGAATAACATGGAGCTAACACCAGGCTATGACTTCAGAAGGCATGGATTCTAGTCTTTGTTCATGTACTTAATTCATTTTGTTTTTATTTTCACAACTTTTTGACCTATTTTAAAATTTTGTCTTCTAATTCTAGGGGTGAGAGAAAGCCAAAAATAGATCTTTTCAGGACCTGTGTTGCTGCTATTCCTCGACTGCTTCCTGATGGGATGTCAAAACTTGAACTTATTGACTTGCTGGCTAGGTAGGTGAGAACATTGTGTGACCAAAATTAATTTCAATCCTTTGTCATGACTCCTGAAAAAAAAAATAGAATGGTAGTTTACAATGGACAAATATTTACCAAATGAGGTACTGTGTATGGGCAGGAAAAAACCCATTTTTAAAAATTATTTTTCCCATGTTCAAGGGGTTTAAAATCCAACTTAGAAGCAAATACATAAGCACGTAAGGTCGTTAACAACCCAAACCTGTGTTGTGCAAACTAATGGCACAAAAAATGTATGATACACGATTCATGGGTAAGAGATTACTGTGGACTGGGGAAGGCAACAAATAACTCTTGAGAGAAGGTGGAACTTGAACTTCCCTTGAAGGGAAGGTAGAGTTCAAAAAGGTAAAGGCAGAGACATGAGCAAAGGCAGAGAGGTAGAACCAGGAAATGAAATGGGCATGGCCAAAAAAGAGTTCATTCGGAGTCTGATACCCAATCTGAGGCCCACAGACCCCCAGGGGGACAAGAATGCAGGTGGTCGATATCCTAAACTAGTTTCAGTATAGTGCTTCAGAAAACTGCCCAAAATCATATTTATCACCCTCCCAATGCACAATCCAGTGAGAACCTAAAATTTATTTTCTTTGAGTGAAATTACCTTATTATAGTTTAGTAAGCTTAGTTATCTCACATTGATCTGGAGCTCCAGTTGACAGTTGTGCATGTATTTAATTTAAAAATCAAAAGTGACAAAACCTAAGTGCAATTTGGAAAGCAAAATTATTAGACACGTGGGATGCATGGAATGAGGAAGAACAAAAGTCATCATTGGTTTGGGGGGAGAAAAGAGAAAATAGTTTACAAACCCAATGATGAAAAGAAACGGAAATAAGACTGAAGAGGTAGATTTTCAGCTAATCTTAAGTACTTGTTGAGGCATTTGGACTGATAAAGTTTTAAGCTGGGGAACAAGATGACAAAAAATGTCAATTTAGGCTCTATAATCTGGTTATAATGGTAGAATAAAAGAAAAGCCTGGAGAAGGATAACAAATATTCATGCTGACTGAATGAATGATGCATTATGCATAGCCTAGTTTACTCACATTCTCTCACCTTCTGAGAGCACCTTTCCCACCAATGTCACCCACCACTGTAGCCTCTTTCCACTGTTATCAGCAGCCTTCCAGCCGTGGATCCTTCTTCTTTCCAGTCCACGCTTAGGGTGTACCTTTTGAGACCTAGCAACCAGAATATGAGCGAACAGCACATTCCCTGGAAGCAGGAAAGCAGAGGGAAACAGGAAAAAATAAGCCTGGATCAAAAAGGGCTTTCCAGTTCAGGGCAAGGGGAAGACCTGTGGAGGAACAAAGAGTGGGTTTCCAAAGAATAATGAACATGATGATTTAGGGGCTGGGGGAAGCTGAGGGAAAGAGAGACTAAGACTGGAAGGGTCATCCATGCTAATACTGAGTCACCCGGGATGAGGGCAGAGACTGAGAATAGAGAAAAGCTGTGAGACAAGGTCTAGAGCTACCGAAAACATAAAGGAGACCCTGTCCGTTTGCTGTGGACAGCATTGGAGGAGGCGGCATGATCAGGAGACGTGTATTTCCCCAGAGCACAGGTGGCTGAGCGAAAAGCCCCCCTCCACGGCCGCATGACCATCTGGAGAAAGAGGGCCACCGTCAACAGACGTGGAAGAAGCAGGACAAGAGAATCGGAAGAAAACAATCCTCTAAAAGCCTGAACTTCATTTCCCTACATTCCTTTGCCATTTTACTACCTGCATGATCTGGGCAAATTATTTAACCCTCAAGCCTGTCCTTTTCCCTTGGTAAAATTTTGGTGAAATTGGAATGAGACTGCCTACCTCTTACGACTGTTGAGAGGGCTAGATGACAAGACGTGTGGTTAGAGAGAGGAGGCGTCTGCAGGGAAAAAGTTTTCAGTTAAATTGAAGTAGAAGGAAAGTTCACGTTATTCAATAGAAGTCTAATTGGTGATTATATACACTGAGGCCTTTGAAGTACCAAGTGTTTTGAACAGCATGAAGTGTTCTCTTTCTGGTAAAGTCTCTAATGCTATTTTGCCATAAGTCTGAGTGGGAGGCTCCTACCTCTGGAATCACGTTGACAGCCCAATTCAGTGAAGCCCAAACCCCTAGATCATGGTGCCAGGCGTGTTGGGAGGGAATTCTGTCAGATGTGGTTGGAATGCTAGTGCTATTTATGGTGCGTCCTGTTTATTATTAGTTACATTCTTACCAAGCCCAAAGCAATGGGTGCTGTTTTTTGTTTTGTTTTGTTTTGTTTTTCTTTTTCTTTTTTTTTTTTTCCTGAGGGAACAGAACAAATAAATATTCCTGAGAGTTTAAGTCTTAGGGAGAAATCAAGAAAATGACTGGCTTATATGGGAAATCCATGAAGGGACCTTTTTAATAAGCTTCAAAAGAAGCCAGAGGCTGTTCTCCTCGGGGGGAAGGATAACTAGAGTAAGCGACCTGCACATAGAGTCCTATTAACCTGTGAGAAAATGCACCTCTTCAGATCTCCTCGAGAGGCTCAGAGGACAAAAGTGAAGTAATTCAATAGCAATAAATGTGGGTTTCGAGTGCCACACAAGAAGTCTTCAGTCACTTTATACCCTCACAGTCCAGTTGCCTTCAGATTCAGTTGACCTGAGATAATACACGGTCTAGTCAGAGAGGGGTAAGACCTGTTATTTCTGACACTTCACAGTCACATCCGTGGTACTTTTTTTTTACTTAAAAACTTGTTTTATTTTTTTCATAATTGGTAAAATAAGGGCAGTGTTCATGCAGGTTGTCCGTCCCTCCCAACTCAGTTCCCTGTAAGGAGTTTCAACTGTATGTCCCACACAACTGCTCTCAGGTCCTTGCTGCCCTTTGAGTAATGGCTGAATATCACAGACACTCACACCTCAGACATGCATTAGTATAGACATGCATTAGTATGCACATGACAACAGTGTATATAACGAAGCTGGAAAACTGCCTTCTTCAAGCTACTAGATTTCTTACTTTACATGTATTGCTCAGCCAGCTCATAATAGCCAAGTGTGAGAACCTTTCCATGTGGCTCCATGGAAGCTTCACAGGCCCTCCTGACATCGTGGTAAGACCCATGGGGGTGCTTCCTTCCCATCCTCTGCAGAGCCTGACCTGCGCAGCTGTCGGGATCCCTGAGGATTCTCCAGACAGAAAGGGGAGCTGTCTCACCTTGGCAGCCGCCATCTTTTTCTCTCGCTCTCCTCTCCTAGATGTTTCCTGCTGTGTCATTTGACCACAAGAGGGAGCTTTCGCTAGCAGTCCACAGGCTCCTGTCCTTGTCACTTCCTGCAGTACCTTGCATGCACCAAGGACTTGCTGTTCAGTATTCACCCTCCTCTTTCAAAGGTCTTAGCAAATGTTAGTTTATCATTTTCAGATATCTTCACATTCAAAGAACATACACCGTGCTATACAATGCCTTTCGTATACATTATGTTAGATAAGCTGGACACATGTTCATTCTTATTTTTAGATAAGGACATTGAATTTCAGAAGGGTAAATCTATTTCCCAAATTTATAGAATTTTCCAAATGTCATTGGTTTTATGCAAAATAATAAACACGTTTTGTGTGGTATTTCCTTATTATTTGTAGAAACTTCTGAGATAATGCATACACAGATTCCACAGTCTTCTGGGGTATCTAAAAATTATTAAACATTTATTCTGCTTTCCCTTTTCCACATATGCCTGTGTTGTGGAAAGTGGTTAGTTGTTTGGTGTAGCTGAAAGAGAACTCGTCTCAATTGTATATATTGCCTCAATAATTCCCTTAGTCATATTTCTGTATTTTAGTTGAGGTGTAGTTCAAACCACTGTAGATAGATGGTAGTTCATTCTTTAATAGCCTCAAAGAAGAAATTTCCACCCCTTCTGGTGAACTACCCTAGTGGTGAATAGTCCACCTCTCTCAAGCTCCTTCTTTTGGAAATCCTTGTCTGCTGGGCTTCACTTTCAGTGTTTCTTCCTCCACTGCCCTTGGTGACTTTGTGGGGCACTTCCTCCTAATAAGCTTTTGCTTATCTTGCCTAGTTCAAAGGAGGATGTTTCTCCTAATTTGTCTTTTCTTCTGGATATGGTTTGTGAATTTGAAATCACCCCTTTTCTTTCTTGCATCTCTGTAAAAAACATTATTAAAAGCTACTGAGGTGATTCCATCAGAATCCGAAGCTCAGCTTATGCAAGTGTTTTCCGTTAAAAGTCATATTTCTGATGTGACCAACCAAGAAGGCAGCTTTGTTCTATTTTTTCCCCATTTTATGACATGTCCTGACTTGTTCAGTAGCACCCTTGTCTGAGCAGCACGTGCCCTTGTGATCACACCACTCACTTGTTCTCCATCACTGCAGACAAGGCCCAGGACCACTGGCAGTGGCACAGGTGGCCTGTGCAGAATACAGCTGTGCATTCGCTTTCTGACATGAGCAGTGAGAATCACACCACGCCTGCTTAGTGCTCCTGATCCCAGCTGCCTGGGAGGGGCAGCTGCAACTGGTATTGGCAACACTGGTTTCTTTTATTGTAGGCTTCTGAGAACCAAATCACCTTCTCAGAAATTTAGCCTTAGTTCCCCAAGCTAGCCAGATATCTTCACAAGTTGCTTTCTCTTAAAGTCTCTCTGTTCTCTCTTAATTGCTGCCACCAAACTCTCTCAAAGGACAGTTTTTAAAATTATAACTGCATCTGTTTAGTTTGCAGTTGAGACCTGTTCTTTCTTTCCTCGTCTAGTTTCTCTATCAAGATGGCCCAGTTGGGGGAACTGCTGTCTCTCACCCTCATCCTTGCTAGAGAAGGAGATCTAATAGGATTTGTAAATCCGTAAGCCAGCTCCACGCTGCTTTCCTGGGTAGTCAGAATGTCTGGACATCTTTCTTATTTAACTCCAAGCCTTCTTTTCCCTTTTAGATAGCGGTTTTTGTATTTGTTTTTGTTTTTTTCCTGCTTTATAATGTAAAATCCCATGTGTTTCACAAGATCTTGATTATCTGGTCAAAATCTAATAAAAGTAAAAATGAGGAACTGAGTGGAAGAGATGGCAACTGTATCTGACAGGCAGCGCTCTGCTTATACGCTTCAAGGGACAGGACACAGGGAGGGAGCCTTGTCCTTTTCACAGCTTTTTCCCCTTACCCCTCACCTGCTACCCACAGACTTGTCTTGATAGGTGATTTCCTCTCAGTCTCAGTTCTGTGACAGTCTGGGCCTTTTTCTTCTACAAACATTCCACTTTTATAACCAGCTGAGCCTTCTATCCCAGAAGCCCTTTCCCCTCCCTGGTCTTCATCCTCCAGGAATATGTTTGAGCCTTTCACTGGTAGAGTAGGTAAATACTGTCATTTTAAGAGACATGACCACCAGGAATAGCAAGGACTACACTGCCTTGGGGCTCCAAGAGTCCTGAAAATGATCCTGCATTGTGGGTTTGAAGTTAAAACAGATTCTAGATTGCAGATTGTGCGTGAGAGCAAAGTTAGATGAAGAGTAGAATCGATCTCATTTGGAAAGCTGAAAGTTTTCCTTTACTTAAAAGCCTTTACTTAAAGGCTTCATGAAAATAGACCATGACATGGCTTTCGTCCTTGGTTCTTGCCTGGTTTCATGATTATATTGGTTTGCTAGGGCTGCCATAACAAAGTGTCAAAAAATGAGTGGCCTAAACACCAAAAATTTATTCTCTCACAGTTCTGGAGGCTAGAGGTCCAAGATCAGGGGGTCAGCAGGGTTGTATCCTGCTCAAGACTATGAAAGGGAATCTGCTCCAAGCCTGTCACCTGGCTTCTGGTAGTTTGCTGGCACTCTTTGGCATCCCTTGGCTTGTAGAAGCATCACCTTGTTGTCTGCCTTTATCTTCATATGGCATTATCCACATGTGTTTGTCTGTCTACAAAAGTGCGCTTCTTATAAGGACACCAGTCATATTGGATTAGGGGCCCACAACCTCTTCTTAACTTAGCTAGTTACATCTGCAATGACCTCATTTCCAAATAAGGTCACATTCTAAGGTACTGGGAGTTAGGACTTCAACATATGAATTTTGTGGGAGACACAAAATTGTGACCACTGTCGTTACTATCAGTTAACATTTATGTAGTGTCTGCAGTTCCTGGTTACTAAACTTTTACCTGTCCTAAAAATGGTGGCTTGTTATCTGTGGAAGCTTATTTTCTAAGACCTTCAGGACCATAGACAGGTCTAAATATAGTAAATTAGAATAATAAACGTAAGATGGGGAAATGACTTCAAGTGCTTTTCATAAACTAGTGTTTTCAAACCATGGACTGCAGAGATGACTCAGCTGCTTGGCCAGTGAAGGAGTGTATTCTCCCCAAATGGGTGGGCTTCCGGCCGTTTACCCCCAGCTTTAACCAGAGTGACTCAGGTTTTATGTATCTATATATTGAAGTTTGTATTAGAATTCTCCAGAGAGAAACAGAAACAGTAAGATGTATATAGAGAGAAAGAGATTTATTGTAAGGAATTGGCTCATGTAGTTATGGAGACTGGCAGGTCCAAAATCTTCATGGGGGGCCAGCAAGCTGGAGATGCAGGAGAGCCAGTGCTGCCATTCTTGTCTGAAGGCCGGCAGGCTGGAGATTCAGAAGAGCCAAGTTTCCAGTTTGAATCCAAACGCAGTCTGCTGTAGAACCAGGAAGAACCAATGTTGCAGATGAAGTCTAAAGGCGGTAGAATTCTCTCTTGCTCAGGGGAGTCCAGTCTTTTGTTCTAGTCAGGCCTGCAGCTGGTCAAATGAGGCCCACCCACATGAGGTGGGGAAATTGCTTTCCTCAGAGTCCACTGATTCAAATGTTAATCTCATCCAAAAACATCCGGAATAATGTCAGCCAAATATCTGGGCACCGAGGTCCAGCCAAGTTGACACATAAAATTCACCACCACAGAGCTCTACATAAACTTCTATTGGAAAAAAAGATAGATCTGCTGCTGAATGCAATATAAAGAAAGTTTGAAAACTCCCGTTTCAGACAATTCTAGATTGGAAGCCCAGGTTAAAGGCTTCTCATTCTTTTTTCAGCAACTACTTAAGAACTGTAAATTTAATTGTATAAGACGTCCCTGAAAAATTAACTTAGCTCTTCCTTCTCAGGGTCTGTTTAGAACTTTGCATGCTTTTGAGACAGAAAATATATTCCCTGACTCAGTGTAAATCTGTGAACTAAAGAACTTTTTACCTAGTTTATATTGTCAGACTGGACCAACTGGTGTACTTTAAGCTTTAGAAAATAAGACAAGAGTTTGCTTATCTTATCAGGCTTTTGAAATGCTATCTATTTGAGAGTGATAACTAGGGTGACTTGTGCCAGGCTTGTTTTGTGGGAAGTATTTTGGATTAAAGATTAGAAGTCCTAGATTGAATTCCTGGCTCTTCCCTTTGTTAATTTTGAGCAAATTCATTAACCACTCTGGGCTGCAACGTTGTCTTCTATTTGCCCTGGGTATGGAGCCTCCATTGACTCAGCCATGTTCTTCTCTGACACTGAACACCTGCAGGCTACTGAGTCCTGGAAGCTCTATCTTTTCAGTGTCTTTGGCCTCCATCTGCCCTTACCCTACCACACTTCTCTGCTTTGGTCAGGCCCTCACCACTTGTTGCTTAAGTCACTGCAGTGACCTCTTAGGTGGCCTGTGCTTTGTTTCTTCTCCAAGGCATTCTCCCTTTCCTGCGTGACTCTCTTTTCTCAAGAGTGAATCTAATCATGTTTATTTCCCTGTAACTTTCAGGATACAATTCATTTTCTTCTAATAATAGCTAACATTACTGAGTGCCTACTCTGTGATCTGTGCAGTGCTAAACATTGCACATGGATAATTCAGTGACCCTCACAACAGGTTTATGGAATGCAGTTACAGTTAGTACCCCCATTTCACCAATCTGAGGCTTAGAGATTAAGTGATAGCCTGAAGTCACGTAGCTAATAAGTGACAGAGGCAAGACACTGATCCAGGCATTCTGATTCCAGAGTACACACTCTGAACCCCTTCCCTGCTGTGTTGTCCCCCTGGGTGGCCCAAAGACCCTTCAGTGAGCTGCATCTGCTTCCTCTCCAGCACTGTCTCACACCTCGCTCTTGCAGGCACCTCACCCAATAGACACAGCCACACCAAACTCAATATCCTAAGTGCTGTACACAGGGCATATAATGACTGAATCTTATGAAGGTGTCTCTTAAAAGCCTTTGCTTATTAAATAAATGAATGAATATGTAAAGCAATAGGTTAGCAATAATCCATCCTACCAATGTCAAGGTTTAATATTATTGTGTTGTTCTAGATTAAACCTCAGATACACTAGAATTCTGCTAACTCACTCAAAATTTCTCAACCTTGGCACTATCGACATTTTGGGCCAGAAAATTCTTTGTTACAGGGAACTGTCCTGTGCATTGTAGGGTGTTTAGCAACATCCCTAGCTTCTGCCCACTGGAGAGATGCCTCTACCACACCCCAAGGTGTGCAGCCAGAAATGTCTCCAGACATTGCCAAATTTCCCAAGGAGCAAAACTGATTTAGGACCACTGGCCTTACTCCGATTGCTCATTTATACTGAGCTTCTGGATGAGTCCTTTAGCTTCTCCAGTACTCAGGTTCCTCATCCTTAAAAATAGGATTCGATACTAATTTATTCTGTAGCCAGTGATGTACTAAAAAGTGTTCATATACAGTACAGCTAAATGCAGTGTGATGTCTTGGATTGCATTCTGAAACAGAAAAAGGACATCATTGGAAAACTGGTGAAATCTGAGTAAAGTTAATAGCTTCTTCCCAATATTAAGTTCTTAGTTTTGCTATATGTACCATGGTTATATAAGATGTTAACATTAGGGGAGGCCGGAAGAACACTATATCAGAAAACTCTGTATTATCTTTGCAACGCTTCAGTAATTCTAAAATTAGAAGTTTGTTTTGTTTTGTTTTGTTTTGTTTTGTTTGAGATGGAGTTTCACTCTGTTGCCCAGGCTGGAGTGCAGTGGCACGATCTTGGCTCACCGCAACCTCTGCCTCCCGGGTTCAAGCGATTCTCCTGCCTAGCCTCCCAAGTACCGGGGACTACAGGCATGTGCCACCACGCCCAGCTAATTTTTGTATTTTTAGTAGAGACGGGGTTTCACCATGTTAGTCAACCTGGCCTCGAACTCCTGAACTTAGGCAATCGTCCCACCTCAGCCTCCCAAAGTGCTGGGATTACAGGTGTGAGCCACTGTGCCTGGCCAAATTAGAAGTTTTTAAAAAGTATTTATGTAAGTCATTTACTAAGCAAAAAATAAGGGAGACCCATTTTCAGACTCAGGCAGAAGAGATATATATTAATAGATGTTCCTTCTTAGCTCTAGAAGACCAGTTAATAAAGTAAATGATTTTATTGTCTGTTATTCATTTCACAGGCTCTCTATTCATATGGATGATGAATTGCGACATATTGCACAAAATTCTCTTCAGGGTTTACTTGTTGACTTCTCAGATTGGAGAGAAGATGTCCTATTTGGCTTTACCAACTTCCTGCTCCGGGAAGTAAATGATATGCATCACACACTCCTTGATTCGTCCCTGAAGTTGCTGCTGCAGCTGCTCACCCAGTGGAAACTAGTCATACAGACACAAGGAAAAGTCTATGAACAAGCCAACAAAATCAGAAATTCGGAGGTGATTTTCACACCTTACCCATGAATTTATATTCTTTTTTGTTGTTGGTGTTGTGGGGTGGGACAGTCTCACTCTATTGCCCAGGCTGGAGTACAGTAGCATGATCTCGGCTCACTGCAACGTCCGCCTCCCGGTTCAAGTGATTCTCATGCCTCAGCCTCCCGAGTAGCTGGGATTACAGGTGCATGCCATCACACCCAGCTAATTTTTGTATTTTTAGCAGAGATTGGGGTTTTGCCATGTTGGTCAGGCTGGTCTCGAACTCCCAACCTCAAGTGATCCTCCCGCCTCAGCCTCCCAGAGTGGTGGGATTACAGGTGTGAGCCACCATGCCCGGCTGAATTTATATTCTTTTAGGCACTATATATGTGAATGAGAGGCAGTCTAGAACCTTTAGAATTCTTACTTCCAGCCCCCTAGGAACTTCCTCTCTGGTGGTGGGCCTTAGTTCTTCCACTGGCATAAATTGTGACCAAGAAACTCAGAACATGATGTTCCACATCAGGTTAGACTTGTTAACATTCACAAGGTCATTTAGGGAATAGAAATTGTTTTTTTCAGAGAAGTATGGTGCAAATATATTTCTGAGAGCAAATGACTACAGTCCAGGGACTTAGAGCTGGATGTGGATGTGGATGTGGATGTGGATGTGGATGTGGATGTGGATGTGGATGTGGATGTGGGTGTGGATGTAGGTGTGGATGTGGGTGTGGATGTGGATGTGGATGTGGGTGTGGATGTGGATATGGATGTGGATGTGGATGTGGATGTGGATGTGGATGTGGATGT
>NW_012105908.1:584854-613085 GCF_000951045.1 Mandrillus leucophaeus
TGTGGATGTAGATATGGATATGGATGTAAATGGATGTGATATGGATGTGGATAGGAATGTGGATGTGGATGTAGCTGTGGATATAGATGTGGGTGTGGGTATGGATGTAGATATGGATATGGATGTAAATGTGGATGTGATAGGGATGTGGATAGGGTTGTGGATATAGATGTGGATATTGATGTGGATGTAGATGTGGATATTGATGTGGATGTAGGTGTAGGTGTGGATGTACATATGGATATACATATTGATATGAATATGGCTGTGGATACAGGTATATAAAAGTCAGCTGTCCACTAGTTGTTTTTAGCCAGCAACATCTGGGTTGCTTTGTTCAATATCCACGGAGAAGACAGCGCAGTCTTGTGGTTTCTTTATCCTTTCATGTCTCAATCCTAAATGGTTAAGGTAGCGATAACGTTTTGCAGAGCGCATTGAGGAGGAGTGTTGTCAGAGGAGAACCAGGGCAGTGGGAACTTGGCATTGGCAATGAGCAGATGGAGAAAGGGGTCTGGCTGGGGAAGAGTGGAACTGAGAGTCTAAAGACTGTGGAGGCTCACGGCAGTATAGTAGCATCTGGGGAACAGCTGGGATTCCTGAGAGGCTAACCCCAGAGATGACATTCAGCTCCTTCTCCCTTCCCTGTATTGTAGACATGCCAACACATGATAGGTAGGAAACCAAGGATTATATGTGCTTGTAATGGGAAAACAAAAATGAAGGTGGAAACTTCCCTGTTGACTGGCTTGCTTTTACTTTAGATTCACTTGGTTGGGGATTGGGAACTGTCAGAATCCATCACACACCTGTGCAAAACCTAGAGTAGAATCTAACATGCAAACAAGTAGGGAAGGAGAAATAGAAAGTAAATGTTTGAAAATTCGATTTAATAGTATCCAAAAGTCTGTGGAGAATTTAAATAACAACTTTGGCCACTTTGATTGTATATACAGTGTAATACCAAGTGGTAAAGATGAAAGGAGTTGTGTTTTTATTAACATTAATAGCCTTTGAAGAGTTATTTTTCATCAGAAGTAACAGATGGTTGATGATATTCCACAGCAACAATTGATCTGAAAGACAAAAGGGGATCTAGGATATTTCATGAATAGTAATAATACATTCATAGACATGTCTGGTTCTAAACCATTGTGATTTATTTTAACATTTACAAGGTCAAATGTGCAAAAGACATATAAAACATGAGTTTATTCTTCTTCCATTGTTATTTTGCTGAATACAGAATGTTGTTCTTATTGCATAACAGCTCATTGCAAATGGCTCCAGTCACAGAATTCAGTCGGAACGAGGTCCCCACTGCAGTGTACTCCACGCTGTAGAAGGTTTTGCTCTGGTTTTACTCTGCAGTTTCCAGGTGGCCACACGCAAACTGTCCGTTTTAATACTCAAGGAAATTCGAGCGTTATTTGTTGCCCTGGGACAGCCTGAGGTATGGATTTGTCTTCTGAATTTTTCCATTTCTTACTTTCAACTGTTCTGAAATTTAGATTAAAAAGTACAAATGATGCATTACTATTTCATGTACTTTTATGTTACATGTGGTGTCGCATTTTTCATTCATTGTTAGGTTTTAAACGATTGTAATAGCATTCTTGATCTACTAGATGTAAGTCATGTTTTCTAAAAGCAATAGAAAAGACCAATCCCAGTTCTCCAGGGACATTACTTTGCAAAGAAGTAAAGAATTTTAAGATTAATTTAGGCTATGGATCATTTCCTCCACAGTGTTCAGCACACATCTAATTAAGAAGATATTATTACTTTATGTTAGAGAATAAAACGGAAAAAATAATATATCTCATTTGAAATGATCAAGGTGCAAGTTTGGCAAACTGAAAGATGTTTAATCTTGATGATGGTAGAAAATGGCATCACAAAAAACATGTCCTCTTGAAATGGAAGAAGGAAGCCAATTATTAAGCATGATCAATGCCTGCTAACACCCCACATGTGGCCAAATGCTGTACACCTTGTTCACAGAAAACACTTCTTGCTCTCTTGCAAGTAGCTTGGGTGGCCAAACCAAGTGCATAATTTGATGAAAGAAGGACCAGCTTTTCATGTCATATACTTCTTTAGAAAATTATCACTTTCTATTTTCTTCTTTTAAAAATAATTTGGTTTTATAATACTTGACATAGTCACTGTCTTTATAAAATATTTTCAACTTCACAATCTTTTCTGTTCACATTTCTTTAGATAGCTTTCTGATATATTTCAGGGCCACATCTCTGGCATCTTTTAAATGAATCTCTAAGACATGCTATATTTTAGCAAACCTTCATCATGTTTGTAATTATGAAAGTAATGATAATAATAATTACCACGTCCATCCTGGCTAACACGGTGAAACCCCGTCTCTACTAAAAAATTACAAAAAACTAGCCGGGCGAGGTGGCGGGCACCTGTAGTCCCAGCTACTCGGGAGGCTGAGGCAGGAGAATGGCGTGAACCCGGGAGGCGGAGCTTGCAGTGAGCTGAGATCCGGCCACTGCACTCCAGCCTGGGCGACAGAGCGAGACTCCGTCTCAAAAAAAAAAAAAAAATAATAATAATAATAATAATAATAATTACCATGTATGTGTCAGGTACTCTGCTAAGTGCTTTATATAGAATATCTCATTTAACCCTCATAATAACCTAAGGATTGCTTTGGTTATTATCCCATTGTACAGATACTGAGACTGAGGCTTAGAGAGGTTAAATGCCTTCCCCAAAATCAACAGCTGGAATGTAACAGAGCCAAAATTCAACAACAGATATATACACATGGCTCTAACGCCCCACTTCTTAAGTGTTAATCCAGTAGACTGCATCAAGGATGTTCCTCATATGTTGTTTTCTTTGACCTGCCATAATGTTTTTTAAATCATTGTCATTCACACACAAATAGAGACATTCTAAGGCTTTTCTATAAGGCTTTTGAGTAAATAATTTTATATTTCCAAATTTCTCCATAATAAAGGGTGGTGAATGAATATATAATATATAAATAAATGAATATATATTCATTACATATATTATGTTCATAATATATAAATGAATGGATGAATTTATTTATGATATATAAATGAATGAATCCATTCATTTATGTATTATTCATATAGCATTTTCACTTAGATACTCTCTCGTGCCCTTTCCAATTTGCATCTTATATCAAATCGTTATATACTATGTAGATACTACAAAGAGTGTGTTGTCAGTCTGGTTTCTTTGGGACTAAAATTCAGTCACAGTAAACAGTTTATCAGGTATTTTAACAGACCAGTGACTTAAAGTAAGTAGCATTTTAGTTGGTGGTCTAACAAAGCATGTTCTTGCAGGATTTCTACTTCTCAAAATTAATAACATGAACACCATAGTGAATAACGTATGGTGTTGGTAGATTCTCATGTACATGTATGAGTCTGAAATTCAGGTGTATGTCTTTTCAGTACAATGTGAAATTGGAATTCTAATTATCTTCCATTAAACTTGAAAGATGAAGCTCAGAACCACAGGAGTTTTACTCACTGCCTTCCACCCTCTAGGCACTCACTTTTCTGTGAGAAAATCCTTATCGCTGTCTGGCAAGCTGTCCTGCTTCATGTATCAGACGAAGGTGGTGGGGTGGGTGGGGAGGATTCATTTTCCCATAGAGAGTAATCGCCTCCCCTTTGTACAGGATGACGACAGGCCGATGATTGATGTCATGGATCAGCTAAGTTCTTCCATTCTAGAAAGTTTTATTCATGTAGCAGTTTCGGATTCAGTAAGTACACATTTGATTCCAATTAATGGCTCTTAAAAGCTCTGGACCTATCTAAAGTAGAGAGTCACTGAAAAATTATGTGGAATAATTTGGGTGTTTATGTCAGATTAGTAAACTGACCCAAAGGTACTTATGAAGATAAGACTAGTTTTTCAGATGTTAGTTTAAGATAAATTTTACAGAAAATCTGGGTCTTAGGAATATAGATAATATTTGTAAACTACAATTTTAAGAAGAATTGCTCAGGATTCTTAGGGAAAATTACTTTGCCTTTTTCATTGTACTTATCACTTAATATTAGACTTAATTAATATTGTACTTAATATGTAACTTCTATTTATGTGGTACTTTATAGTTTACAAAGTGCTTTTACATTTATTATTTGATTTGATTCTCGCAGTTACTGAAATTCAAAAATGTTAAGGGATGAGTCCACAGTCACCCAAAAGGGGAGTTTTAGAGCCCAGGGTCAAGTCTGGTCTCTCGAACTCTCCTTCCCAGGTTTGGACTCTGAACCTAGGAGAGGTTTATCTGCTACACAAATACATTCTTCCTTTGGCAACTTTCAATTTCCTGAACAAGTGTAGAAGGGAAATTTAAACTGATTTTAGTTATCTGACTTTAAAAATAAAAGTGTAAAAACAGGACCTGCATTAATTTGGGCTAAATAGCTGAAGGGAGGCAGGACAGAGCTGAGACTCCCTGCAGAATCCATGTTACTGATGTTGCGGATGCCTGATGTGCAGATACTTGTCAGATAATTATAGGTGTATACAAAACCTGAAGACATTTCGGAGCTCTTCATGGCCTTTTCTGACTTGATTGAACACAGATTCCTATTTTTAGTAGCCCTGTTCTTGCTTATGGTCATAATAATAATACACTAAAACTATAAGCCAGGTACTGCAGACCTTAACAGTCATAGTGAAATAGTCCTACCTCTTTTAGAATTTGAAATTGCTTTGACATGGAACGGAATATTAAGCTTTGCTTAATGTACGTATCCTACTTGCCTACAGATAGCGCTTTATATTTTGTTCATGTACTTTTGTTCTGTGTGTACCAAAATCAAAATCTTAAGCTGGGTAACTAGCTCAGCAATACTGAACTTAGGAAGATGTACAGAAACGGGGAGAGAGTAATGGGAGAAGCGATGCCTGCTTTGTGCCAGGTGTTTTTACAGCTGTTATCTCATGTAATTCACTGAAAGATTTGGTGAGATCAGCATTATAATTCCCAAGTCATACATTCAATAAACAGAGATTCTAGGATGTTCAGTAATTTTCCCAGGTCACAGGCTTTGGGCAGAGCCTATGTTGCCATCTCATCTCTCAGGCTCTGCAGCTCCATCTCTGCCCCTTACAGCCTATTGACCATTGAGGCCACTATTAAAACACTCTTACCCATGGGAACTCATAAACTCAACAGATAAACTTATCATTTTACATGCCTAACAAACATAAAAGCAGTGTCCTCTCTTGGCACAATAGCTGGATTATTTGAAAATTGATTTCCCCTGAATTTTGGTATCTAGACTTAAAAGAGAACAAAATGGAATATAAGAACTTATTAATATAGATATTTACCTTTCAAGAGATTTCAAGGGATTTTTATTTTTACTTGCTATCATAGGGCGAGAATATGTAGGTATCTTGGCCGGATGTGGTGGTTCACGCCTATAATGCCAGCACTTTGGGAGGCCAAAGCAGGCAGATCACTTGAGGTCAGGAATTCGAGACCAGCCTGGCCAACATGGTGAAATCCTGTCTCTCCTAAACAATAATACAAAAATTAGCCAGGCATGGTGGCGTGTGCCTGTAATCCCAGCTACTCGGGAGGCTGAGGTACAAGAATTACTTGAACCTGGGAGGCGGAAGTGGCAGTGAGCCAGGATCACACCACTGCACTCCAATCTGTGTGACAGAGCAAGACTCTGTCTTCATACATACATCATACATAAAATAAGAATATGTAGGTATCTTATCTCAAAAACTGTCAGTAGAATGCCCTTCATAAAAGAGATTGTGCTTAGCCCTCTCTCTAAATCAAAGGGAAGATATTTTAGTGTAAGGAAAGATAGAGAAGATCATAGCTTTAAGAATGTATTAATTACAATGATAAAAATGTATTTGTGAATCTCAGAGATGAATAACTTTTCAGAATTTTAAAATAGTGAATCCATGGTTCAGTTTAAATTTACTGTCATATGTTCATTCAACAAATAATTAGTGAACAGCTTCTGTGTACTGATACACAGTGCTCTGTGACGATAAACCTGTCAAAATATGATCCAAGTTCTTAAATTTTGCACTTAAGCTGCTTATCATCTAGCATAGGAAGACTGATGACCACACACCAAGGTCAAATGTGGTAGGTGCAGGATTGGTATTTCAGATTCAAAGCCAGTCCAGTGCACTCAGGAAAAGCACTGTGCAAGAATGAGTATCCAGGCTGAGCCCTGTGGAGGAGGGATAACTTCAGTTTGGGTTTAACTCACAACCTACCTCTTATACCTACAGGCAACGTTACCACTCACCCACAATGTGGATCTGCAGTGGTTGGTGGAATGGAACGCGGTCCTGGTCAATAGCCATTATGATGTGAAAAGCCCTTCCCATGTCTGGATATTCGCACAGTCTGTCAAAGACCCATGGGTCCTCTGCCTCTTCAGCTTCCTCCGGCAGGAGAACTTACCCAAGCACTGCCCCACAGCCCTCAGCTATGCCTGGCCTTATGCCTTCACTCGTCTCCAGTCGGTGATGCCTCTGGTGGACCCAAAGTAAGGCATCTTTGTGTTTTCCTCTGCCCTGTTGTTTTTCCATTTGCCCTCTTAAGTTTTCATTTTGTACAAGAGATTGGGATGTTATCATCCCAATTTCTGAACTTCCTACTAGAGAATTCTTAACATTGAGTAAAAGCATTAAAAAAATTTTGTCTAAAGCTAGTGGGTTTTTTCCTCAATAATCAGTATGATTGTCTAAGTCTATAACTTCAGACTTTTAATGGTAAAAGATACTTTAAAGTTCTTCTGTTTGACTTCTCATCCAATGCAGATACTCTTTGAATAACATTCTCAATCAACAGTTGTTCAACTCTATTTGAGTACTTCCTATGATCTTTATTTAATAAGTGATATTTAAAATCCAGAACTTAGTTTCACTCTTGTTTTTGATTCCATATTTCTAGTAGCCCAATTAATGCCAAGAAAACCAGCACTGCCGGCAGCGGAGACAACTATGTCACTTTGTGGAGAAACTACCTAATTCTTTGTTTTGGAGTTGCAAAACCCAGTATTATGAGCCCAGGACACTTAAGAGCTTCCACTCCAGAAATAATGGCGACCACACCTGATGGTACAGTGAGCTACGATAACAAGGTGACATGACATGCTTCAGAAGAATTATTCTGTAAGGTTTTTTTTTAGCTTGTTTGTCTAGAGTTCACAGTGCACATTGCACTGTGCCTGCCATCTGGAGTATTATGGGATCAGATTTTCATCCTACACATTTCTAAATTCCATTGAGTGTTTATATGAATAATTTATTACTCCTCCCTGACAAGTGGGGAACCAAAGATAAAGAAAAGTTGAGAAACTTGCTTAAGACCATAGAGTGACTTGTATTTATTCGTGCCCTGAGGTTTGGTTTATGTCCTACAACACCACACTACATTTCTGTCCCTCCTCACTGAATATTCACCTTTAAATCATGCCTTGATTAAATAAATTATCTTGTTAAAGATAGCTTTGTAGACTTAAATGGTTTTAAAAAGAAGAAAACCATTATAAAAATTTTTTTTAGAATTTGTGTTCCAGGTAAGACCTGCATTCATTTTGCTGTATTAAATTTGTGGGGTTGTGTGTGTGTGTGTGTGTGTGTGTAGGTGTGTGTGTGTTTCCTGAAATGATGGCAGTGCCTTGGGATGTGGTTCAGTACTTTGAAACTGTTACAATGGAATCATCCTTTGATTAAAGGAACCATCCGTTACCATGTTACCTCTTTTTCACTTGTATTCAACTTGTTTCAGGCCATAGGCACCCCATCGGTGGGAGTTCTGTTAAAGCAGTTGGTGCCTTTGATGAGACTAGAGAGCATTGAGATCACAGAGTCCTTAGTTTTAGGATTTGGAAGAACAAATTCCCTTGTTTTCAGGTACAGTAGTCTTAATGAGTTGTTCTAAATTCATACATGCTGCTGCTATTGTCGTTCCTTTATTAACTCAAATTTAAGTCTGTGTGTTGGCAGGTACCTGGAGAGTTTATAGGCTTTGTGTGACTCCCACTACATCGTCTTGGTTGATGTGCATGTAACAAGCATTCCTTGCAACTGCCTCACCTGTCACTTTTAGTCATTGCAACTTTGATTTTACCTCTCAAATTTTATTTCACTGGCAAGCTTTGTTTTAGACAACTATAAATGAAGATAATTCAGTATCAATCCCAGTTAGCCAGACTGTTCAGAGGCTATCACGTCAAAATAACAACAGTCTGCTCATCAGACATTTACCCAACGGACTCTCAAAGGTTAAGCATTGATAAAACCCTTTCTAATGTGTTCAGTCCTGTTGGTTGATCTTCCTTTCTTTCTTTCTTTCTTTCTTTTTCTTTGTTTGTTTGTTTGTTTGTTTGTTCGTTTGTTTGAGAGTCTCGCTCTGTTGCCAGGCTGGAGTGCAGTGGCGCAATCTCAGCTCACTGCAACCTCTGCCTTCTAGATTGAAGCGATTCTCCTGCCTCAGTCTTCTGAGTAGCTGGGACAACAGACCTGCACCACCACGTCCAGCTAATGTTCGTATTTATAGTAGAGACGGGGTTTCACCATGTTGGTCAGGCTGTTCTCAAACTTCTGACCTCAAGTGATCTACCCGCCTCAACCTCCCAAAGTGCTGGGATTACAGGTGTGAGCCACCACGCCCAACTTGGTTGATCTTTCTGTAGGGCACTTTCTTTGCCTTAATATAACCATATACCTGCTTTCTGGATTCCTTATTTATTCACATTTGCAATCAAATAAACATTCCATCTGAAGCACTCTCAAAGCCTTTGAAAGAGACATTGTAAAATGTTAGTTTGGGTTGCCTCTGATGACTTTAGCTAAGCAACAAAACCCTATATGGACAAATAAAATCTCAAACAAAATTTTCCATGTAGATAGAAATGAGAAACCTCCAAGCATTTGTGAGAAACCCTACTTGAAAAATAAAGATTAATAAGATGTTTTAGAGGCTATTGAAAAAGATCTAAGTTATTTATGGTTAGAGTCAGATTTTGTTTTAATTTTTTTTTTTTTTTTTGAAACAGAGTCTCACTCTATTGCCCAAGCTAGAGTGCAGTGGCATGATCTCTCTGCCTCCCAGGTTCAAGCAATTCTCCTGCCTCAGCCTCCTGAGTAGCTGAGATTACAGGTGCACACCACCACTCCCAGCTAATATTTTGTATTTTTAGTAGAGATGGGGTTTCACTATATTGGCCAGGATGGTCTCGAACTCCTGACCTTGTGATCC
Organism: Mandrillus leucophaeus; assembly: GCF_000951045.1. NCBI lineage: Eukaryota > Metazoa > Chordata > Mammalia > Primates > Cercopithecidae > Mandrillus > Mandrillus leucophaeus. The sequence goes on from NW_012105908.1 coordinate 594,129, forward strand.
GCCCACCTCAGCCTTCCAAAATGCTGGGATTACAGGCGTGAGCCACCATGCCCAGCCCAGATTTCATTCTTAAAAGAAGTAATTGTGGGTTCTGACTGTGTAGGTACCAGTTAACCAGAGTTTTACTAGTTATTGGTTAATTAGTTAAGACAAAATATCATATAGAAATACAAGGAGATGGCTGGGCGCAGTGGCTCATGCCTGTAATCCCAGCACTTTGGGAGGCTAAAGCGGGTGGATCACCTGAGGTCAGGAGTTCAAGATCAGCCTGGGCAACGTGGTGAAACCCCATCTCTACTCAAAGTACAAAAACTAGCCAGGCATGGTGGTGTGCGCCTGTAGTCCCAGCTACTCAGGAGGCTGAAGCAGGAGAATAGCTTGAACCTGGGAGGCAGAGGTTGCAGTGCACTCCAGCCTGGGTGAGACTCTGTCACCAAAAAAAAAAAAAGAAAAGAAAAGAAAAGGAGATAACAATAACAATCCCTGAAATTACCCAACATTCTTTCCCGAATAATCTAAGATTGTTTTGCATATATGGACCTCTAAATATTCCTAGAGACAGGTAAGATTATGTAACCAACTAGTCTCGTGAGTCTAGAAAACTTAATGTCTCTGGGCTTCAGTTTTCTCAACTGTAAAATTGGCATAGTAAATAAACATAAATAAGTGTATCTGTCTAGTTTTTTAAATGTTAGTATAATTATAGAATCCATCTCATAAATTTATTGAGAGGACATATTAAATGTAAATATTCACAGTGTAAATATTTGTTAAATGGCCACTGTAAAGTGAAGGAGACTATCGATGTTATTCCCATTTCTTCGATGAAGAAATTCTAATGTCTGCATTGGAGAAATCGGGAATCGAACCCAGGCTTTCTGTCTCTCAGTATGGAATGGCATAGAGTTTACTCCCATCTTTGGATTTTCCTGGCTGGTGATGTTTAATAGAACAAAATTTCCTACCAGAAAGTACAAGGTTTTCAAACCTGGGCATACTGTAGACAAAATACCTACATACTAGTCTGACAACAAGCTACATCTTATCTTTTTGTCTGTTTTTTTGACCTAGCGATTCAGAAGTTATTTCTTGAAGAAGAGAACTAATTAGATTAGAAAGTATAATGTTGAGAACTGGAGATAATCAGGACAAAGACATATATTGTGATCAAGATTTATATTTTTACTATATAAAAGAAAAGGTTTTGATGAGAATGTCACAATTTTAGTACTTGCTATACAGAATTTTTTTATTTATTATATAGTGGAAATAAAGGAATTTAGCTCTGAAATCCAAAAAAGGCTTTGTTTTAAAGTCAGCTAGAGGTCAGTCTCCTGAGCACAGATCCCAAATGCAGCGCTGGGGTAATCGCACCCATCTCTTTTCCACTAATTAGACTGAAAATTTCTTGTGTGCAGGGGCTCAATTTTATTTATCTTCAGCTCCATAGCTTGTAGTAAAGTACTTGAATTTAGAAAATACTTGGAAAATATTGTTTGTTTAATTGTTCACAAAGGGTTTGTTTGTTTGTTTTTGCCATAGAGATCTCCGGAACATTAAATCAAAATCAAGTCAATAAATAGTTACTGAGCCAAAATTATATGCATAGCACTGGAATTAAGATGAATAATACAAAGTATGGACAATACCTGTTTCTAGCCTAGCGCACGATTGGGAAATGGAGAGGTCAGGGAGATTGTAGTGTTAGAAGCAAAGTGCAAACAGCAAGTGATTTGGGATTGAATGGATATAGAGTATTTAGTGACAAGTTTGGTGTCAAAAACAGTGAATTTCAAAATTGACCTTTTTCGTCCGTAGAGAACTGGTAGAAGAACTTCATCCATTAATGAAAGAAGCTCTGGAAAGAAGACCAGAGGTAAGAATTTGAATTTAAATAATTAAGGCTTGGTTTTTTGGACAATCATCTGAATTTAAATCAAACCCAGTGGTTTCCCCTAAAGAATACAAACACCTAACAGCTTTTAACAATGACTCTTGATATTTTAACTTTTGTTGTTTTTATTATCTTTCAGTTTTCATTAAGTAATTAGTATAAAATGGTTCTATAGATTTTATGTCCTAAACATATAAATGCAAAACAACTTAAAATACTCATGTATGTCAACTATCACATTCTTTTGCAGGAGATTTGAATTAAATTTGAATTTTGGGTTTTTGTGTGTTTGCTTGTTTTTTTTACAAGTAGTTGAATGGCCAAGAATGTAATTTGTCTCATCTGGCATATGAGGCATTTTCCCCAGCATCACCTTCCCTGAAGTGAATTCTGAAAAGTTTTTGTACCCGGATAAAAATAATAAAAAGACTAGAAAAGGGCCGGGCATGGTGGCTCACGCCTGTAATCCCAGCACTTTGGGAGGCCGAGGCGGGCGGATCACCAGGTCAAGAGATTGAGACTATCCTGGCCAACATGGTGAAACCTCATCTCAACTAAAAATACAAAAATTAGCTGGGCTTGGTGGCACGCACCTGTAGTCCCAGCTACTCAGGAGGCTGAGGCAGGAGGATCGCTTGAACCTGGGAGGTGGAGGTTGCAGTGAGCCGAGATCACGCCACTGTACTCCAGCCTGGGTGACAGAGCAAGACTCTGTCTCAAAAAAAAAAAAAAAAAGAAAGAGAAAAGAAACTTTCTCATATAGTAGCAATGATACAAGAAATAGCAGAAATTAGGTCAGGTGCAGTAGCTCATGCCTGTAATCCCAGCACTTTGGGAGGCCAGTGTGGAAGGATGACTTGAGGCTAAGAGTTTGAGACCAGGCTGCAAGACCTAGGTCTACAAAAATGTTTAAAATTAGCCGAGTGTGGTAATGCATGTCTGTAGTCCTAGCTACTCGAGTAGCTGGGTGTGGTGGTGCACGCCTATAGTCCGAGCTACTCGAGAGGCTGCGGCAGAAGGATCACTTGAGCCCAGGAGTTCAAGGTTACACTGAGCCAAGATCACACCACTGCACTCCAGCCTGGGTGACACGGTGAGATCCTGTCTCAAAAATAAATAAATAAATAAAATGTAAAAATAAAGAAATAACGGAAATTCAGCAGTGTGAATAAGAACAGTGTTACTTCCATGACCGGAACTCGGATTACTTCATGTCCCCTGCCCCTTTCATTGGTTTCAGATGCTTCCGCCTTTCAGCAGACACTGAGAGCAGCTGGGAAATGAGGCCTTGTTGTTTCTCAACATTTCCACCTAACATTTACTGACCCACTTATGATGTGCTTCTCTTACAGCCTGTAGATAGCAAGCATTTCCTCTGAGGATTAGGAAGAAAGCAAAATATATGCTGACTGTTATGCTTAGAAAATTGAAAATGACTAGATTATGCCTCTTCTTAATACCATTTTCTAAAGCAAAGTTAATATTGTTTTGCCCATGTCTGTAAGTGATACTACCTTTTTCTACACAGAACAAGAAACGCCGAGAACGGCGAGACTTGTTAAGGCTACAGCTACTTCGAATTTTCGAACTTCTGGCTGATGCTGGTGTAATAAGTGACAGGTAGGGTCAGAATTGGTACTACCGAGTTGCTCTCTTCTCACCACACTGATCTTTTTGTCTTTCTTTCTGTCTCTCTCTTTTCTTTTGTTTTTAAATATAATACCCTTAACTTAGAAAAATCCAAAAAGCTCGCTTTTTCTTTTTTCATATTTTCTTTACACTGCATATAGGTTAGGAACAACTTTAGTGTATGAGTTGTGACAGTGAATCTTAGTTTTCATGAAGCCTGTATTAGTTTGACATAAAGACTGATCATCTAAAAATGTAATTTTCCTTTATTCCAGCACAAATGGAGCCTTAGAGCGGGATACTTTAGCCCTGGGAGCTTTGTTCTTAGAATACGTGGACTTGACCCGCATGCTCCTAGAAGCTGAAAATGACAAAGAAGTTGAAATTCTTAAAGATATCCGGGCGCATTTTAGTGCAATGGTCGCCAACTTGATTCAGTGTGTTCCAGGTACAGTGATCCATTACAAGAAATTACCATTCATGCTTGGAAGCCCATTTGTGTTCTTTATTACCGTGCTTTCCTCTTTAACCCTACTGGCCTTTATGCAGGTCTGGGATGGGATTATTTACTTTGAGATACTAGGACATATATATGAGAACAGATTGTCATTACTCAGCACAGAGTTGGAAAGGGAATGATAAGTATTAAATCTGGCTTTGTGTGTGTCATTTCTATTCTTTGTTTTGGTTTCCATCTGAAAATGAACTGATGTGATTTCCATAGGAAGGAAGTAATTCAGAGGGAACATTCACACAGGCTTCATTTTTTTTCACATTGTCTCTATACTAATCTGTGAACAGGTAATTTCAGCAATATTTCTTCTCTCTGACTCTATCCTACCAACACATTAAATGTATATAAAGCTTAATATATTTTACATTCGATTAAATATTACATTATGGAGAATATTTTCTTTCACAGAGCAAATGGGTATGAAACATACTCATTCTAATAGAACATAGAAAATAAAATAGCTGGTTAGTTTGCTATAAAAAATTATTATAATTAAAAGTTTTTGGTATTATTACAAAAAGTCCTTTGTCAACTAATGTTTCTGCTTTTCACCATTTTGATGTTAGTAGCCTCCTTACCAATCCTTCTCAGCTTCAGTGACCCTAAATTAAGATTTGAGTTTACTTCTTCAGTTAAAGTGAAGTACCTATGTGAGTTTGAAATAGACAGTCTATGCTGTTTCCGAGTTCTCTTAAAGATGGGCAACAGTCAAAAAATATTAGTATGTAAGCAGCAGCTTGAGTGGAAAGTGTTGCAGTTTTCCCAGATATTGATTAGAAAAAAATCCCTGCAGGTCCTATTTTTGATCTTTCTTTCCCACTCTGAGTCAAGGTGCTGCTGACTGCAGCGTGAGGACGGGAAGAGCGAACACTTAGAAAAGAAAACATGGCTTGACTTTTTAAGTGCATGTTTCATTGCCTAAAGAAAATCGTAGTTAAAAAATCAAGTGGTTCCTTTCCTCCAAATGTAAGAAATATACATAACGGCCATATAGAGTATTTCCAGTCTTGTAACCTCTGAGTGTGTTTTTCTCCGTAGTTCACCACCGAAGATTTCTCTTCCCCCAGCAAAGCCTGAGGCACCATCTTTTCATCTTATTCAGCCAGTGGGCAGGACCCTTCAGCATTATGTTCACTCCTCTGGATCGTTACAGTGACAGAAATCATCAGATTACAAGATATCAGTATTGTGCATTAAAAGTAGGTGACATTGTACTCATGAATGACTTTTGTCAGATGGATGGTCTCTCTCATGAAACTAATAAACCATGCCTTAAAAATAAACTTAAATAATACGATATAATAGAATGAAATCTAAGCGCACGTACAAAAAAATCACATGGACACACACATGCATAGCTTTTCTAAGCTCCCATTTTCTTCTCATATTTCTCCTGTATGGGAACCATATATTTTTGCTCATTTACCCATTATATAGCTGCCTTGTCAATTAACTATCAACCTAAAAAGAAAAAAATAGACATCACCCCATGTTCAAAATCTACCCAGAGCAGCATTCCCTTTTTAATGTCCTTTTGTCCTAGAAGACTGCCAGAAATAAATTTCCCCCCAACTAGGACTATTCAAAGCCTTCAGAAGCATGACTCCTTTACAGTCCAATTTCCTTCAGAAAACTAACTGTATATCAGCTCTGTCATACAGAACATAAGTTGCTGACTCTCAGGTTACCTTCGCCTCGGTGGAGCTAATTTGAACTATGGCCCTGATAGTCAGTTGGACCTGCCAGTTACAAAGTTGTTCAAGATACCCTCTTCTACTTTCCCTTGATTTATCCCTCCACCCACCCCTTTAGAGGTACTAAATTTATATTTTTCATTTTATTTACCTTTGATTAAGGATTATGATTATTTACTTTCATATTTTTCATATATTTTATACTGTCTCAGTTCAATACATTAGTCCAATATTTGTCCTAAAAGCAAAATTTGAAAAGCTATATTTATCTTATAAGCAGAATTCACTTGAAACATTGAAGGAAAGCTTATTTTAAATATTGCAAAATGGTTTTTTGGTTTTGAATACTTACTCTGGTCATAAAGAGTTGTTACAATGATAAAATTAAAAGTCCACAAAGGTAAACTTATGGGTTTTTAATTCTTATGAAAGCCAAATTTGGAATCCAGTATTTTTTAGTAAATCTACTAAAGAATGCTTTAAAAGTCTTGGGGAAATAAGTGTCTTTAGAGGGTCCTTATCATTTGTAAGTCTGACAATTATGTTTTATAAAGTCAGTTGGATACCATCAGATCATTCCAAGTTTCACTTCCATGTCTTGTGTTTTTATCACCAGGCAATGTCAGCAGTACTGTGCTGTGGCCCTGTCTTCGACAATGTGGGCCTTTCCCCGGATGGCTACCTATATAAATGGCTTGACAACATTCTGGCTTGTCAAGATTTACGAGTAAGTATAGGCAAAAATACATTGGTTTTAAATGTCGTCTGTGTTCCGCCTCAGTTGAGTTACTGAGATGTATAAGCATTGTTCACAATACAGCCTCTTCACACATCAGCCATACAAATATAGATTTATGTGTTGTTCACTTTACACTATGATACATCAAGATAAAAAAGACAGTAACATTTATCAAAATTGCCCATAAGCTGGGTCATAAAGCAAATCTCAACAAAGGTCACATTAGTGAAATGATAGACTATGTTCTCTAATCAGAGTAGCATTAAGTTGGTATTCAATTCGATAACAAAAAGATAATTTTAAAAAATACTTCCTGGTAACCAATGAGTTGAAGAATAAATTACTATGGAAACTGGAAAATATTTTTAACTGAAGAATAATGAAAGTACTATATACTAAACTTGTGGGCTGTAAGTAAAGCCTTTCTTAGAATGAAATGCATGGCCTTAAACGCATATACAAGGGGACTTCAAAAAGTTTTGTGGAAGAATAGAATTAAAAGATAAAAATTTTAAAAATATATACTTTATTTATTAACGTTATCTCCATCAAGGTCAAGACATTTTTCGAAGTCTTTGCTTAATCCATGCCTAAAGACTCCATCCCAGAACTAAGTCCTAGAAACTTAACCACATCAGCGCCACCTTCTCTACATTATTAACTGAAGAAAATTGGGTGGCTTTTAAAGATTTTTTTAAGATTAGGAAACCAAAAGAAGTCAGAAGGAGCCAAGTCAGGACTGTAAGATGGATGCCTAATGATTTCCCATCAAATCTCTTGCAAAATTGCCCTCATTTGATGAGAAGAATGAGCAGGAGCATTGTTAATGGTGAAAAAGGACTTTCTGGTATAGTTCTCCGAGATATTTTTCTGCTAAAGCTTTGGCTAACTTTCTCAAAACACTTTTATAATAGCAGATGTCATTGTTCTTTAGCCTTCCGGAAAGTCAACAAGTGACTTTCCTTGAGCACCCCAAAAATCTGTTGCCATGACTTTTGCTCTTGACTAGTCCACTTTTACTTTGACTGGACCACTTCCATCTCTTGGTAGCCGTTATTTTTATTGCGTTGTTTTTAGGATAGCACTGGTAAAGCCATGTTCCATCTCCTATTACAATTCTTTGAAGATCTATAGAATCTTAATCCCATTTGTTGAAAATTGTCATTGAAAGCTCTGCTTGTCTCCTGCTGATGAGTTTTAGTGCCCATCACATGGAACATTTGCTAAAGTTTAATTTTTCAGTCAGGATTGTATAAGATGAACCAGTTGAGATGTCTGTGGTGTTGGTTATTGTGTCTGCTGTTAATCATCAGTCCTCTTTAATTAGGGCACAAACTAAATGAATTTTTTCCTCACAAATTGGTATGGATGGTCTACCACTGGGGGCTTCATCTTCATCACCATCTTAAAACAGGTTATCTATTTGTAAACTGCTAATTTCTTTGGGAGAATTGCCTCTATACATTTTTTGTAAAGCAGCAGTGATTTCCCTATTCTTCCACCCAAGCTTCACTATAAATTTGATGTTTGTACTTGCTTCAATTTCAGCAGAATTCATGTTATTCTGATAGGGGCTGTTTTCAAACTGATGTCTTCTCCTTCTTAGTGCCTCAAACTAAATTCTGTTCAGACATATTATAACAAGTTAGCACAAGTTTATTTGGGTGCCAAAAAAAAATTTAATCCATGCATAATTTTTTCATAATATACGTTTTCCATGAACTTTTTGAAGACCCTCATATTAAAGAGAGAAAAGGCTGATTATCCATGACCTAAGCATTCATCACAAGAAGTTAGAAAAAGAATAGAATATCAGACTCAAAAACAGTACTATGAAGGAAATAATAGAAATAAGAGTAGAAATTAATGAAAGGGAAACAAATTAATGGTAGTGATCATTAAACCAAAAGTTGAATTTGTTACAATACTAAAAAAATTCACAAATCCATGGCAAGTTCAGTCAAGAAAGAGGGAGTGACTTTCTTTAAAGTGTTAAAAAAAATAAAACTATAAAACCAGATGGCTTTACTAATGAATTCTACTGAGCATTTAAAGAACAAATTGCATGGATTCAATGCAAATTTTTAAAGAGAAAACAGATGAAAAGGAAATACGTCCCAGTACATTTTGTGAAACCAGAATAACCTTGATAATAAAACAAGAAAAGGTTGTAGCAAGAAAGAAAAGTAAAAGGCAGTCTCATTCATGAGATTATCTCTAATACATAGATACAAAACTTTAAATAAAATATTAGAAAATTGAATTTAGTGATATAGAAAAAAATGATTTACCATGGTCAAATTGGGTTTATTCAAGGACTGTAAGGTTGGTTAATATTCAAATGTCTGTCAGTTCATTCATATATTAACTATATTCACAGAATCTCAAAAACATGATCTCAGATGCAAGAAAAGCATTTGATAAACTTCTTCATTTATTCAAGAGAAAAACTCCTGGCAAAACTACAAATAGAAAAGAACATCCTTAGTTTGACAAAAGGCACCTTGAAACAAAACACCGTATAAACACCATATTTAATATAAAATATGCAAACATCATATTTAATAGTTAATTTGAAAGTATTCTCTCTGAGATTAAAATGGCCAAGGAAGCTTACTGTCACCACCTCTATCAACATCATACTGGAGATCCTAGCCAATGCAGTAGGAAAGAAGAGATTATAAAGAATAATAAAACATAAGTAAAACTCATTATTCACAGGTGACACAATTGTGTGTGAAGGAAATTCCAACAAGTCTTTAGACAAAGTGTTGGAATTAGTCAGTGAATTTAGCATGGTTGCCATATGAAAGGTCAAAATTAAAAATCAATTATATTTCAGTACAGCAACAATAAGGAGCTGGAAAAATAAAATTTTAATTATGCCACTTATAATGGCATTTTAAAATTAGGAATTAACATTAAATACTTAGGAATAAACCTAACAAAAATGTGCAAAGCCTCATACATAGAAATATGTAAGGCATTAATGAGAAAAATTAAACATCTAATAAATGGAAAAATATACCATGCTATTGAACTGGAAGATTCACTATTGTAAAGAAGTCATTCTCCTCCAGAATGGAGGACAATGCAATATGGAGACAATGCAATTCTAGTCAAAATCTGAGCAGGATATTTGTGACAACTGGAAGTTCCTTTAAAAAATTTATCCATCCATCCATCTATCTATCTATCTATCTATCTATCTATCTATCTATCTATCTATGCAAAGGACCAGAAATAGCTAAGATAATTTTGAACAATATAATCAAAGTGAGAGTATTCACTTTAGCAGAAATCAATACTTATTATAAATGTATCGTCATTAAAACACCAAACTATTGGCCAAGAATAAGTATATATATACCAATGGAGTAGAATAGGGAGGCCAGAAAATTACGATGTATTATGTATATGCACACATGGTTTATTTCAAAGATGGCCCTGCAGAGCAATGAGAAAAATGGTTTTTTCCAATAAGTAATTTGGGGTCAGTTGGATAGCCTTACTAAATGAAAGAAAGAAAAAGAAATTTGACCCTTTCCTCACACTTTACAAAAGTTCATTGCAGGTGGATTACATATCTAAATGTAACAGCTAAAATAATAGTCTCTAGAAAATAATCCAGAATATCTTCATCCCTGGGGTTACAGTAAGATTTCTTGAGCAGAATGCAAAAATTACTAACCCTAAGGAAGAACTAATAACTTTTATTCACCAAAAGACACCATTAAGAGCATGAACAGGCTAGCCATGAAGTGAGAGATGTCTGTAATGCACAATCAGCAGAGGCTTCTTATCTAGAATATATAAAGGACTCCTACAAATAGATAAGATAAATACAGACTCAATAGAAAAATGAGCAAGAAACTTAAGCAGTTCACAGAAGAGGTTACCTAACTGACCAGTGAACATAAGAAAAGGTTCTCAAACTCATTAATAATCATGTGTCTTAGTCCATTCAGGCAGCTATAACAAAATATCATAGACTAGTGGCTTATCAACAACAGAAATTTATTTCTTACAGTTTTGGAGGCCAAGAAGTCCAAGGTTAAGGTGCTGGCAGATCTATGTCTGGTGAGGGCCTCCTTCCTGGTTCATAGGCAGCAGTCTCTTTGCTGTGTCCTCACTTAACATAAGGGACAAGGGAACTCTCTGGGGTCTTTTTTATAAGGGCACTAATTTCATTCACAGGGGTTCCCCACCTCATGACCTAATCACCTCCTAAAGGCCCCATCTCCAAATACCACCACCTTGGTGGTTAAAATTTAAATGTGAATTGAGGGTTGGGAGGTTACAAACATTCAGTCTATAGCATGAGGGAAATGCAAATTAAAGCCACAGGAGACAAAATTATATACCTATAATTCCATTTATATAGACCTGAAAAACTGCCCATACTAACCAGTAGTGCTAGAAGTCAGGATAGTGGTTTCTCCTGGGGAGGAAAGACAGGCTGGTGTTTAAGAGAGTGCCCAGGGGAGGGTTCAGTGGTGCTGGTAATATTCTGGTTTTTGACCTGGTGGTGATCATAGGAGGGTGTTAAAATAACTCATCATATACATAGGAATTATATACGATTTCTGTGTATTTTATACCTCAATATAACTTTCTAAAGCACAGTAAAAGCTTGATTCTTCTCTCAAGTCTAACTTTTTAATGAAATGTTATTTTAAATCATTTGCAATAATATCATCAGCTTTTATCTGCTGCGAATTACTTAAAGCCAGTTGGGGGGAACTAGGTGGAAGATGTTTGACCATCCAGTTAGAATATCACTCCCACCTAGGCCCAAACCCTGTAAGTAAAAAAAATGAAGAAGCCAGAATCTTGCCTTTTCAACCTGGTTCCAACTGGCAAGAAGAGTGAATAACTTTAGGAGGAGGCACCAGAATATTGCTTTTTTTTTTTTTTTTTTTTGAGACAGAGCCTCACTCCTTTGCCCAGGCTGGAGTGCAGTGGCACCATCTCAGCTCACTGCAACCTCCGCCTCCCAAGTTCAAGCGATTCTTGTGCCTCAGCCTCCCCAGTAGCTGGGATTACAGGCACACACCACCATGTCCAGCTAATTTTGTATTTTTAATAGAGACAGGGTTTCACCACATTGGCCAGGCTGGTCTCAAACTCCTGACCTCAAGTGATGTGTCTGTCTTGGCCTCTCAAAGTGCTGGAATTACAGGTATGAGCCACCACTCCTGGCCAGAATGTTATTCTGAGGAGAAAGTAACATGTAGCCTCTAGGCACTAGCCTTCTCTTGGACAAATGTGCATATTCACTGACCATCTAGTATTTGAGAGTAGCTTCAGTAATCATCGATTCAGCATCCTATTAATGCTATCTAGTATGATTTTTTAATTAAAAAAAAACTTTAAGAAGAGTCTATTGAGACTGTATTTCTTTTTGAAAGATAGGCTGCTAAGCTTCACACAGTATATTTAGTAACCAATCCTCATGGTCATATTTCCTCTGATTTTTTTCCTTAAGAGACTTTGTAGTAGGAATAGACATTGATACACAAGCATACTTCACATCTGCCACTATAATTATCACTATTCCTACCGGCATCAAAATCTTTAGGTGAGTGGCCACCCTGCATGCACAGTGGTAACATCAAATGATCAAATGATCCCCCCACAATACTCTGAGCTAATACATAGAGGATATCCTTTTGTATATTGGATTTTTTAAACCAAATACATGTATTTTTCAGACATATTTTAAATGCAAAAAAAAATTGCCAATAAAGTCTTCGTCCCCCCCACCCCCCGCTTTTTTTTGTTTGTTTGTTTTTGGAGACCTAGTCTCACTCTGTCACCCAGGCTGGAGTGCAATGGCACGATCTCAGCTCACTGCAACCTCCGCCCCCCAGGTTCAAGTGATTCTCCTTCCTCAGCCTCCTCAGTAGCTGGGACTACAGGTACATGCCACCACGCCCGGCAAATTTTTTCTATTTTTAGTAGAGATGGGGTTACACCATGTTGGCCAGGCTGGTCTCGAACTCGGTAATCTACCCACCTCGGCTTCCCAAAGTGCTGGGATTATGGGCATGAGCCACTGCGCCCGGCTACCCCTTTTCAGAGATAAAAATTGAGAATAGGTGGACACTATGTAACAGACTTACATGATCAAATTTGATGTATCCATTTCAGTTTTCAGTTGCGACATTATACTCTCTTGAAGAATATATGACATATAAATTAACCAAGATGAAAGCTCAGTCTTCCTTTCATTTTACCTAGTTTATATTGACTAAGCTTTATCTGTGTCTTTCTCTAGAACATTCTTTCGTCAAATACAAATAATATTGATTTGCTCCATGTATTCAGGTTCATCAACTTGGCTGCGAAGTTGTTGTCTTGCTACTGGAACTTAATCCTGACCAAATAAATCTTTTTAATTGGGCAATTGACCGATGCTACACAGGTTCCTACCAACTTGCATCTGGCTGCTTCAAAGCCATAGCAACTGTATGTGGAAGCAGGTATGAATTTTTATAAGCAGTGATGAGTGGCAAGTATGTTTAGGGTTACCTTTTGTGATATGAATGATGGAGAGCTGACTGTTTTGCAACTCTATGAGCAAAGTAAATTATATGAGAATATAAAATTTTCTGTATGTCCCCAGCAGGTAAACTACTCCCTGTAAGGTTGCAGTTTCATTGGTTTTTCTCATTTTATCAGGAAATGATTTGTTGTTACAGTACCTTTCTAATTGCGTGGAAATTCAGTCAGGTATTACAGCAGGATTTGAAAATGACAAAGAAGATACATTATAGGAATTAAAGGAATGTCTAGAAATGTTTGTAATGAGGGTGAACTATAGCCCATCAGCCATCTTTACAAAAAACCAAACCCAGGAAGTGGCCTAAAATTTTTAAATTCACTTTGTCAAAAACTTCAGAAAGGAAAAAAAGAAAAGAAAGTGTGGCACCAAAGATTCTATAGATTACACTTTTAAAACCATTGCCTTTGTTATATAAATTAGTTATTCAGTGTAGCCATTCAGCATAATTTATGTGCTGAAATAAGTTCATAGCTACAATGAAAGGGTTAATAAAGGTTCTCCAAGTTGCATAAGCTATTCCCAATAAAGAGCTTATGTATCAGAAAAATTGAGAGAAACCAACTCGTTTATTTTTGAAAATATTCATATAGACTGTCAACTTTCCTTTTTAATTAAATGTTGCACTTTAAATAGCTATCTTGAGCTACCAGATCAAGAGAATAAAAGTGAATTAGTTTTAAATTCCAATTGGTTATAGGTCTAAGTTAATAAGAACAGTATTTTGGAAGACGTCTACTTTCAATAAACCTAAAATGAACATGCTATTTAGGGAGACAAGTTTCTCCTTAAAATTTTTATCTTTCTTTTATAAAGATAGTAGATAATATTTCATATCTAAAGCTTTCAGTAGTAGAGCTTTTATTATAGATTTTAATGTCCATAAAAGTTAGAGCAAATGAATATAACCTAAACTGCCTGATTTTCCATCAAGTTTTATTTCCTGTTATAAGCATTACTAAAAAATATACTTTAGGACATTACCAAAAGAACATTGTTACAATAATCTCTTTCTCCAGAGTGCTTTTTTTTTAATTTTCAGATATTTCAACATTCTAAAAATAAAGTTTCATTCACATGAGCCGTTGATTTTTAACAATATATTTAGAATCTATGACTTGGACTTCTTTCTTTGACAAAAATAAGTTTCACCTCTTCACTGCCCTTTTCCCAGTGAACTTAACTTGAACTATCCTAATCAAATTTATTGCATTGCATGGCCATCTCACAAAATATCACACTGAATTTCTCTGAGGAAGTCTAGGTATTTTTCCTTAGGGAGCACAAATAAATGCTTAATAAATTTAGCAACATAGTCTCAATTTCAATAATATCTCTAGTCACAAAAATATGAGGTCATAAAACCTGCTATGTTCCAACTATTTTTTAAGGTATCATTATACACTATCTTGGTTTCTTAGACAAATACTGCATATCTATTTGCATTCACGACACTCATCTATTCTGAAGGAAGGGCAGAGGGCAGAAGAATACAATGGCTTGAACCCAACTGTCCAGATAGTGACCAGTGTTTCTGCCATTTCTCAACACAGGGCATGTTCAGAATTTAAAATTTCAGCTGTTGCCTAAATTTGCTCTTTCCACATAAATTCTCAGCCTGTGTAGTCTAGACAGGCCTCCAGAGAGGCTTGAGCAGTCATTGTGCTTGTGTTTGCAGTACTTTTTTCCAAAACCAATTGTGGTATTTTCAGCTCTTGCTTCATTCGTCTTCTGTAAGTTTGCATCTAAAAAGCAACTGAAGACCTTATGAAATATGTTTCTGAAAAGTCATATGCAAACTGAATTTTATTTTAAGTTTCTCAAACAAGTTATCTACACAGTAACTCCTACAAGTCATTTTCTAAAGCAAAGAATTCTTGTAAGACAAATAATGATCTCCTCCTTTTCAAATAGGAATTATCATCTCCGGGATTTATTTGTAGAGAATTATGACAGTTTATAAGCACATTTATTTATTAAGAAACCACTCATAATTGACTTTAAATTACCTGAAAGATTAAAATTTTTTTAATGTTCTTGTTGATTTAAATTTTCTATTTTAGCTTTAGAAAAGAGGATTTGCCATTTTTGTGTAATTAATACATCAATGTTCATTAGCTGTGGCAATGGGGAAAAATGGTTCTCTACATCCTTCTTTTTGGTTATTTTTCCAGCAGTAATGGACTATGTGTGAGTGTGAATGTGTGTGTGTGTATGTGTGTATGTGCGCATGTGCTGTGAACTTACTGTTCTCTAGTCAAAACTCTATAGCTATGCTATGCTATGACTCTGGTGATATTAGGAGATAGAAAGTCAGAACAGAACTTGAATAGGACCAAAGGAAATTAGGAAAAAGAAAGTGATGGTAGAACTGGCAGTATTAATTTCGCAAAATTTTTCATAAAATATGTTAACATATGTGATTAAAAGCTATTAGATACAGCTCACTACTAAAAGTTTAGTACAAAAAATTGCTTACTCGTTAGCCAGCTTTAGTTCAAATAACTATTTGGCTTCTGTTTGTGTCTGTATTGATTTTTCCCTGACTTCAAATGAGATTAGAATAAGATAGACAAGGAAATTGAGAAAGAAACTAAATGACTTTCCAAGGTTATAAATCGAGGTAAATTGTGTATTAAGAGTATAGGCCATTTCCAATCACTAGCTTAACGCACCAGAATTCTCTTTACGTTTTAATTAAATACTGAAGAATTTCATTATTTTTACTTTTACCTTCCAACACACTCCTAAAATGCGTTTAATAGATGTTTTAAAATTGTTTGTAAGAACAAAGTGCAAAGTGTTGATTTTTAAATAATTTTGTTGGATTTATTTTTGGTGGTGGTTTGTGTTGGCATTGTTTGTATGTTTGTTTTTCTTTAAGTTAACTTTCTATAAATCTTCCTAATTTAAGTCAGGCTTAGCAAACTTGAATTCTTAGAAGTAAATGCCCATTTCTTCAGGGAATAATATCCATCTATCAACAAGGAAGACAAGCAAAGCTTATGATTCATAAATCCCAATCACACACCCTAACTGATGATAAATAACTTTATTTGGTTGTATCAGCCATCTGGAGTATTTCGGGAGAGCAGAGTTGGGAATCTGGACTCCAGAAACATGCTATCTTGGGTTCAAATCCTCACTCGGCCTCTAATCAAGCTGTGTGTTCTTGAACAAATTACTGCAGATGCCTACCCGCTAGTGAAATACGGTTGATGACAGGGTTCGAGTAATGATTAAGCAAAAACAACCTCTTGGCCTAAGGCCTAACAAATGGTAAATACGCCATAAACGCTGTTATTCAATAGTTGTTGGAGAACAGCTGTGAAGTAATCACCTCAATTAACTAGTAAAATCTTTCTCTTCAGAATACCTCAGAGCCGTCCTGAGCTTTGTAACGTAGTACTAGGTAAGCCAGAGCTAGCCGACATTTCCCAAATTCTTCAGTATCTCCTCTCTTCTAGATAGTTTGATTTCTTGTTTACTTTTTGAGTCATATCTACCTCCCATATTTATTTTATCATTTGATTTTTATTTGGTGTGATCACAGCTGTCTTTTTTACCCTTGCTCTGCCTATGCTGAATAATTAAATACTGAAAGGTATAAGATTCCATTTCTCAGCCTGTTTTCAACATCTAAGTACAGATACTTTCTTTGTACTCTTTTGCTTATTTGAAATCTCCTTCATTGTTTCCTCCTCTGGGTTTCTTTCATTTTCTGGATCTGTTATTCCTTTCAATGTTGTTGCTCATGAATCTCGTAGCTCATTCTTCAACAACAAAAGAAATTCTCTAATTACAAGGTCAAGTGCATGACCCTGCCTAGTAAGAGGGAGGCTTTGTCTGCCCTTTTCCTGCCTTTAAATCTCCAGCGATTCAGCAATATATTTGGTTCATATTTGTATACATATAAATGTATTAGTATTAAACTCCAGTGTCATAAGACAGAGACATAGGTAAAGCATCTCTGCTACTATAAGGCTCAGAAGGGAGTTTCCTTTCTACTTGTATAGGCAGAAAGGTCTGTTCCGAGATACAGCAGTTTGTAACAATTCCAAACTACACTGGCTATGAAATGCACTATTGTGGACTGTCTAGGAGACTGTGAGCGTTGTGGAGAAGAGCTTGAATTCTTTTTTTTTTTTTTTTTTTTTTTGAGACGGAGTCTCGCTCTGTCGCCCAGGCTGGAGTGCAGTGGCCGGATCTCAGCTCACTGCAAGCTCCGCCTCCCGGGTTCACGCCATTCTCCTGCCTCAGCCTCCCGAGTAGCTGGGACTACAGGCGCCCGCCACCCCGCCCGGCTAGTTTTTTTGTATTTTTTAGTAGAGACGGGGTTTCACCGTGTTAGCCAGGATGGTCTCGATCTCCTGACCTCGTGATCCGCCCGTCTCGGCCTCCCAAAGTGCTGGGATTACAGGCTTGAGCCACCGCGCCCGGCCAGAGCTTGAATTCTTTGAAGTCAGACTTATTTAGGAGTCTGGACTCCACCACTTCCACACGACCTGAAGCAAGTACTTTTCTCTAGGCCTTGCATGCTTGTTGTGAAGATTAAATAATAAATCTAAGTAAAGGCCTTGGCACAGTACCTGGCACAAAGTAAGCACATGATAACATCAATGTCGCCTATCATTCAACATCGTTCTGACACTCATTATCATCACCACCATCATCTGGGGGTAGTTCCCCAATTTTTCATCAGACCCACCAAACAGACTGTGTTTATTTAAAAATACAAGTTACAGAAAAGTAATCATTTTGGAATAAAAATTAATAAACCTATTTTGGAGGGCAATATATCAGTATCTGCCAAAATTTTAAATGTGCCCTTTGACCGTGCATGACCTCTCTATGAATTTTTTCTAAAGAAAGGCCAGCACATTTGGTGTTTGTGGCACTATAATGAAAAAGTGAAAACAGTCTAAGTGTCTATCAATGCAAGTCAAAAGTTGGATTTCCCAGAAAACAGACTGAGATGGATATTTGAATGCGGGACATTTATTAGGGTGGGCCCTTGGGGTCAACATCTATGGGGAAATGAAGGAATTAGGACTGGAAGAGAAAAGAAACCTCAGTCATTCCCACTGGGGCTGCTGCTGGGGAACAGATATAACCTTGACCCAGGCAAACCTCTGGCTGAAGGCAGTTCCCAGAGAAGGCTTCAGATGGAGGATTCAGCTGCCATCAGTTTAGCTGGAGGATTGAGTGCCTCCATCCTGAAAGAAGGATCTAGGTGGCACACCACAGTACCCATTACAAGAGTAGTTGTTTAGGATATGTTCCTAAAATGGAATATGTGGCAGCTATTAGGAAGACTGAAGTGAGCCTTATAGTTCAGTGAAAAAGCAGATCATCAAACAGTACAGACAAGTGGTGTAATCACATTTATGTTTAAAACCCTGTGCATTGAAAGAGAGGTATTTTGATGCAAATGTTCATATATAGACTTGGAAGGCAGCTGAAATATCAAAATGTTGACAGTAATTGCCTCTTGGATAAGAATAACAATTGGGCCAGGCGAGGTGGTTCACTCCTGTAATCCCAGCACTTTGGGAGGCTGAGGCGGGCGGATCACGAGGTCAGGAAATCGAGACCATCCCGGCTAACACAGTGAAACCCTGTCTCTACTGAAAATACAAAAAATTAGCTGGGTGTGGTGGCGGGCGCCTGTAGTCCCAGCTACTTGGGAGGCTGAGGCAGAGAACTGCTTGAACCCAGGAGGCAGAGCTTGCAGTGAGCCAAGATCGCGCCACTGCACTCTAGCCTGGGTGACAGAGCAAGACTCTGTCTCAAAAAAAAAAAAAAAAAAAATCTTAGAGTGATAATTAGTGATGCTAAGTTTGTAGGTCAGAATTACTGTGGGCTAGATCCAGTTACATGTGAAAGTAAATTCTGTAATAATTTTTAAATGAAAAAAAGTTC
>NW_012105908.1:613135-632079 GCF_000951045.1 Mandrillus leucophaeus
TTTTATTCTATTCACCTACCTGCAAGCAACACCAACTTGTAGCCCTGTAAGTGAACCATCTTCAGGGCGGACCCTCTAGCCCTATGTGTTACTTGAATCTTTTAGAAGAAAAATATGTCATAAAAATTAATATTCGAGTAATGTTAAAAGTAGAAAAACTTTTTCATGTGTTTAGCCAATTCTTACTATAATTTCTCACTGAACTTAATGTAGAATGGGATGTATTCGTAGTAGGACAGCCTTTCCGGAAGGGTGATTGTCTCATTCTGTTTTCTGTTGCCTATAACAGAATACCTAGATAATTTATAGAGAAAGCAATTTGTTTCTTACAGTTATAGAGACTAAGTGCACGGTCAAGGGGCCTCATCTGATGAGGGCCTTCTTGCTGATGGGGACTCTCTGCAGAGTCCTGAGATGGCTCAGGGCTTCACATGGCAGCAGAGTTGAGCATGCTAGCTTCTCTTCCTCCTCTTACAAAGCTGCTGGCCCCACTCCCATGATATGTGTCAATCCATTAATCCATGAATAGATTAACCCATTCATGAGGGCAGCCTCATGACCCAGTCACCACTTAAAGGTCTCACTTCTCAATACTGCCACATTGGGGATTAAATTTCAGCATGAGTTTTGGTGGGGCAAACATTCAAACCAAAGCAGTGATTGTTCTAAAACAGAACTTCTTAGACGATGTAATTATTTGGAATCAAAAAAAGAATCCCAAGGAAAAACAACTAACATGTTTTTTCACCTTCAAGCTGTCTTTTTCTTCCTGAAGTTTGTTTGAAAATAAGTAGTAGTCACCCACCTTCTACATATAAACCATTCAATAGTTCAACTCAGCCAGGTGCAGTGGTTCACACCTGTAATCCCAACACTTTGGGAGGCCAAGTCAGGAGGATCCACCTGAGCCCAGGAGGTGAAGACAGCAATGAGCCATGATCATGCCACTGCACTCCAGCCTGGGTGACAGTGAAACCTTGTCTCAAATAAGAAAAGAAAAGAAAAAGTTCAACTCACCAGGAGTTTTCTATTTATGACTTCTTTTCCACTATAATCTAAGAAAATACATATGGTGAAAAGATAACATCTTTAAATAGGATTACATAGCAAGAAAAAAATGAATTTAATCTCTCTATTCTATATGGTTATACTGCCAATTGCCACATAATCTATTTTCTGTGTTCCTCTCCCCCCGTCCCACACATGCTATCAATTACCAAATCCTGCTGATTTTATCTCCTTAGTGTTCCTCAGATCTCTCCCTTCCTTCTGTCTCTACTGTTTCTGCCCTAATTCAAGCCCTCATCAGTTCCCATTTGGATTCTTGTAACAGGTTCCACTCTTGGCCCCATACAATCCATTCTCCACACAGCAACCAGAATGATTGTTTAAAAAGTGAATGCCATTGCCTCCCTCCCCGTGGCAAATCCTGCAGTGCTTCTCTGAAACTTTAGGGTGAAGTCCATAGGCTCGTCATCTTCTGAACCCACCTACTGGCCTAGCCTCACCTCCTTCTGGGCCTCTACTTATTTTATTCAGTCTACTACACAAAGATTCTTCCCTTTTACAATAGGTATCTTGCTGTTTCATTCTTGTAAGCTTTCAAAATGCTGTCCTCTCTATCTGGAACACTCCTGTACTACCCCTTCCATGACCCTGACTAATATCACCTGGTGCTTCAAGACCCATTTTACTTGTTTCCTCTTCAGAAAAGACTTCCCTACCCCCCATCTAACGTAGGTGTCCCTCATCAGGATCGTTGTAGCATGCTGTGGATGTTCCCACCATAACACTCACCAGAACTAGACTGTACAGGTTGTCTCCATGACTAAACTCTAAGCCCTCCTGAAGGATGGAGACCAGCCTTGCTATCTTTGTATCGTTGGTACTTTGCACGTTGTTCCTGATAGTTGTTTGGTACTTAATAAATTTAGAGGAATCAAATGAAAATATTAATTTGGTGGGCTATTGAGAAATTTAGTACACGTATCCTTTTCTGTCTTTTTCACTTGTCGGTTTGCATTAAAGTCCATTTGCATCAGATAAGACTTTTGTGTTCTTTTATCCTGGTGTCCAGTATTTAATTTTAAACCAAAATAAAGTCATTTCCCTTGATCTACCGACAAATAGAAAAAGAAGGAAGCAAAAAATGGCCAAATAGGGGTGGAAATGTCATTAATAAGTGACCAAGGTCAGCATGCCAGCTAGAATTTTAAGAGGTAACAACCTAGCCACGCTGTCTTATAAACCATGCTTTGTTTTGTTTTGTTGTGTTGTGTTTTTAGGAACTATCCCTTCGACATAGTGACATTGTTAAACCTTGTTCTATTCAAGGCCTCTGACACCAACAGAGAGATTTATGAAATCTCCATGCAACTCATGCAGGCACGTATCATTTACTGGCGTAGAAAACATCCATCCTTGAGTGCAGAAAATAGAAATGGTAGTTGATTACCTAATTGCTGTTTATTGATAGGCCTTTGTTTATTTCTGCATATCATTTGTGGCTATGAAGAGTGAGAAAGCAATTATATAATCTCTTGTAAACATACTAATTAAACTGATGTTTCACCTTTAATACTGTTTTTAAATGGGGGTTAATTGATTTTGTTACCTCTAACCTTTGTTAAATACAAATGCTCCTGAAGTATCCAGCTAATATTTTTCATACTACTTTTTACTTTCCTACCTCTTTATAGATCCTTGAAGCAAAGCTTTTTGTATACTCGAAGAAAGTCGCTGAGCAAAGACCGGGAAGTATTCTCTATGGAACACATGGCCCGCTGCCCCCCCTCTACAGCGTGTCGCTCACCCTCTTGTCCTGTGAACTGGCCAGGATGTACCCTGAGCTCACACTCCCCCTCTTCTCAGGTACCAGGCAATAGTCAATAATAACATATGTGATCATTTCTGATAATGACATATGTGATCATTTCGTTACTCTAAGTAATTTTTCTTTTTAAATTCTAGTTTAATATTAGAGTTATGACTGGGAGCGATGCTGCTTATGCCTGTAATCCCAGCACTTTGGGAGGGCGAAGCAGGCAGATCATTTGAATCAGGAGTTTGAGACCAGCCTGGCCAACATGGTGAAATCCTGTCGCTACTAAAACTACAAAAATTAGCCAGGTGTGGTGGCATGTGCCTGTAATCCCAGCTACTTGGGAGGCTGAGGCAGGAGAATCACTTGAACCCAGGAGGCAGAGGTTGCAGTGAGCCAAGATCGTGTCACTGCACTCCAGCCTAGACGACAGAGAGAGACTCTGTCTCAAAAAAAAAAAAAAAAAAAATCTTAGAGTGATAATTAGTGATGCTAAGTTTGTAGGTCAGAATTACTGTGGGCTAGATCCAGTTACATGTGAAAGTAAATTCTGTAATAATTTTTAAATGAAAAAAAGTTCTTTATCTAAAGCAATGTAGGCATAAACATACATATGACAAATGTAAGGTGCTTAGATTAATAATACTAACTTCTGCACACATTATATATATAAATTTCCCAAAGAAACTAATTTCCCACAAAAGCTAAATATGAACAGTATAATTTATAATACATATAATTGCTGTAAGTTGTTTGGTGGTTGTGGTAGTGGTGGCGTTTTGTAGCTTGTATTTTGCCACATATATAAGTTGTTGAAAGTTTGAATTTTTGCATATTCTTTACAATCTTCATTAATAGTTTTTGTGAAAATTAATTGCTAAAGAATTGCATTTGATAGGCCGGGCGTGGTTGCTCACACCTGTAATCCCAACATTTTGGGAGGCCAAGGATGGCTAATCACCTGAGGTCAGGAGTTGGAGACCAGCCTGGCTAACATGGTAAAACCCCATCTCTACAAAAAATACAGAAATTAGCTGGGCATTGTGGCCCGCGCCTGTAGTCCCAGCTACTTGGGAGGCTGAGGTAGGAGAATCACTTGAACCCAGGAGGTGGCGGTTGCAGTGAGCCAAGATCATGCCACTCCGCTCCAGCCTAGGCAACAGAGTGAGACTCTGTCTCAAAAAAAAAAAAAAGAAAAAAGAATTGTATTTATCAACTAACTTCCTGCCTAAGCTTATGTAGCACTTTGCCAAGAGACAGACTTTGGTCTCTTGAATTCATCCTCTTTTTCCATCTCTATCACCACCTCACCACTTCTTTGTCCGGATCCTCCTCAGTCCTTCCCTGCCTCTGCGTTACCTAACTACAGTTTATCCTCCATGTGGCAATCCATCCACTATGCAAAGCCAAATATGTACAGAAGTTCTTAACTCAAACTTCTCTGCCCAATTGTCCTAAAAATAGCTGATAACAGCCTATATTTAGTGAGTGGATAGTAGGTACCAGGCTCCGTGCTAGGCACTTTATGTGCATTGCATTCACCACTTAATATTTATAACCCCTGGTATAGTACAGTGGTTAGAACAGAGGCTTTGAAGTCAGGCAACCTTTCACTAGTTGTTTGACTGTGGGCAAGTCACAGAACCTCTAAATTACATTCCTTATCTGTAATAGTAATGACTGCCCCATAGGATGTGTGAAGATTAAAATGATCGAATGAAAACCAAGCAACTGACCCAGTTCTGGCATGGAATTATCACAACGACCACCAACACCATCATCACTGTTTTACAGATGAGAAACTATGGTTTAGAGATGTTAAATAATTTCTTCAAGACCATATAGCTAGGAAGCAACCAAGCCAGAATTAAATCTAGATCTGTCTTCCTCCAAAGCCATTGCTATAAAATTAGAACTCAGCCAAGGGATGGGGGAAAAAAACGCTTTTTCTAAACTTGCTTTCTACCTTTTCATTCAAGAATCCTCTACTCCAATCCTACTGAATCTTTGACCAACATTCCAGGTCCTCTTGTAAATCTTTGCTTCTGTACATGCTGTTGAATGGCCCTCACCCTTTCTTCCTAACTTCAGCTTTCCATAAGCTCTAACTTAACATCCAGCTCTACTGTGCAGACCTCTCCATCTACCTGAGGCAGAGTTAGTCACTTCTGTGTGTAATACCAGAAACAGTGGAGAGACCCAATGAAAGCCTTTTTAGTAAATTAATTCTCTTCTTTCAAAACTAAAATTTGTTTTTATGCACTTCACCCAAGCTTTGAGTGCTGCCTACATGCTAGACACTGTGCTTGGGTTTCAGAAATACAGAGGGAAATAAAAGTATCTCCCATCAAAGTTTCATAGTCCAGCAGTAAAGATAGATGTGCAATCAAGCCAAACACAGTGGCTCATGTCTGTAATCCCAGCACCTTGGGAAGCTGAGGCAGGTGGACCACTTGAGGCCAGGAGTTCAAGACCAGCCTGGCCAACATGGCGAAACCCTGTCTCTACTAAAAATATAAAAATTAGCTGGGCATGGTGGCACATGCCTATAGTCCCAGCTACTCAGGAGGCTGAGGCACGAGAATTGCTTGAACCCAAGAGGCGGAGGTTGCAGTGAGCCGAGATTGTGCTACTGCACTCCAGCCTGGGGAACAGAGCGAGACTGTGTCTCAAAAAAAAAAAAAATTAGATGTGCAATCAAATGATTTTGATACAGTATAGCAAATGCAATTTTTTGAAAAAGTAAAATGCCCAGTGTATTAGACACTAGCTGAGGGAGTAATCAATTATTGGGCCAGGAATATCAGAAGACTTCCCAGAGAAGTTGTCTCAGCTGTAGTTTGAAAGGAGTAGAAATTTGCATAGCAGACAAGTAGCTGACAGACATTACAGACCAAGAGACTATTGCATATGCATGGGCTTAGAGTTACAAATTAGCATGATATAATTAGGGGATTATATAGAGGTCAGCTTAGGTAACATAATGTGCAGGAACAGGAAAAGCTAGAGATGGTAGTGGACCGACGCAGAGGCCAAAATCGTATCTTGGAAGGCCTTGTGTACACTAAGAGGTTTGCAGGCCCACAATCTTCCATGTGTGCTTTTTGAATCCCCCTTCAGAGCTCTGTAAACAGAGAGAGCATCCAAGCAAGCTGCTGGGGTTTTCAAAGCCACTGATGAGTTGCAAACAAGAAGAGTGAGTATCAAGATTAGACTGCATTTGTAAAAGCCTGGTTGCATTATGGAGAGTGGATTAGTGAACATCCAGTCTGGAGAGAAGAGGCTAGTTAAGAAACAATGGCAATAGTCCAAGGAGGAAATAATAAATGATAAGGGCCTGAACAAAGACAGCCCAATGAGACTGGAGAGGAGAAACCAGAGTGAAAAGCTGCCAGGCAGAGGCACAGAAGAGAATGCCTACTGTGATACCAAGGAGGTCAGTGGTGATAACCCTCCTAGAAACCCAATACAGGGAGAGGAGAAGGTTTGGGGCAAGGCAGAGATTGGGAGCCAGCCCAGAATGTTGACTGTATGTGTCTGCTGGACTTCCTCCTGTATGTATGAGCCTGGACTGAGGGGAGGTCAGCAGTAGCAGCTCACAGCAGGATGGAAGGGATTAGAGCCACGGGCACAGATGAGATCAGGAATGGAGAGAGCACAGAGTGAAAGAAAGGGCCTGGACACCCCCACTTTTGCAGACTGGTCTGAGGAAGACGGAAGGGTGAGAAGGAATGGAGGGAGAACACTCAGGAGAAGAGTTTCATGGAAATGTAAAGGAAAAAGAGCTTTAGAAGGAGAGAGTGAGCAGTCCACAGCCTCCGATGCAAGAGAGATCCCAGAAGAGAAGACCTGAAAATGACTCTCGGAGTTTCAAGATTCATTGGTAACTGTCAGTGGTTTCTGCAGGGAGGTAGTGGCAGAAGCCAGATTGCAGTGGCCTGGCTGGGAAAGAATGCAGAAAGAGAGGCTGGGCCTCCAGCGGGGTGCAGTGTCAGAGGAGGAGTTGTAAGGATGAGCGATATTGGAGCATGCGTATTAGCTGAGAGGGAGATGCTAGTAAAGTGGGAGTGGTTCATGATTCAGGAGAGAGAAGACAAACAGTCCAGCAACTTTACCCAGATCAGAGGCTCCTATGAGTTGCAAGCAGGTTCAACCTACATTTCCTTCAAGAATTTCCTTTTGGTTGTTTTGACTTATGGGAAATTAACTTTTTAAAAATAGCACAGAAAAATTAGGAGGTTGTAATAGATTCCAAACACTTGTTTTTAATATAAACCCTGTGGTGAAATTTTTATTGCCTGTAATTTCAAATGACCTAATTATTGTAAACGGCCAAATTGTTCAGGATCACTGAACAAGAGCATCCCACTGATGGTGTCTCACATTTTATTTAAAGTATTTCTGGGGCTGTGAATAGAGGGCTGTTTGCATGTCTATGGCATTTTTATTTTCTTGTTCCCTTTTAAAAAGGGAACCACCCTTGACTGTCCAGGAGCTACCTGGGTGCTTGCGATACCTCAGACAGACATCCCTACCCTCTTGGTGCTGATGTCTGTCAGACAAAATGCAATTAACATAATAAGCAAATTATGTAATACATAAGTCTTAGCTCCAAAAAGTCTATAGATTTTTATACCATTGTTAAAAGATAGGTCTTTTGAGTAACTGCTCTGTCTCTTATTCGTTTCTGGGAATTTTTTTTTCCCCCTCTTCAAAGTCCAGATCCTTCTAGTGGAGTTTAAATAGTTTTCCCACCATGAAACTAAATTCTGAGTCTTTGCACCCAGAAGTCATTTTCCACCACCGAACCCCCAAAGCACTCTGTGTCTTTCTGATTTCATTTGTCACAGTTTCCCTTGCCACAGAGTGATTTGTCAACATAATTTGCCGGAGTCTGTTTCTTAGGGGCAGGAACTGCATCATTCGTCAGTCTTTGCTGTCTTTGTCATGTCTAGCACAGTGGCTTGTGCCTAGAAAATGCCCCGTACCTTGGGACAAATGAATGTTCTGATTTCATAAGGATTTGGGTATGTGACATAACAGTCACATACATCCGACACATCCGTAAATGTAGAAATCAAGTAAATTTGGAAATTTTGACCTATATAAGACATAATAGCTTAGCACTGTCTGAGTATTGTGATATAACATTATGGTCTCCAAAGTAAAAAATTATAATTTTAATTTTAGGAAAAGGGCCAAATCGATTAAAGCTGCTGTTTCAGAAGATCCAGTGGATTATCTTGGTATAATTTCTGGCGTCTGTGTTGTTCTATTATTTAGCAGCCATGAGCCGTCTAAGTGAGATTGCATTGCCACACTGGATCATCACACCTGTATAAGACCAAGCTTTCTAATTTCCCTGAGGATAAAACACCTTCTTCTCTAGATATGAGAAATAGGAGATTACATCGGAGCCTACTGCATATACATAATGCTGTGCTTCTCTATCTTAGAAAGTTTGTTTGGATTATAAAATTAAATGCTGCCAGCAGTGAAACAATGCCAAAATGCTCTGAGAGAAAGTAATGGTGAAATGGCTGGACCAGACCTAGGGCTTCACTGTTTGGACTCACTTGTCTCACAAGGGACACGCAGCCCTTGGCAGGCACCTTGCACATGCTTAGCAGTTTTCAAGACGACTCTGCAAACTGGGTTTATCCTTCCTAGAGATCCACATGTCACTTTTTAACAGCCAGTTTTTCATGGAAGACTCTTTGTAAGACACTGGGTCAGTGGAAAGATAATCATTGATGTTAGACTGATCCTAACCACAATTTATAAGAGCCTGCTGGATGATAGGCACTGTGCTGAGCACACTGCATTCATTATAATTATATCTTTTAGTCGTTACAGTAGCCTGATGTGGGGCCCTGTCAGTTCCATTTTACCGACAAGGGAACTGAGGAGCAGAGAGGTTAAGTAACTAGCCCAGAGTCACATGCCGCTAGTATGTGGTGGATGTGGAATCTGAACACATGCCCTTCTGACTCCGAGTCCCTTAGTTTGTCCACCTTCTGATGTACGTCTTCCGCTAGCAGTAGATTTGAACTCACTCCACTTTTACCAAGCCTGTGCTTGCCCCACAGTGCTATACACTTTCCTGCACAGGGCACCAGATGTGGAGCAACAAGCTTGCAGACAAGCCTTGGTTTTATGATTCTGTGGCCTTGAGGAGCTCCTGTATATGAAAATGTTTCGTAAATGTAGGACACTGTTCAGTCTGCAAGTTGGCATTTGAATTTTTTTTTTTTTTTTTTTTTTTTTTTTTTTTTTTGGAGACGGAGTCTTGCTGTGTCACCCAGGCTGGAGTGCAGTGGCGTGATCTCGGCTCACTGCAAGCTCCGCCTCCCGGGTTCACGCCATTTCCTGCCTCAGCTTCCCCAGTAGCTGGGACTACAGGCGCCCGCCACCACGCCCGGCTAATTTTTTGGATTTTTAGTAGAGACAGGGTTTCGCCGTGTTAGCCAGGATGGCCTCCATCTCCTGACCTTGTGATCCGCCCACCTCGGCCTCCCAGAGTGCTGGGATTACAGGTGTGAGCCACCGCGCCGGGCCCGGCATTTGAATTTTAATTTATTTTCATGGAATAAGGTATGAATGACTCTCCGTCACTGCAATTATCTTTAGAGGTAAGCCAGCGATTCCCCACAACGCACCCCAACGGGCGCCAGATCATGCTCACCTACCTGCTGCCCTGGCTGCACAACATCGAGCTGGTGGACAGCAGGCTCCTCCTCCCAGGGTCGAGCCCCAGCAGCCCAGAGGACGAAGTCAAGGACCGGGAAGGCGATGTCACTGCTTCTCACGGGCTGAGAGGAAATGGCTGGGGCTCTCCAGAAGCCACGTCACTGGTCCTGAACAACCTCATGTACATGACGGCCAAGGTAAACTCAGAGGAAATGTGCTTCAAATAGCATGGCTCCATCATCAGAAAAAAAAAAAAAAAATGGGTTAGTCAAACCCCAGGGAAAATGGAATTCCTTTAAAATCACATGAATGGGGATAAATAGTGGTGATGGTTGCACAGCAATATGAATGGACTTAATGCCACAGGCTGTACACTTACAAATGGTGGTGATGGTAAACTTTATGTAATGTGTATCTTACAGCAATTTTCAGTATAATAATAAAAATAAAAATAAGCCTAATGTTTTAAAAACTCACATGAATAGGTATTGTGCATGACTGATTTGTGCGTTATTAATTACTATTTGCTGAAAGATGGCATCTTTCTGATAAATGATCATGTTTCCTCCTTATGATTTTGAGATGGTCATGACCCTCAAAACTACTTTTGGTCAAACATTTTGCATCCTTACAGTTTTCATACATCTCTTGGGCTGGTTTTTACTTTGTTATATAGTATGGAGATGAAGTTCCTGGGCCAGAAATGGAAAATGCTTGGAATGCTTTAGCCAACAATGAGAAATGGAGCAACAACCTGAGGATCACCTTGCAGTTCCTGATTAGCCTCTGTGGGGTCAGCAGTGACACAGTTCTCCTACCCTATGTAAGTGTTTCTCAGACCTTCAAGAGTGATTATTCCTGCAGGGACTCCCATGTGCAATTTGCAAGTCAGAATGTGCTCTTTGCTCCAGCTAAAATAGAAATGTCCAGTTAGTCACCTGAGAGCTTATCCAGATATTACATAAAAGTTCCCTTCTTGCCCCCTAGACACTGGCTATGTGTGCTAGTGATGCCTCTGTCATCTCCTTGCTCTGAGCCTTGGGACACAGGAACCTATTGATACAGGGGGTGGATATTTTTTGGCAGTTTCCGAAAGCTGCCTTCTATAAACATTGGACCTACTATGTAAGAGACACTAAGTAAAGTGTTGTATTATTACTAATGTTTACATCTTGATGCGCTTGAAACAGAATAAGAAAGTAGAGTATCCAGGTTTTTCTCTTCAAATTCAAGTGGTAGAAGAGGGAAGTAAGCACAGAGAAATCCTTCTGCAATGTCTGATATTTACTGTTGGTATTTAAAAGTGATAGGATCAACAGAATGACAGCATTTTGAAAACCCAAACTCCATTGGCATTTCTGTGCTGGTTGTTTTTGTGACGGTTTATGCCTTCCTGCTGCTTTGAGTCACATAAGCCTCACTGCAGCTTGCAGGGCTCAGGTTGGACTGTGAGGCCTGCAGTAATGTGGAGCTTTAATCCAGAGTTATTTTTAAAATTTAAAACCGTAAAAACAGCTAAAACTCATTTGTTTCTTGGGGGGAAGAGAATAGCAGGGGACTGGATTCCTTTTTAAACAAAAATAGCTAACAGTTTTTTCCCAGGGTTTGTATAAATAAAATTCTTTCTGAAGATGAGACCTTTGATGGCAAGTTTTCAGTTTAGATAGAATTCACGTGCCTCAAAAGTAACTTTTTAAAACTTAGCCATTAGAAAAGGTAAGGACTTTAAGAACACACTGCTGTCAGACATGCAGGTGATGAAGAGAGGTGAATTTTAATCCAAGCCCTTGGTTCATCCTAGGATCACACAAAGAGTAGCTATCACGGTGACAGCTCCTGCATGATGACACACTTATCTAAATGAGAGGTTTACTGACCTAGCGTTCCTGTGGACTAGGCTCTGTGAAACATCCCTTGTTTTCTTTTTCTCTTCTCAGATTAAAAAAGTGGCAATATACTTGTGCCGTAACAACACCATTCAAACCATGGAAGAGCTTCTCTTTGAGCTGCAGCAGACAGAGCCCGTGAACCCCATCGTCCAGCACTGCGACAACCCGCCCTTCTACCGCTTCACGGCCAGCAGCAAGGCCTCCGCAGCAGCCTCAGGTAAGAAGAGCCACCGGGCAGACACCTGGTCACAGATCCCTGGGGTTTCCTTCATGTAGATTCCTGAAAGGATATGAGAATGTGTTTGTTACTTTTTTCTTATTCCTGTGTGTGCATTCAATTAAGAGATGGCTTAAGAATAACTGAGACATGGGCTGGGCGTGGGGACTCGCGCCTGCAATCCCAGCACTTTGGGAGGCCGAAGCTGAGGTCAGGAGTTCAAGACCAGCCTGGCCAACATGGTGAAACCCCATCTCTACTAAAAATAGAAAAACTTAGCCGGACGTGGTGGCACACACCAGTACTCCCAGCTCCTCAGGAGGCTGTGGCAGGAGAATCGCTTGAACCCACGAGGCGGAGGTGGCAGTGAGCCGAGATTTTACCACTACACTCCAGCTTGGGTGACAGAGCAAGATTGTGTCTCAAAAAAAGAGAATAACTGAGTCTCTTAGGGACTGTAGGGTTAATGATATGATCTTGTAAAGATGACTGAGAATCTGTGGCTCAAGCATCCTCCATCACAGAACTTTGTATTTCAGGCCAATCCCAGCCAGGACACTGTAGTCACTCAGTAATCTCATTTCTGGATCCTCCTTCTTGTATCTGGACCCTCCCTTGGCTAATATTCCTTCAGCGTTGATTAAAATACCCCCGAAAAGTATTATCACTTTTGGTTAATTGGTGTCTCAGCAACCTTTCATGAAATATATGCCATCCTCCTCAAATCTCTTGAAGCCTGCCTCCCTTCTGCTGACCTCATGCAGTAACTGCCTTCCAATTCCTCTCCTCCCCGAGTCTCCTGTGCCCTCTGTTCACCCTACACCCTGCCACCAGAGCAGTGTTCTTACAGGGAAGCAGCAGCACAGCAATCAGAAGTGCTAGGTACTTGGTCTTACTTCGCTAGCATTGGTTTAGTAACTCCTGGACCCAGAAATACTAAAGCAGCCAACAGCAGGGCCAGCCACTATAAATAAGTTTATTACCTAAGTGGCCAGGAAGAAGAGGTTTCAAGAATGTAGCCTTGCTTTACAAGAGTTAAGGAATTTGGTTTGACCATAACAGATGTCTACGATTCTCTCATTTCAGTGGTGTGGGCTTGGAAGATTGTTTAGAATGTCTGAGATTGTGCAGAAGATGTAAAAAATCTTCCAAACATAAGATTTTACAGGAAATCTTTCCCTGGAATTACTTGAGACTTGAGCTTGACCCCCCGGCTTGCATCTTTTTCTAAGTGTTTTTCTTCCAATCCCATCTACAGGAACCACTTCTAGCAGCAACACAGTGGTTGCTGGCCAGGACAATTTCCCAGATGCTGAGGAGAACAAGATATTAAAAGAATCTGATGAAAGGTTGGTGCAGAAATTTGACTTAATATCCAGTGTAATGTTCTGCAATAATCTATACAAAGACATCAATACAGGTTTGTGGAGTTTCATAAATTTTGCACATACATAAAAATCCTTCTTTGTTTTTAGAAACTGAGACTTACTTTCCACCTCTAGTCTGTATATCCCTAAAGATAACAGTTATTTCTGTGCAAAGTCAGAGAAGAGAAAGATTAAGAAGGGTGTTGTTCTGGTGGTGGAATTCCACTTATCCCAGGGCTTAGTAAAAACCATGAGTTGTTCTGTTAATGGGCACAGACCATCTGGAATTAGAAATGCCATGTGAAATTTTCAAATCTGATTGCTGAATAATTTCTTAGGGATAAAGTAGTCATCCTGAGGTGAGTTCTATGAAACATCCTTATTCTTATTTTATTTTTGCTTTGTCCTGTCTTGGTTAACCGAAACACTATCTCTTCCTGCTAAACAAAGTCTCCATTCCCTCCACATTAGCTCTTTAATAATAATATTTCCCCCATATCTCATCCTCCTTATTGCCTTGCCTATGAACTACTCATCAGTAGTCAAATCAGAGTCACTGTTTCCTGCAGTTGACTGTGAAGAGCAGGGAGAGAAACCAGGAGAGAAAAACAAAACTCAAATTTTTAAAAAAGGAAAATTAGGATGATCCTCACAGTGTTGAAAATGCCTTCAGCTGAGCATTTTATAGTGAAAGGTAATGAGGGAGCCCTTTTAAGGATGAGATGCTCACAAATTCATATTAAAGACAATTTAGGGGATCAAGTAATGAAAATAAGTCACTTAGCCCAAAATGCCCCAGCAAGCCCACAGTGCTTCCTGAGCATCCTGAGGATTTCATCACGTGCACTGGGGCACAGCAGGGGCTGACGTGGAGACGACCCGACACAGGGCTGCCTGCCCCTGGGGCTCTGAAGGCTCCTTCCCTAATTCAGGCGCCTGCCAGATTCCTCACTGCATTGCTGGGCAGCTGTGTTACCTTTAGACAGATGTTCATCCATACGGGCTTCCCTTCAGACTAAAAGCCCAAACCCAGCAGATCATGAATTACAGACCTTGTCCTTTGTAGTTCTCTAATAAAGGCTTTTATTTCTTTCTCAGGAATGAATAAAGGTTTTTATACTCCCCCATATTAGTGAAGGTACAAGATTATTAATTAGCATGTTATTTTTTAAAATCTGTATTTGCTATTACTATTACCTTCCTTGGAAAACTACCTCATGATAAAAATCACAGTATTTCTCTAAAGATATTTTTACTTTCTCACTAGAGTATAACATTCTTGATAATTTATTGTTTTGTCTGAGTTTCCCCTCTGAATTTTATTTGAGGTAGAAAGGTGATAGATCTCCATGTATTAACATCTCATTACAAAGGCCTGTTTAGGGCCAGAGTTCTGAGTGTCCTGCCTAGAGTTGTTTTTCTTTTTTAGACGGAGTCTGGGTCTGTCGCCCAGGCTGGAGTGCAGTGGCGCAATCTCTATCTTGGCTCACTGCAAGCTCTGCCTCCTGGGTTCACACCATTCTCCTGCCTCAGCCTCCCGAGTAGCTGGGACTACAGGTGCCCGCCATCAAGCCTGGCTAATTTTTCTATTTTTAGTAGAAACGGGGTTTCACCGTGTTAGCCAGGATGGTCTCGATCTCCTGATCTCGTGATCCGCCCGCCTTGGCCTCTCAAAGTGCTGGGATTACAGGCGTGAGCCACTGTGCCTGGCCCTGCCTAGTTTTTAGTGGTGCCTTTGAACTTAAGAAGCCAGTAATCTCTCTAATATCAAGATCACAGAACATCTTCAAGAGAGATTTTCTTGTTTAGCTGTTACTCCTGCTCTCTCACCGTATCTCTGCTGGTCATTGGAAAACCTGATGCAATTATCTACTCATATATATCACACATATTCATACATGTCAGATTATTTTATATTATCTACCTATAACATATTGATTGATCATATTCACATATATGTGCAAACATGTCCATGAATATTCTCTCCCAACGGACACCACTATTCCATTGATCCCATACAGCACCTACACTATTTCTCTACTGTATTCTTTTTTTTCTATGAAAGTAGACTGTGCCCTCAGCCTAAAATCCTTTTTTCTCTTCAATCTACTTATCGCCCTTCCCTCCTTGTAATCTCTGTCATGTTGATGTATAGGTACTTACAGACACACTTATCTCAACCACCAGATTTTAATTCCTAGAGAACACAGAGAGACTGCGTATCTCTTATACCAAGCTTGTCCAACCTGCGGCCCACAGGCCACACGTGGCCCAGGACAGCTTTGAATATGGCCCAACACAAATTCATAAACTTTCTTAAAAGATTATGAGATTTTGAGTGTGTGTGATTTTATTTATTTATTTTTTTAGCTCATCAGCTATTGTGTTAGTGTGGACAGTTCTTCTTCCAGTGTGGTCAAGGGAAGCCAAAAGATTGGACACCCCTGTCTTACACATTTTTCCATGCTCAGTGATTAGTCTACTGTGCTGTCCATAGTAGGCATTTTAAAGTGTTCATTTGGTAAGTGAATGAAAATAGGAGAAACATCACAGCCCCAGAGGTGGGTAAGCTGTCCAACCACCACCAGTCCCCTTTCTCTTACCCTTTCAGTAACCCTTCTCGGAGGAAAGCGATTTACTCCTTTCTTTACAGTCCTTATAGGCAAAGAGCCTACAGAGACAGTGTTGTTCAGAAACACCACCCCAGGCTGCTGTGTTAACACACCTCAGGAGTGAGGCATCTCTTCCACCATATCCATTGCTGGGCTGAGGGAAGCACCATGGAGTTGGACAAAATGGCCGCCTTGGCTCCGTGTTCTTTACAACTAGATT
This sequence comes from Mandrillus leucophaeus, assembly GCF_000951045.1. Taxonomy (NCBI): domain Eukaryota; kingdom Metazoa; phylum Chordata; class Mammalia; order Primates; family Cercopithecidae; genus Mandrillus; species Mandrillus leucophaeus. The sequence goes on from NW_012105908.1 coordinate 628,952, forward strand.
AATGTTTCTTTGATGTGACTCAGTAATATTTAATAATACCGTTCCCACTGACAAAAGCACAAACAAACCGTATAGCTTAAGTGAAAGAACGTTAAAACCAGAGTAAAAGAATATGTGCCAAGTAAGATAGTTGGTGTCTTAAGTCCTGACTAAGGAAAACTACAGCTTAACCTAATTTTAAGGCCCCAGTAGCCAAAGTAAGAAAAGGAAAAGCACGTTTTATAACATTCAATTTTTTTAAAAAAAAAAGCTATTCAAGTTAACAGTAATGTATTAAACATTTCAAAATAACTAGAAGAGAATAATTCGTAAGTTCCTAGCATAAAGAAAAAATAAATATTTAAGATGACGGATATCCCAATTTCCCTGATTTGATATTTACACATTGAATGCATGTATCAAATGTTCACATCTACCCTGAAAAAGGTACATCTATTGTGTATTAATAAAACTTTTTAAAAACTGTCAGAAATTGTAACAGAAAGTACACCTACACTCTAAGATTTTTCATGTAGTTTATTTTACTAGGCATCAAAATGAACATATTAAAAGAGTAGTTTATAGCAATTTTTAAAGTATACAGAGACAATCTTCATAAGTTTTTGTTTTTGAGACAGGGTCTCGTTCTGTCACCTAGGCTGAAATGCACGAAATCACAGCTCACTGCAGGCTCAGCATCCCAGGCTCAAGCGGTCCTCCTGCTTCAGCCTCCTGGGTAGCTGGGAGTACAGACATGTGCCACCACACCTCGCTCATTTTTTTATTTCTTATAGAGACGGGGTTTCACTACGTTGCCCAGGCTGGTCTCAAACTCCTGGACTCCTCCCACCTCAGCCTCCCACCTCAAGGCTGGGATTATGGGTGTGAGTGACTGCATCCAGCCACGAGTATTTTCAATACATCATTCTTAATAAAATATTTTTATAAATTTATATGCCCACGAAGGGATTTTTCATAGGCAGCTAAAGCAGTTAACCTCGTCTGTGTAAATTTTGAACGATCTGTGTTGAAACAGAAATAATTTCTATCTAAATTGATAAGTGTTGATATACATTAATATATATGAACTATTAGTTCAGTTATCTAAGTATTATTAATTTGAGCTAAATCAACAAGGTAAAACTGAGGGGCACATTTCATCCTTCTAATTTTTCTCTTACCAGAGCTCTTTTCATGATGTATTTCTTAAGGTATATACCTCTGATGTTAAAAGGCATCAAAGATTCTACTTAATCCTTGAAATTCTTCCAGGGACCAGACCCAAAATAAGCCTCATCAACCCAGAAAAGCAAAGGAAAATAACAGATTTTACACTTGGGAGTCAGTTTTTACTTTTTCCTTGCCAGACATACACTTTGCTACACTGTGGTTTTAGTCTTCTCCAGAACAAGGAGAACAGTCTGGAAGGGACTTGCTCCTCCCCTTTATTCCAGCCTCATAAATAAACTCCACCCAACACCCCTTTAAATCCAACTCAAAAGGGAAAAGAGACAGTTGCCATCCATCCTGTAATTCTTCCCTGTCCGGGCCCTCCAGGCACAATTTAAACCCCGACATAGAGCACAGTTCATGGTAGCTGGAAGTGCCGTGGCGTTCTCCATCCAGCGGAAACCTGCAGATGTGCCATTCTTTCACCACCATGCTTTTGTTCCTTTCTGAATGATGTCTGGGCTTAGCAGATGCTGTTTATCACTTTGCATTTATCAGCATAAATATGGTTAAAGAACTTCAGAAGGTAATAAGTTTGTCCTTTTCCAGTTTATTTTCATAAATACTTACAGTCTGATTTAGTTGGCCGATTTGTATGAAGCTAAACTGATCGATGTCTTAGTTATTCTGTTCTTATAGATTCACAAATGCCCGGAATATTTAACAGTGAAGAATGTTTGAGGTATGAAGTTACTGGGGAAAAGATAGCTGTCAGGAGTGGGGAAATGCTGGTGCAAATATCTAAGAAGTGAATAAAACCAAGCTCATTACAGTACGTTTCTGTAATTCAGCAAATCCGAATCACTGAGGCAGTGCTCTAAGGTTGTACACCTGGGACAAGATGGGCATCGTAACGGCACATCCAGGACTTTTTGCTGAAACATTCTCTTTCTCCACACGTTAGTGAGGACAGCAATAGCCCTGCACCTTCCAGTGTCCCTAAAAGAAATAGAGTATTTGATCTGTTATGAGTTAAGTCAGAATACCCGGTCAGTAATGTAGAGGGACACACCTATTTTGGCTTGAGTTTTCCAGGTATTTCTAGATTGCCTTAGTTCTTTGCTTTGGCTACATATATATTAAGTTGATAAAACCTGCTGTGTGTCATTTTATATAAAATAAATATAGACACACCATTTTGCCCACACTGCCCCTGAACTACACCCTTGCCCTACACGGTAGACCTTTGTTTGAGAAATACGCTATTGATTTCTTTCTAGAAATCCTAGGTAGAAGCATAATAACTAATACCTTATAGTCAGACAGTGTCTTGCAGTTTTGGAAACACTCTCACGTCCTTGCTTTTGATCCCTCAAACAACCCCAATTAAATAAAAGACAGAGTATTATTATGATGCCCTTCTTGCAATTGTGGAAACAAGTTCCCCAGGAAGGTAGAGGCCTTGGCCATGGTTACAGAGCTAGTGAGAGAGAGCTCAGCCTTAAAGCTTCGTGTTCTACGCGGGGAGTTGGCATGGCACTGAAGGCCTCCTGCACCGCCACCTCCCTGTGGTCAACACTAAACAAGGTGTATAACTTCACTTGTCCTCAGTTTCCTCATTGTCGAATAAATAATGCTTATCTCAAAGATGAATGAGCAAGATTAAATAAGATGATGTCTATGAATTACTATACTTCACCATTTTTATTTTCTTTGTTTTGTTTTTGTTTCTGTTTTTTGTTTGTTTGTTTGTTTTGGGCGGGGATTACTTCTTAACAAGAAACAAGAGAGACCAGACCAAAGAGTCCCTCTGGTTAAATTACTCTCCAACTAGGACCTTTCCCTGTGCCGAGACCAGCTGGGTCGGGGAGACCCTAACCCAGCGGCGCTAGAGGAATTAAAGACACACACACAGAAATATAGAGGTGTGAAGTGGGAAATCAGGGGTCTCACAGCCTTCAGAGCTGAGAGCCCTGAAC
>NW_012105908.1:632964-637080 GCF_000951045.1 Mandrillus leucophaeus
GCTTGAACCTGGGAGGTGGAGATTGCAGTGAGCCAAGATCGCACCACTGCACTCCAGCCTGGCTATAGAGTGAGACTCCATCTAAAAAAAAAAAGAGCATATACGCACACATGTTAATATTTCATTCCGGTTGTGCTTGTATTTGAAGGTTTAGTAATGTCATCAGAGCCCACACTCGCCTCGAGTCAAGATACAGCAATAGCTCTGGAGGATCCTATGATGAGGATAAAAGTAAGTACCAACAGGCTGTGGGCTTTCAGACGGAACGCAAGTGGTCAGAGGATAGAAAATGAGGGTTCTGATTATTCTTGATCTGATTACTAAAAGGGCCCATAAATATTAAGTAACCATTTAATCCACCTACGCAGATGAGCATCAGCATCCTCAAAAGTTTAAAAAAAAAAAAAAAGCCAAACCATGGACAAATCAAAATTATAAAAATTCAAACTACCGTCCCACTCCTATGTTTTTATATTCTTGACATTTTTTTCTTGGTGATGCATCTAGGGAAAATACACGTTTTTATATTCTTGACATTTTTTTCTTGGTGATGCATCTGGGGAAAATACACTAAGTCATAGTCCCATTAGAAAACAAATGTTGTGGTTCAGTTTTTCCACCTATCTTGCGAGTGGGTTTAACCTTGAAGCTTTGAAAGTCTGCTCACTCAGGATAGGATCTGTTCTCATGTGGAATTTCTCAACGGCATAGTCTCCATAGCCTAATGAAAAGCTTGCTAACCCGGGAGTTAGCTTTGTGACAGGAATTTCTTCCGGTGGTTGGGGAAACCAAAAAGGTCGGTGCATTTACTGATTTTGTTTGAGCTCTGGACAGCTTCTGTGGATATTGAGCAGATACAGAGTATTAGTTGGTCACAAGTTACAGAAATTCTGAAACCGAAGAACGCTCCCAGTGACATTTTAGATTTGCTAAGGAAATCAGTAAAGTATCTTGTGGGATTTATTCTATTTTGTCAGAAATTGTAAATACACTCATCTTTCATGAGTTAAGTTCATTTTGTCAGTTGGTGCTTTGAGTTGTTGTTTTGAATTGTTTTGTTTTTACGGAAATGTGCGATGTCAGGTAAGAGCTAGGTGGTTCCATTGAGGCCACGTTTCAGCTACCCTTGTTCTACTTGTGAACGCACAGACAGGCAGTTCTCCACTAAAATACTAATGGAAGGCGTGTCTAAAATCCATATGTAATTATCATGCTCTAGGTTAAGTTTTAGCTATAAAACTTTCTCTAGAGCTGTCAATAGGAAGTAAAATAAAGCTGTTTGTGTTTTCCTTCCTTTGTGTGTCCCCTCAGGGTATTGTACCATCCAAACACTGAATAGTCAAATCTCAGGACCGTAGACCATTACTTGTAGAAGGCACCAGATTTTAGAGATGAGGAAAGTAGTACTTGAGAAATGGAGAGTTGGTTCAAGAAAAGTCTGATTACTGTGGCAATATCTGGTAACCCAAAGTTTGAGGACAGAAAAATTTAAGTTTAGGCCACCTTAATTCCTCTCAGCACATTTTGGCTGATTGGATATATATCTGAAAACATCACTGAAACAAAGAATAACATATCCTTTCCTAACAGAAATCTCACCATTTACTTTTTAATTCTTCAATATTCTCCCTTTTTGTTTCCCTTTCAAGTTTTATTGAAGAGTAGCTAGTTACCTAGCAGTGCATTTGGCAACTGACTTATCCTGGATGATTATCTGAGAAGTTAAATTTGCTGCAAGTAAGTTACTTGTAGGTAATTTGCTGAGAGTTAGAACCGAGATGAGTTACTAGTGCACCTGCTTTAAATTTTTTCCAGGCTAAAATTGTTGTGGCCAAGCTTCATGGCATAGAATGACAGGGTTCTGGTTGCTCACTTGTCACTGTATTAGAAAAAGCCAGTAGTGACTCTTCCTGAGGGAAGTCCTGACCTTTTCCCCTGAAACCCTCTTAGCCACATCCCATGAGAAGTGGGGTGTTCTTGGTTCTGGTTTTCTGGTACCTGTCCTCATGCAGAGCCTCAGTTGTCACAACAGGAAGACACGCCTCCACCAGCTCTGTCAGTGTTAAGGCCAGCATTCTACACTGGGCCAGCAGCATCAAATCAATGACTTCGCACTACCTTGCAGAAGTGAAGCAAAGAAAAATTATATTGTTACAAAATTGCATAAAGACGACGTAGTATATTCTTCCTCATAATACGTAAACTGATCCCAAGAATAAACCAGCTTCTCTGCAGCCAAATACCTGGGTTAAATCCTGTGCCCACCTGTATTGCTCATCTTAAATGCTGCTGGCCTGCTTTGGGAGCATGATAAGAAATCAACGCGAAACGTGTTGCTATACCTATTTTATTTTTATGATTGTTTTTGAGACAGGGTCTCACCTATAGCCCAGGTTATAGTGCGATGTCATGATCTTGGCTCACTGCAGCCTCTGCCTCTGGGGTGCAAGTGATTCTGCTGTGTCAGCCACCTGAGTAGCTGGGACTACAGATGTGCGCCACCACACCCGGCTAATTTTTATATTTTTAGTAGAGAGGGGGTTTCACCATGTTGGCCACGCTGGTCTTGAACTCCTGACCTCAAGTGATCCACCTGCCGGGGCCTTCCAAAATGCTGGGATTACAGGCATGAGCCACTGCACCCGTCCTGTACTTACTTTATAGATAATATTGTGAAGTTCATTCATTCAACAAGTATTTATTGATCCTTTCCATGTGCCAGGCACCACTGTAGGTAGTAGAGAAAAAGCAATGAACAGAACAGAAGAAGTTCTCACTCTCCTGGAGCTTACATTAGAGTTGGGGAGGGAGGTGGTGCAGGTGAATTGGTGATCCATGGGTGGCGGGGGAGGGACTAAAGCAGGGCAAGCAGGGTAGAAACTGATTGGGGTTGGGGGTCAATTTAAATAGAGTGGTCAAGGAAAGCTGCTGTAGTAAGGTGATACTGGGGCAGAGACATGAATGAAGCAAAGAAATGAACCATGCAACTGTCTGCAGATGAGCATCCCAGCCATAGGAAGCAGCAGACATAAGGGCCCTGAGGCTGTATGGGGCCCAGCCTGATCACAGAACAGCAAGGAAGCTAGGATGAGTGGAGTAGGGTGAGCAAGGGTGTGCTGGTAGGAGATAAGCCAGGAGAGGGACATGGAGGGGGAAGACCTGGTAAGGCCTTAAAGGCCATGGATATGGATTTGTAGGGAGCCACTGGAGGGTGTTGAGCAGAGAAAGAGACACTACTGAACTTGTTTTAAAAGAATTGGTCTGTCTGCTCTGTGGAACATAGACCTCAAGTCTGTCTCTTATACACATCTAGATGTGTATAAGAGACAGAACTAAAAGTGTCCCTTATGGGAAACGAAGGGATGGGCCGAATTAACTGCAGCAGGAACACTCCCTTAAAACACAGTTCGCTCATGCTAATTGTCTGTGGCTTAAGAATGCCTTTAAGCGGTTTTGAGCCAGGTGTTCCTTGCCCTCATTCCCGTAAACCCACAACCTTCCAGCTTGGGCATTAGGGCCATTATGAACATGTTACAGTGCTGCAGAGATTTTATGGCCAGTTTTGGGGCCAGTTTATGGCCCGATTTTGGGGGACTTGCTCCCAACACCCTGAACACTCTCAAACTATTTTAAGGGAAACTTTAATGCTGGGTAAAGTCCAATATTTGTTATAACTATGTTTGTGTATTTCCCATTCTATGTACTTTTAGTTGTTTAATCATTCAGGAGATATTTATTGACCACCTACTGTGTGTCAGGCTATGTGAATAAGGGAATCATGTTATTCAGTATCATGCCCATTTTCTTTCCATAGCAAATGTTACCATTTTCTAGTTCAACTGAAATATTAGGCTTAAAATGTTTATCTTTTCAAGGTTTGGACTTTGCTTATGAGCAAAAGTGACCACTGACCCTCTCAAGAAAACAAGAAATGTTTGGGGTACAATTTTTTACAGCATTCCTTTAAGAAAAGCACCATTGGAACTAGCAACTGAAAAAACAACTGCTAAATCACAGTTTATAAGTAAGAGCATAGGCCAGGCGCGGTGGCTCACGCCTGTAATCCCAGCACTTTGGGAGGCTGAGGCGGGTGGACCATGAGGTCAGGAGATCGAG
>NW_012105908.1:642000-644404 GCF_000951045.1 Mandrillus leucophaeus
TCCCAGGTTCAAGCGATTCTTCTGCCTCATCCTCCCAAGTAGCTGGGCTTACAGGCACGTGCCATCATGCCCGGCTATTTTGTGTGTGTGTGTGTGTATTTTTTGTAGAGATGGGGTTTTGCCATGTTGGCCAGGCTGGTTTCAAACTCCAGACCTCAGGTGATCCACCCACCTCAGCCTCCCAATGTGCTGGGATTACAGGCGTGAGCCACTGTAACCAGCCCTGCAGTGAGTTTTGATTGATCCAATGCACTCCAGCCTACGTGCCAGCGAGACCCTGTCCCTAAAAAAAATTAAAAAATGAAAAATAAAGTTATTTTTACAAGCATACATTTATAAAATTTATTCTGAAAACATCAACTAGAGAAAACAAGTCTCCTCTCCCTGAAAATAAAGCACAGTTGTCTTTCTCACCCTGCAGATGATCCAATTTCTCCCTACACGGGCTGGTTGCTGACTATTACAGAGACCAAGCAGCCGCAGCCCTTACCGATGCCTTGTACAGGAGGATGCTGGGCCCCCCTGGTTGACTATCTCCCGGAGACCATCACTCCCCGGGGGCCACTCCATAGGTGAGCAGCATGTGTGGGGAGAAGGAAACCTTAGCTTTGACTGGACTTTTCTACCTATGACAAGAGAAAAACCTAGTCCAGGTCCCACCACATTAAATGATCTTATCAATCAGTGGGATCCTGCCTGATTTGACTGCCAGCTTCCAGCATATTAGCAGAGTGTGGTCAAATATTAATCAACATTCAAAGCTGCCTCTGACCTTTGAATTTCTCCTTGATGTAATCTGGATATGGGCATGCATTCTGTGATGCTTTTTAGACTGTAAGCAACTTGATGAGAGGGACCTTGTCTTTGATTTCTCTTCATCTCTTAGCTCTTATTACCTAGTGACTAGTGTGATTAGCTCAACCAATGTTTCTTCTTGTTGTGGAGCTCTGTGCTGTGTTACAAGTTAAACTCTATTTCCCTGGAATAAAAGCCTTATATAATGTTTTAAAAACACTTAAGAGTTATATTGAACTGTAACTTAATGATCTACTAGTATTTCCATCCCCTTCAGAAGTTGCATTAATTTCATTATTTCATTGATTAGGTGCAATATTGCTGTAATTTTTATGACTGAGATGGTGGTAGATCACAGTGTACGAGAAGACTGGGCGCTTCATCTACCATTATTACTTCATGCTGTCTTCTTAGGTAAGACTGGATCTAAAAGGCATTCTAGCCAATCGGGTTAAAAATATGCAGAAGTAATCCATAGAGATTTCCTTTCACATTGACATCCTTCCTGTTTGACTCATTTTGGGAATATTTGATCTCCACCACTTTTCATTGCCCTTTTGTGACATCTGCTCTGAAATGTCAGCTACTTGGTCACTGTTTGAAATTGCTCTATTTCTACCGTGTAAATATAGTGGTATCTCACTAGTGCCACATCTACAAAGATATCCAAAATAAGTTGGGTCTTTTTGAGAGTCTTTGGCTGAAGTGGTAAATTTTAAGCTATGAGGCACAGTCAGTATATAAAAAGAAATGATATAGGACAGAGTGGGCCAAGCCCTGAGCTTTGTAGAGCAAAAATGGGAAGAGGAACCAGCCAGGGAAACTCAGAAATTCAGTTAGAAAGAGACTAATAAAATTGGAATCTTTCAGTAACAGGGATATCCAAGGAAGAGAACATCTCAAGAAGAAGGAATGCTAACCACATCAAATGCTACAGAGAGGTCAAGAAAAGTTCATCTATCAGCATTTTATGAGAACATTTTACTTAAGAAATAAAGCATTTTATTTTTCCTAAGCCCAACTTCTGTATGTTGGTAACACAAACAATAACAAAGAAAACTAAACATTCTTTTAACATGTTCCTCCTGAGTATCCTGGAATCTTTACTATCCCTGGAATCTAAACGAGCTTAACGTTTGTTTATACTGAGATTCTACTGTTTTGTTCCAGGTTTAGACCACTACCGGCCTGAAGTCTTTGAACACAGCAAAAAACTGCTTCTTCACCTCTTGATTGCCCTCTCATGCAACAGCAATTTCCATTCCATTGCTTCTGTACTCCTGCAGACCCGAGAGATGGGTGAAGCTAAGACTCTAACTGTGCAGCCAGCTTACCAACCTGAGTATCTCTATACAGGTAACAGAGAACGACTGGTAGAGAGCCTAGGACAGTTACAAATGCAGAGATAACTAACTGCAGGTGCCAGTAGAGCCCAAGTTAACTTCTCTCATGCTATGACCTCCAACTTTCCACGTGGTAAATCAACAGTACAGTAAATACACACCATTTCACTCGATGTGAACTTGCCTCTCAAAAGCTTTATTATTGAATATTTAAAATATATTTTTCCTGGTTATATCTATGATTGCTGCCCCCATTGAATATGTTC
>NW_012105908.1:647054-648275 GCF_000951045.1 Mandrillus leucophaeus
GGTGAATTGGTGATCCATGGGTGGCGGGGGAGGGACTAAAGCAGGGCAAGCAGGGTAGAAACTGATTGGGGTTGGGGGTCAATTTAAATAGAGTGGTCAAGGAAAGCTGCTGTAGTAAGGTGATACTGGGGCAGAGACATGAATGAAGCAAAGAAATGAACCATGCAACTGTCTGCAGATGAGCATCCCAGCCATAGGAAGCAGCAGACATAAGGGCCCTGAGGCTGTATGGGGCCCAGCCTGATCACAGAACAGCAAGGAAGCTAGGATAAGTGGAGTAGGGTGAGCAAGGGTGTGCTGGTAGGAGATAAGCCAGGAGAGGGACATGGAGGGGGAAGACCTGGTAAGGCCTTAAAGGCCATGGATATGGATTTGTGGGGAGCCACTGGAGGGTGTTGAGCAGAGAAAGAGACACTACTGAACTTGTTTTAAAAGAATTGGTCTGTCTGCTCTGTGGAACATAGACCTCAAGTCATCTACCCACCTCGGCCTCCCAAAGTGCTGGGATTACAGGGGTGAGCTACCGCGACCAGCCAAAATTGTGCTTTATTGAGATGAGGAAGACCGGAGGAAGAGTAAGTTTTCATAGAGATGGGAATTCAACATGATTTAATGTTTTTCTTTTTGTATATCTGTATTCTGCTTTGCTTTATAATGAATAACTATAAATTAGTTACCAAGTAGTAACTATTCAAGTAGTTACCCAAACAAGTAATTCTAACCCATTTGATCATGTAATTCATACTCACCAAATGAAATCATTAGAAAGTTATTTCTGGCCAGGCACTCACACCTGTAATCCCAAAACTTTGGGAGGCCAAGGTGGGAAGATCACTTGAGTCCAGGAGTTTGAGACCAGCATGAGCAACATGTTGAGACCCCATCTATTTAAAAAAATAATAAATTTTTAATTAGCCGGGTGTGGTGGCACATGCCTGTAGTCCTAGCTACTTGGAAGGCTGAGACAGGAGGATCTCTTGAGCCCCAGAATTTGAAACTTCAGTGAGGTTTTTTTTTGTTTTTGTTTTTGTTTTTCAAACAGAATCTCACTCTGTCGCCTAGACTGGAGTGCAGTGGTGCGATCTCGGCTCACTGCAGCCTCCACCTCCCAGGTTCAAGCGATTCTTCTGCCTCATCCTCCCAAGTAGCTGGGCTTACAGGCACGTGCCATCATGCCCGGCTATTTTGTGTGTGTGTGTGTGTATTTTTTGTAGAGATGGG
>NW_012105908.1:651165-673706 GCF_000951045.1 Mandrillus leucophaeus
GTCCCCAGGCTGGAGTGCGGTGGCGCGATCTCAGCTCACTGCAAGCTCCGCCTCCCGGGTTCACGCCATTCTCCTGCCTCAGCCTCCTCGGTAGCTGAGACTACAGGCACCCGCCACCACACCCGGCTAATTTTTTCTATTTTTAGTAGAGACGGGGTTTCACCGTGTTAGCCAGGATGATCTCCATCTACTGACCTCGTGATCCGCCCGCCTCGGCCACCCAAAGTGCTGGGATTACAGGCATGAGCCGCCACGCCTGGCTAATTTTTTTTTAACCTATTTATTTTACACATTGCATTGGCACTAGCTACGGTGCGACATTTCACATGTCACTGTGTGCTTTCTACATTACTGTGAAAAGGGTGTACCTTTTATTTATCACTTATGCCCACCACTGTACTGGCTTCTAATAGATGTTAACATAGTTCTTTGGAAAACAAACATGAAATCATCATTATCTACACTTAATTGAAAATAACCTATCAATAGCCTCTTAGAAACACAAAACTCCCTTTGCTGTAGATGTTTAATTAAAATGAAGAGTTCTAGCTGCTCTAAGTCCTGAGGATAAGAATATAATTTTTTCGAATGTTAGGCAGAGAAAATTGTGGTATCTGATAAGTTGTGTGTCTCTGTGTATATCAGTTTTGCATTTATTATACCATCAATGTGGTATAAAATGATTTAAATGGAAGATTTACCAAAAACGCATACAATATTCATAGGCAAAACAAACAGTAGATAGCTAAAGTGACTGGTTCTACAGGACATAGGGAATAGGTGTACAAAGAATATGGGAAATGTTCTTTTTTTAATAAACATTTATTAAGCACCTAGTTTCAACTACAGTTGCTTTCAAATACACTCTAAAAATGTGTGTAACAGAAATTATTGTCTTGACTTTATTATAATAGGACACCGAGCTACAGAGAATTACATAAATTCCCTGAGGCTACGCTGTAAGTGACAGAAATGTTATTCAAACCCAGGACTCCTCATCTCTAATTCAGTATATCTATCAGACACACACCAGCACTACATACTTTTTATGATTATTAAATAGGGGAAAAGGGATAGTTGCATATATACATTTTCAAACCTACAGCCTATCCAGAGGTGTAGAATGTCAACCAAGTATGTAGCGAAGAAACAGTATTTGCTTATGCCATATTTCTTTGAATACCATAATACATATTCTATTAAAATACATCATTATATACACAATACTAAAGCTTCTGGGCACATTTACTCAAAAACATTATGTATATGTAACCAGCCATTAAGTGACTGGTATCCTCAAACAGGGTATCATTTCACATTTTTTTTTCCCCCAATATGGAGTCTTTGCTCTGTCACCCAGGCTGGAGTGCAGTGGCATGATCCCAGCTCACTGCAAGCTCCACCCCGCCGGGTTCATGCCATTCCCCTGCCTCAGCCTCCCAAGCAGCTGGGACCACAGGCGTCTGCCACCACACCAGGCTAATTTTTGTATTTTTAGTAGAGACAGGGTTTCACCAGGTTAGCCAGGATCGTCTCGATCTCCTGACCTCGTGATCCACCCGCCTCGGCCTCGCACAGTGCTGGGATTACAGGCGTAAGCCACCGTGCCCAGCCCATTTCACATGTTTAAGTAGACTAATACCCAGGAATAATTTATTAAGAGCAGTCAGTAGATGATCTGTTATAGTTAAACTGGTCATTTGCCTGGTCCATACATGCATACAAACACACACACATAACCTTTCTTTTGTAGAAAGTATCAACCAAAACAGCAGAGTAGAAAGCAGCAGATCAAGTCCTAGTCCCAAAGACACACTCATTTACACAGCAGTGCAACTGATTTCCTAAACAAAGAAAAACTGTCAGTCTCATTTAATCATAGCCACAGCCAAAAGCAACCATTTTCTCCCCAGAATTTAAATAACTCCACACTTCTCTGCCCTCCTCTGTGGACCTCATTAAGCATGCTGACAAGCACACTGCCTAATACATCCCTCCTTGACCTTCTTCTCCCACCAGGTGGCTTTGACTTCCTGAGAGAGGACCAGTCATCCCCAGTGCCCGACTCAGGGCTCAGCTCCAGCTCCACCTCCTCCAGCATCAGTCTGGGAGGCAGCAGTGGAAACCTCCCACAGATGACCCAGGAGGTAGAAGACGTGGACACAGCTGCTGAAACAGATGAGAAGGCAAACAAGCTCATTGAGTTTCTGACGACCAGGTAATAAGGGGTTAGGAGTCCGCGGCTGTTTGCAGGTTGGTCTTTAGGAAAATTGCCAATGCTTTAAACCACACAGATGGAAAAGTGATCCTGGGGTTCTAACAAAGTCCTGTTTCTCTTCTCAATTGCAACTGCTGAAGTCTGTGTGAACAGACACTGAGTACAAAGAATACAATTTGTGAAAGGCAGACGTTGGTAGAAGTTTCTAGGATCCCACTGATGTGACAGTTGAAGGGCAAGGGGATTTTGTGGATAATGGTGATGCAGCAGATGGAGACGGGAGATGGTCGTGCCCCATAGTGAGCATGCCTTTAGTCATCTATCAGAGCTGCCAGGGGTTGGTAGTTCTGAGACTTGGCAAAGAACATCACTCTGGAAACTAAGGATATTAGCCGTGGTCAACCCAGAAGCAGCTGCCAAGGGGACCATTATCTATTCATCTGGTCCCAAGAGTCATTTGTAAAAGGCAGTCAGAAACCAGAAACAATAGGAAGCATAATAGGAAACGAGTCAAACTAATAAATCAAAACCAAGAAAAACTGCAAGCGGTCCTGGTCAGGTCTTCTGGTTCTTCTCATTAACCATTTAGCTCGTAAGGCTCCAGGATTTCTAACACCCTACGGTCTGGTAGTTGTGTAAAGCATGCTTACCTGTGACTGGGTGGCGTGCTCCCCTTTCTCAGCGAGTTAAGTCCCGGAAATCTAGTCTATGTATATGTTATCTAATATCTCATGTGATCTTGCTTTCTTCAACTAATGCATCAATTAATGCAAACAATAAAAAAGAGTATTTTCTTTCCACAATTCATGATTCAGATTGTTTTGTGCAGCTCTCAACTTACTGTGGGATTTAATGTGCAGGAAGCTTAGGACAGGAGCTGATGGTGCCTACATGACAGTATGCCTGAACATACAGGGTACTGCAGGGACCCGAATGATTTGTGCAAAGGAAAAGTGTTGTCACCACTCACCAACTGTCAGTGCCAGTGTTTGGAATAACTCTTCTCTGAAATTCTCCTGCCTGGCTCCATTCCATTCTTACTGTTGAAAACCAAGTAGACGACAGAGGCCATGTCTTCAGTTTGATTGTATGGTGTTTGCAACTTGATGTGATCCTGATAAAAGCCTTACCTATGCAAATGCTAAAACGTGAAAATTGAGTCCATGTCTAAATCTTTATTTCACTTAACATTTGGTATCGTTTTACTTAAACAAACATGTAGCACTTATGCCAAGCACTGTTCTGGTGAATTGGGAGGTTTTAATTTTGCAAATGAATTTAATTTAAAACATTTCAAAATGACTCCATACATTAGATGTGCTTTGAGTATGCTGATAAGGTTTTCAAGACTGAAATGTACTTCCAAAATAATTCATAAAATTGTTTAAAATATTTTTTAACTTATATTTTAAGTTCAAGGGTGCATGTGCAGGGTGTGTAGGTTTGCTACACAGGTGAACGTGTGTCAAGGGGGTTTGTTGTACAGGCTATTTCATCAGCCAGGTATTAAGCCCAGTATCCATTAGTTGTTTTTCCCAGTCCTCTCTCTCCTACCCTCCGCCCTCCGGTAGGCCCCAGTGTGTGTTACTCCCCCCAGTGTGTCCGTGTGTTCTCATCATTCAGCTCCCACTTACAAGTGAGATCTTGTGGTATTTGGTTTTCTGTTCCTGCATTAGTTTGCTAAGGATGATAGCCTCCAGCTCCATCCATGACCCTGCAAAGGATACAATCTTATACCTTTTTATGGTGGCACAGTATTCCATGGTGTATATGTACCACTTTTTTTTTATCCAATCTATCATTGATGGGCACTTGGGTTGATTCCATGTCTTTGCTATTGGGAATAGTGCTACCATGAACATATGCATGCATGTGTCTTTATAATAGAACAATGTATATTCCTTTGGGTATATACCCAGTAATGGAATTGCTGGGTCAAATGGTATTTCTGTCTCTGGGTCTTTGAGGAATCGCCACAATGTCTTCCACAGTGGTTGAACTAGCTTATACTCACACCAACAGTGTAAAAGCCTTCCTTTTTCTCCACAACCTTGCCAACATCTATTATTTTTTGACTTTTTAATAATCGCCATTCTGACTGGTGTGAAATGGTATCTCACTGTGGTTTTGATTTGCATTTCTTTAATGATCAGTAATGTTGAGCTTTTTTTATAAGATTGTTGGCTGCATGTATGTCTTCTTTTGAGAAGTATCTGTTCATGTCCTTTGCCCACTTTTTAACAGGGTTTTTTGTTTTTTTCTTGTAAATTTGTTTAAGTTCCTCATAGATGCTGAGATTAGACCTTTGTCCGATGCATAGATTGCAAAAAATTTAAATATGTTATACACTTGGAGTAAGGACTGTATGTATAGTTTTAAAAATGCAAAATGAAAGTTATATTTTTGACATTTTGTGTGTTTTGTTTAAGGGCATTTGGTCCACTTTGGTGCCATGAAGACATCACACCTAAAAATCAAAATTCAAAGAGTGCTGAACAGCTCACTAATTTTCTACGTCACGTTGTATCTGTATTTAAAGATTCCAAATCAGGTACTTCATCTTATTTGCACAGATCCCTCTTTCAGCATTGTTCTGTAATGGACACTGTCTCTATATGATGATTACAGCACCTTACAACGGTCCTGCACTCCACATCCATAGCATGAGCATATTCACAGGGGAGTTCTGAAGCTTGTTCGGATGCTTCCTAACTGCATGGTATTTAATGCCATGTATATTTGCATTATGCTGTATCAACTAATTTTTCTAACATACTTGTTCTACTTCTTTTATTTACCTTACTAGAATTAAACTGTGTCTATAACATTTTCTTTAAAGTAGGCTATGAGGAATAAATCTCATTAATTGACTCTCATCAGTCTCAATGATGAAAAATAGTCTGGTTAAATGGCTGCTTGAAGGGTCAAACTGTTTTTTAAAAAAAAAATTGTGATAAAATGTTTTTGGCTTTAAAAGTGTTTGCTAACAATTCCTGTGCAAATGACTATTCAATATTCTAAATACAGTGTAAATCCTATTTAAATTGTCGTAGCATCATGATACTTAAGTGTTTTCCTTCTGCTGAATTCCTTCAGATCCAAGTTGGCCTGGGCTGATTTGTATGTGAAACTTAAATCTGGTTCCTCAACATGTTGTAAAACCATCTCTACCTTTTTTCCCTCACACCAGACTGGAGATATTAAATCCAGCTCCCTGGCTTTCCCAGCTGCTCTGATAATTAGCACATTTCCCAGCTTGAAACATTTTGGATCAGCCACATATCTTTTCATTATCAGAGGACACTTACTAAAAAACAAAAGATACTGACAGACTGAAATGGGAGAGTCATTCCAGGAATAGACTTCCATTTCTAGTTTTCAGTTTCCCCTTTGGAATTTGTTTAAAATATTAAGACCTCAAAAGCCAATTAATCATTGAACACAGCCCAAAGGAAGAAATTTACTATTTGTATGTAAACCATTAATTAATCTAAAATCTTTGATTGAATGAAAATAATGAAAATGAGAAAATATATAAATGCCTTATACTGAATTCTTAGAGGGTACTTCAGGCTGCATAAAGTCTAGGTCTTTTTGCATCTCGATCAATTTTTACTGATTCTGATTTCCTTGTACATCCCCGCTTTTGGCCTGTTTTCTCTATACATGCACAATGTGTTCCTGGAAACACTTGTGTTAGTCAGGGCAGCATAGCTGCTGTAACAAACAGCCCCTAGGGCTCAGAGGCTTAACACAACAGAAGGTTATTCCTGGGTCCTGTAAAAGTTCAGTGCAGATGTTTGGCAGGTGGCCTTCCACTAGGTGCTTCAGGGACCCTCCAGTCTGAGGCTCTTCCACCCTCTAGGCTGAGGCTTCTGCCGGGCCCTCTGCATCCGGCCAGCAGATGGAAGAAGAGAGAGTGAGAAGAGGATTCCTCAGGATGAGTTGATGCCCCAGTCTTAAATGGGGTATCCAGTGGGTTTTTTCCCACATTCAATGGGCCAGAACTCAGGCACCTGGGCACACCTAACTGCAAGGAAGACTGGGAAGTGTAGATTCACTGTGTGGCTGGAAAGAAAAAGAAACCTTTTCCTTTTCTCAAAGGACACTGTTGTGGTGAAGGTGGAGTCTGAAGTCCTACTAGTACAGTTATAGCCATCAGGTTCGTTGTGATTTAAACAAGCATTTGCCCATTTGAATCACATTTGTCATTTGCCTGGGTACCTAATCTCCACACATAAAATCACAAAATCATTTGCCAGGGTACCTAACCTCCACACGTAAAATAGGCTAAGTAAACAAACCTTTACTTTGATAAACAAATAAAGACATAAAAAGCTTTTTTGAAGCATCATGCATAAGATACGAACTGCCTGCATGGGTTTAATCCTATGTTTACTACCCTGAATGTGTCCGAAGTCAATTTTCCAGGGCCCTCTGTTTTCTCTGCAGGTACGTTTTCTTGTATAATCTATTTGTCCCTAGGATCAAGTAGCCAAGCTGCAGCTAAGAACAATGACATTGAATTATCCCTTCTGGCCCACTTTCATGTAGCAGCCAAATGTGCTGCAGAACCTCTGTGTCATAGAGACAGCCATGGCCTCTGTTTTCTTTCAGTCCTTCTACCCTTGTAGTCTGCTTTTCTCCCTGCAGAGAGGCATGGCAAGTATAGAATTTAATGACCTGGAATTCAGTCATGAGCTTTATCTTACATTTTCATTCCCATCTGATCAAATGATTTTCTGATTACTGAGATTACCTTTGTACAATTGGAAAAACAAATATTCAGGTGAAAGTTTAAATTATGGCTGCCTTCTTCACAGTATCTGCACTTCAATATCTGCTTATCAATAAAGCAAAGACTTTGGCACAGACCTTAGTTGTGTTTTGAGTTGAATAGATCCACTAACAGCTTTCCTCTATTCTGAAATTTCCTCTACTCTAACAAACTTACAAAAAACGAGTATTCTATGCAAAAAAGTAGTACGGAAGAATAATATATGAAAATAGCAGAGTAATAAATAATAATACATTTGTGAACCTATGTTATGTTTCAGACATTGTACTAGGCACTTTGTAAGTTGTTTAATTTTCACAACAACTGTATGAGACAAGTTAAAGATAAGGAAACAAGTTCATGGAGAACAAATTCCTTTCCCAGAGTTAGAAAGCCCCTAATTCAATACCAGGACCATCTTGTTCCAAAGCCTTTTTCTACTACACTATACCTCCCTAAGATTTATTCAGAATGTGTTTCTATTTTAAAATGAGGTGGGTGCAGTGGCACACACCCGTAATCCCAGCGACTCAGTAGGCTGAGGCAGGAGGATTCCTTGAGCCTAGGAGTTCAAGACCAGCCTTGGCAACAAAGAAAGACCCTGTTTTAAAAAAAAAAAGCTTGACATGATGGCTCATGCCTATAAGCCGAGCACTTTAGGAAGGCAAAGCAGGCAGATCACTTGAGCCCAGGAGTTCAAGACCAGCCTTGGCAACATAGTGAGACCCCATCACTATAAAAAATACAGAAAACTATCCAGGCATGGTGGCACATGCCTATAGTCCCAGCTACTTGGGAGGCTGGGGTGGGAGGATCACTTGAGCCCAGGAGGTAGAGGCTGCATTGAGCCGTGATCATGCCACTGCGCTCCAGCCTGGGCAACAGAGTGAGACCCTGTCTCAAAAAAAGAAAAAAAAAATGGTTGACTTGTAAATAATTACCACTACAAGGTAGCCCTGTGCTGTTAGCCTGTTTTAAACTTACAGGTAACTTTGATGCCTCAGAGCATGTGAAGTAGAGACCAACCCATTCTGTGACTCTTGTTGCCCTAGGCTTCCATCTGGAGCACCAGTTGAGTGAAGTTGCATTGCAGACAGCCCTCGCAAGCTCTTCAAGGCACTATGCTGGTCGGTCCTTCCAGATATTCCGGGCCCTCAAGCAACCTCTATCAGCACATGCCTTATCTGACCTTCTCTCAAGATTGGTGGAGGTGATCGGAGAACATGGAGATGAGATTCAGGTATGGAAGGAAAGACCACTGAGCTCACGAAGGATGAGCTCTCTTGTCTCGAGGAGGTGTAAAGTTTTTTTGAGCCTTTCTTCTCTCAACAATTATTCCAGCCATCTGGACATGTACAATGTATTTTAGAGGTGGACTTTTATATTTACAAGAATTATTCCAAGGAGCCTTGTTCTAGAAATTCAGTGAATATTATCTCTTTTATATATGCCAACAACTGGAAATCCTCTGGTGGCTTCTTCCTTGTTTTTGTGGTTGGTTTTATTTGGCAGGCGGCCAGGAGATTATTTTATATAGTTTGGGGTTTCTGGCTGCCAACCTAAGATGCAGTTATACAGTGTCCCTGCCCAGAGCAGGGACCTCCACTGTATCTGTGCAAAGCACTACCTCTCTCTGTATGGTTAGTCTCCAGTAGACTGAGAAGAGCTGAAGAAGGAATGGAGGGTGACTGCCACAAGGAGGCCCTCGAGGTAGAGCCCAGAGATTGGGCAGCGCTGAACAGGTTGAGAGCCGCTGGCATCACAAGCTCTGTGGCTCCGGCCAAGTCCTTCTTTCCCTTCAGAAATATTCCTGGCTGGGCGGTGGCTCATGCCTATAATCCCAGCACTTTGGGAGGCCAAGGCGAGCAGATCCCTTGAGGCCAGGAGTTCAAGGTCAGGCTGGCCAACACGGTGAAACCCCATCTCCACTAAAAACACAAAAATTAGCTCGGCGTGGGGGCACACACCTATAATCCGAGCTACTCAGGAGGCTGAGGCAGGAGAATCACTTGAACCCAGGAGGCAGGGGTTGCAGTGAGCCAAATGGTGCCACGGCACTCTAGCCTGGGCAATGGAAGTGAGACTCCATGTCAAAAAAAAAAGGAAAAAAAGAAATGTTCCTGCATCTTAGGAAGCCTGCACACCTACAGACACTACCTGCTTCCTTCTTTCGGCCATTAGAGGTGCTATTTAAAACACCACGGAGGCAGCTCTTCCTGTACCTCTCCTCTTGATCTGTGGCTTTCAAACATTGCCGCACTGCATTTCAGATGCCACCCTCCCCTCAGCAGAGGGTCGTGCTTGCCCCCCTCGGTGCTGGATTTCAAATGAAAGTGATCTGTTGAGGCTCTTAGACATAGGGAAATAAATTTTTATGATTATCTGCTAACTCCTAAGCCATCTGAATTTCCTAAGTGGCCCTTAAAGCTCATTTTAGACTTCATAAATTAAAGCAGCAATAACATTATTGGAATAAAGTATACATTAATTAAATTTCTCTTCAGGAAGTTAACAATAGTTACAAGCAATACAAAATGCTATCTTTGCATGTTTGGCAGGGTTATGTAATGGAAGCGCTCCTTACCTTGGAGGCGGCCGTGGATAACTTGTCTGACTGCTTGAAGAACAGTGACCTCCTAACTGTATTGTCCCGGTGAGGAACAGCTTAATGATATTTTAACATCAAATATACTGTACTGGAGTATTTGGGAGCTGCTGGACTTTAGCCAAAGTGCAAAGAAAAAAATTTAAATTTTGAAGTATATTTATGACCTGAAAAACTATGTGTAATACTTTCTTAAGTTAAAAAAGAAGTCGTAATACACACACACACACACACACACACACACATACATACACACATGCATTATATAAGTATTTTTAAACATCAGGAAGATAGACACCAAGTGTTATCTCTACATGATAAAATATTAATAATTTTCCATGTATTTTTTGTCTGAGTATTTTTCCAAATTTATGTAATAATTATCCTATTTATTACATTGGTAAAGAAAAGCAAAAGCTAAACATTATTTTTAAGTAAATATATATAAAGCTTGTGAACAGTTGCCATGAAAACAGTTGGAATAAATGTTGACTTCACTCGAAGAAATTCCTACCTTAATATCTTTTTTTGTGCTCCTGCCAATGTTTAATAACTCATTTCAAATTATTTACGACTCTATATTCTGTTTGTGTAATTGAGCTCATCTTGCTTGAAATTGAGTCGGTAATGTTATCTTGTATCCCATTGGGCCTTGTTTCATTTTTAAGTTGAGCATTTTTTATGGATAATTTTGGTATGGTTACAAACATCACACATATTTATCTACATGAACATAAAGATTTTTCTAAATCAGTAAAAATGTAGTAAGAATGTTGACAAAGAGTTTTACCTTTTCAGCATAGACTAAGAAATCATTTTTCATAAATTTTGGTAAGTACCAAAAAATTTCCTTTGACATGAACATTTACCAGCTTCTTTCTGGATAGCATAATTTCCATTTCTGTTCTCCTTATCAGTTAGTTAACAGAATATTGAAGCTTATACCTATCAGGTACATTTTATAATTACTCCTACCCAAATTCGAACAAAAAAATAAATGAAATATCAGTAAACTTTAAGGCCATTTATTGATTTCTTTACATTTTTCAATAAGTAGCAGTCAGTATTGGGCTTTTTGTTTTGTTGATGAGGGTTTCTCTTGTTTTGTTTTTTAAAGGTTTAAGGATAAGGAAAAATAAATGAATAGAAAGTGGCATTTCTAAATAATTATTTCCCTCCTGCAGTGTTTCTCAGCGGACTTGAAACAACTGGCTTTTCATGATACGTGTTGGCATCCTATTAAACTTATTTATTTTTATACCCAGTTCTTCCTCACCAGATTTAAGCTCCAGCAGTAAACTAACAGCAAGCAGAAAGAGCACAGGACAACTAAATGTGAACCCTGGAACCACCAGCGGCAACACTGCGACTGCAGAACGGAGCCGGCATCAACGAAGCTTCTCTGTGCCCAAAAAGTTTGGTGTCATTGACCGATCCTCTGACCCACCTCGAAGTGCCACACTGGACAGAATTCAGGCTTGCACCCAACAAGGCCTTTCCTCAAAAACCAGAAGCTCATCCTCCTTGAAGGACAGTCTCACGGACCCATCCCACATAAACCATCCCACCAACCTGCTGGCCACCATCTTCTGGGTCACAGTGGCCTTGATGGAGTCTGATTTTGAGTTTGAATACTTAATGGCCTTAAGGCTGTTGAGCAGACTACTGGCACATATGCCACTCGATAAGGCTGAGAACCGAGAAAAGCTTGAGAAACTCCAGGCACAGCTCAAGTGGGCCGACTTCTCCGGGCTGCAGCAGCTGCTGCTGAAAGGATTCACATCCCTCACCACCACAGACCTGACCCTGCAGCTCTTCAGTCTGCTGACACCAGTGTCCAAAATATCCATGGTGGATGCATCCCATGCTATTGGTAAAGCCAGCCTCGTTCACGCTGTCTCAATTCTGATGGTGGTTGTGTTCGTCATTTGGTACAATAAGATAATATGAACTTACTGCTTTTAACAATTCTGCTACAAAATGGTTCCTTGGGAGTAGTTTATTTTTTCTTTTAAAATTCTATATAATGTAAATCTCAATGATCTGTATTATAGAAAATATTTTTAAGGCAATAGCATAAAAGGGGCCAAAATTATTTATAAGATATTAGCAGTTCCTTTATGCTTTCCAGATCAAACTGCAGGTACTGTTAGTTTATTCCATTGCTCTTGTACAGGAAAAAAAAATTTTTTTCTTAACTCCTAAATCTTTTATTTTTTTCTTTGCTTTTCTGCTCTTCTTGGAAATTCTCTTGGTTTCCTCTTGTTTTGAATTAACCCAAATCAACAAACCAGATTGATTATTTATTTATGTATGTATGTATTTATTTATTTATTTATTTACTTTGAGATGGAGTCTCACTTAATCGCCGGACTGGAGTTCAGTGGCGCAATCTTGGCTCACTGCAACCTCTGTCTCCCAGGTTCAAGCAATTCTCCTGCCTCAGCCTCCCGAGTAGCTGAGATTACAGGTGTACACCACCACGCCCAGCTAATTTTTGTTTTTTTAGTAGAGACGGGGTTTCACCAATGTCAGCCAGGATGGTCTTGATATCTTGACCTTGTGAGCTGCCCGCCTCAGCCTCCCAAAGTCCTTGGATTACAGGCATGAGCCACCATGCCTGGCCAACAAACCAAATTTTTAATGCCATGGCATGTGACCCAGAATTCATTTCATGAAGCTAGAGCTTAACACAGAGGAACTAAGTCATTCCTTATTTTAAAGAGTCTTTTCAATTACATGACTAAGACTTAAATTGGTTGGCCTATGTCCTCTCACACCAGTTTTTCTTAAAATATGTTTTTTGATAAAAATTTCAAACGAGTACTTCAGCTCAGTTCAATCTGTGCCAAAAAAATCTGGGCCAGCCATCCTTATTCACAAAACTCCAGTGCAGAATAATCACTGCATCTTAAAACCGCAGATCTACTTCAGTGTCATCTTTGTAACTGGTGCCATTGTGGTTGTGCATTTTTCATAAATTTTGTGTTAGATCATGCTTAAGCTGATTCAAAAACTGCTTTTGCATCATCTCCGTATAAAAGTCTATAACATGCCTTCCCACTGTTCACAGCTAAAATATACCATATTCAACTATCTCCATTGTATCTTCTCCAATCCAGGGTTTCCACTGAATGTCTTGTGTCTCCTGCCCCAGCTGATTCAGCATTTTGAAAATCCCAATCAGTTCTGTAAGGATGTAGCCGAAAGGATTGCTCAGGTACGAGTTACAGTTCCATACTCAGGCAGATCCATAGAGCCCTTCAGGAAGCCCCAATGTCAGACAAATTACAAGGCCCAGAGAAGGCAGTGGTTTTCTCAAAAACTGGAAATAATAACTAGTATCACAGTAATGGACATATAGGGGTGACTGATGCAAATTATCTTGCTTGCTTTCATTCTTGAGAAAGCAGGTGAAAAGAATTTGTGAAAATTATATTAGCCAAGCTAAGTACTTCCTGTAATTACCAAAAAAGTGCAGCAATCTACTTTCCAGACTGCCAGAGATTATAGTAAAATGGCTAACATTTCTTCCTATTCATTGGGCTGTTTTATTCTTAATTGATTTTCTTATTTTAAAAGGTTTGTTTAGAAGAGAAGAACCCCAAACTTTCAAATCTTGCACATGTCATGACTCTTTATAAAACGCACAGCTACACAAGGGACTGCGCCACGTGGGTCAATGTGGTCTGTCGATACCTTCATGAAGCATATGCTGACATTACCTTGAATATGGTTACCTACCTGGCAGAGGTAAGCTTTTTTTTTTTTTTTTTTTGAGACAGGGTCTCATTATGTTGCCCAGGCCGATCTCAACTCTTGGGCTCAAGCAGTCCTCCTGCCTTCGTCTCCCAGAGTGCTAGGATTACAGGCGTGGGCCACCATTCCCTGCCAGAGGTAAGCTTTGAAATAAAAGATAAAATCTATTATAGCTTCCATGGGTAAATTATTTGCATAGAATTCATAATACACTCAGTATACTCTTAACTTCCATATAGCATGTGCGTATTAAATATTGTAATACATGCTAATGGAATCATTTTAAACTCTCACAACGGCACAGTGATGATTAGATACTATCATACAGATCTGAGACTCAGCCAGGTTAAATAATTTTTCACACTTTAAAGCAGCAGAGTCAGCCTTTAAACCTAGATATAGCTGCCTCCAAAGCTTAAACTCCTTCTGTTTATTATGGTAATACTGTCAGTAGATGGCAGAGATCAGAAAATTTTATCCTAATTACTCTGGATGTTTAAATCTTATTTAAGGAGTTACCTTGTGGCCTGATACGTTTAATGGTTGTTTGATATAATTATCAAAGCATACATTCTGAAATAAACTTTATTCTCACCTTGTATGTTTGTTTTTAAAACTGGAATGGTGCTTTGTCATCATACCAGTGTGTTTCTAGTATATTCATTACAAACCCTACACTGACTTCTGTGTACGTTGGTGCTAGAAATGCATAGAATATTGGTGGGCAAGAGATGAAATGTATTCCATTTAGCATCTTCAGTCCCCAAGAAGTTTATCACACCAGGTCATAAAATCTATAAGGCAAATGGCTGGTAATAGCTACCTTGTTTTAGCATTTTCAGTGTTGCTTTTTCTTCTGTGATATGCATTCATAGCTATCACTAGCACCTTTCAGAAGGACAATCTACCCTAGTTTTTCTTTTATTTTTATCATCAATCCAGATGCCAGATAGGTTAAAAGTCAGCCATTTTCTCAAAGGCTCCACAAGCCTGAAAGCATCTACCTAGCAGAGGAGAGATGTCCCATCCATCAACATTTATAGTTGATCCTGCGGGATTTTGACTTGCAATACAGATCAGCGATGTGTGAACTGTGTTCAGACTGTCAGCGGCCCAGGATTCACTTGCTCTTTCCACACTCATGTCTCTGACATTTTAAGGAACCTCTCATAAGTACCACCCTGCTGGTTTTAATAGTCACCTGGTCATACCTGTCCCTGCAAGAGTTAACTAAGCAAGCACACACACACCTTAGCACAGAAGTAGTACTGAGAGAACTGATTTAGTACTGAGAGAACTGATTTATTCTGCTTACAAAGGCAGACCTTGCCTCCTTTAATAAGAAGGTGAAGTGTATACAGCAAGGAGGTAATGTTTGTTTGACTCACTAACCATAAGAAGTTTCACAAATGCAAATTGTATGTAGCATGTACATACAAGGGAATATCATTCAGGAAGAAATTCTGATGCGTGCTTCCACGTGGGTGAATCTTGAAGACAGTATGCTAAGTGAAAAAGGCCAGAGGACAAAAGGACAAATATGACATGATTCTGCTTATTTGAGGTACAGAGATTAAGCACGTTTATAAAGAAATTGTAGAACAGTGGTTACCAGGAACTGGGGGCAGTTAGTAATGGAGAATTATTGTTTTGTGGGTACAGAATTTCAGTTTGGGATGATGAACAAGTTCTGGAGGTAGACAGTGGTGATGGTTGCATAATAATGTGAATGTACTTGAGAAAACAGATGGAAAGAATTTGTGAAAATTATATTAGCCAAGCTAAGTACTTCTGTAACAACCAAAAAGTGTATCAGTGTACTCTGGCAGTCTGGAAAGTAGATTGATACACTTTTTAAAAAATGGTTAAAAAGGTTAATTGTATGTTATGTGTATTTTACTACCCATAAAAAAATGGGTTATCTAATTTTTTCTATTCAGCCCTTATCACAAAATTATCACCAAAAAATGTATTACGAACTTCACCAAGGTCCCACTGTATATAATATATATTAACTTCTGTTTCAATTACACGTTCTTTCAGATCTTGGCCATACACATACATATAATTTTGTGTCACTGTGGTATTCCCTGGAACCTGCTCTGCTCACTTGTTATTAACTTTGCGTGTATATTTCTATGTGTTGGGGTAGCTCACAGAGTGCTGCTTTGAATAACTCTGGAAGTCTACCAGGTTAAGGTAACACAGTTTGTGTAACCATCTCCCTTTTGTTGCTAATGTTCATAATTTTTTCCATTACAAACGGTCCTGTTATGTAGACTTTTATCAAATGATATTTGAAATTTGATCAAATAATAATAGATTTTATCAAAATCATTTTATCACATAATATCAAATGACTCTACATTTCCTGAAGTCGAATTATTCAGTCCTGTGGCATGGATTGTGGGTATGTTATTTAGTTCTTCAACGTATTCGAGAAGTTGGTCTTCATAAAGATCCCCCCATTTGTAATACTATAAACAATATATAAATATTCTTGTTTTCCTGTATCCCCACTAAATTTTGTCATTCCATGTCTTCGTTTTTTAATTTAATACTTTTTATTAATAATTTTGAATTATTTTATGTATTTTCTTTCTAGTAAAGATATTCATTTTTCCACATTATAGATTTACATAATTATTTCCTCGTGTTTTTTGTTTTGTTTTGTCTTATTTTGAGACAGAGTCTTGCTCTTGTCACCGAGGCTGGAATGCAGCGGTGTAACATTGGCTCACTGCAACTTCCGCTTCCTGGGTTCACGCAATTCTCCTGCCTCACCCTCCCAAATAGCTGGGATTACAGGCACCCACCACTACACTCAGCTAATTTTTGTATTTTTAGTAGAGACTGGGTTTCACCATGTTGGTCAGGCTGGTCTTGAACTCCTCACCTCAGGTGATCCACCCACCGCAGCCTCCCGAAGTGCTGGAATTACAGGCATGAGCCACCATGCCCAGCTCTTTCCTCATGTTTTAACCACTCCGTAAATATTGTGGAATTTCAACATTTAGTTGGATCATCTCTATCAACTTTTTATGTGTAAACTTTTATCATGATGTCTGTCACATATATTTTTTTCCTTATTTTGCTTTCCTTTTGGACAATATAATTGATTTTTTATGATTATAAAAGCAGTATATGTTCATAACAGAAAATTTGGAAGATGCAGGGAAGTTTTTAAAAAGAAAAGAAAAATTACTCAAAATTATAGAGAAACAATACTAACATTTTTAAATTTCTTTCCAATGTTATTTGTATATGACACACACATTCATGTCAATATTGGCATCATCTATTAAAAAAACAATCGTGTATCCTTCATTTCCCACTTAATATTATCTGATATCCTCCACTGTCTTTAAAAATGTCATTCTGTTAACTGCATGATGTTTCATTATACAGTTTGCTGTTAACTTATAGATCCATTTCCCTAGTGTTCAATACTTGAATTGCTTACAAAGCTTTCTTGTTTTGTGTATGTTTTTTGCCATTATAAATAATGCTGTGGTAAAATCTTATACATAAATCTTAACATCTATCTCTGGTTTGAGAAACATTCCTAAAAGTATAATTACTGTGTCAAAAGATTGTGGACCTCTTCATTGCTCTTGATCTCATTTGCCAATCTATCCAATTCACATTGCCACTGATAACGTAAGAATACCCATTTGTTTATCTCCCCATCAATACTGAGTGTTATCAATTTCTAATCTTTGCCAGTTTGATAACTGACAGATTTCATCTTTTGTTTGAATTTGTAATTTTTGATCATTGGTGTCTGATGCTTTCCTTTTGAGGTGTTTTTTAATATTTCATCACATGAATTTTATACTTACGTATTCACACCTCCACACATGATATAGTCTATTTTGATAATATCTTCAGTTCTTCATAGTTAGGATTTTATTTCCTCTCCTAAGGAAACGTGCAGTCAAGCCAGGCGTGGTGGCGCTTGCCTATAATCCCAGATACTTGGGAGCTGAGGCAAGAGGATCTCTTGAGGCCAGGAGTTTGAGACTAGCCTGGGCAACATAGCAAGACCCTGTCTCCTAAAAAAATAAAAATTAAAAAGGAAAGGTGCAATCCTAAATATGGTGGAAAACACGGGTCCTTCCATACGGAGATCTGGTGTGTGACTGACTCCAACTGCACTTTGCCCCCACAGCTGCTGGAGAAGGGCCTCCCTAGCGTGCAGCAGCCCCTGCTCCAGGTGATCTACAGTCTGCTCAGCTACATGGACCTTTCTGTTGTTCCTGTCAAACAGTTCAACGTGGAAGTTCTAAAGACAATTGAAAAATATGTGCAAGTGAGTACTTGGATAACTTCACTAAGCAACCAGTCATTCCAAAAAGACGGAGGCTTTTCCCGTAGCTTGGCTGCAAAACCGTCCAGGTACCAGGCCACTCATTCATTCCTTGACATCCATGACGCAGCCAGGGCAGTTAAGAGTGGGAGCTGGCCACACCCTGAGTAGTATTCTGAAGAGAATGAGAGCACAAGACCCCCGCACATGCCGGTGCCTTCAAAAGGCACATTTCCACCTCTTGGGGCCAGAGGCTGAGTACTGAAAGCACATGCCTGACTTGGAGGGGAGAGGCAGAATCTTGGTTTTTACATCCCGTTTCAGAGAAGGAGAGGGGACAAGGAACTGTAGGAACTTTCACATGTGCCAGGTTCTAGGCCCGGTGTCTCAACATGTGAAGGGTTATTCAGAGGCTAAAACTGTCACTTTAGAGTTGAAGGGTGGTTAAGAAACTTGCATAAATGTACTTGAAAATACTTCGACAAACAAACAAAAAACGTTTGTTTGAGGGGATAAATAAAACAAGATGACAAAATGTGAATAATTGATGAAGAGTACAAAGGAGTTCATTAGACTAGTCTCTCTGTTTCTGTGTATATTTTAATATTTCCATAATAAACAGTCTTTATGTATATTTTTAAAACCAAGAGACTGGCCCCCAAGATTTCAGTTAGTAAAGGCTGGAGCTGGTATTTGGATCCAAAGCCAGTGTCTTTATTTTATTGTACCAGGCTGCCTTCCTGGCAGGATACTTGGACATCTCCAAACACCTAGATTGATTCCTTTTTTTTTTTTTGTTTGGAAACCGAGTCTCACTCTGTCCAGGCTGGAGTACAGTGGCACAATCTCGGCTCACTGCAACCTCTGCCTCCCGGGTTCAAGCAATCCTTCTGCCTCAACCTCCCAAGTAGCTGGGACTACAGGCGTGTGCCACCACGCCTGGCTAATTTTTGTATTTTTAGTGGAGATGGGGTTTCACCATATTGGCCAGGCTGGTCTCGAACTCCTGACCTCGTGATCCACCACCTCAGTCTCCCAGAGTGCTGGGATTACAGGCATGAGCCACCACGTCCAGCCCAGATCGATTCTTTAAAGCCGTACTCGAGAAGACCAGAAACACAATTTATTTTAATGAAAATAAAAATAAATATAAAGGCCAGGCGCAGTGGCTCAACCTGTAATCCCAGCACTTTGGGAGGCTGAGGCAAGAGGATCACTTGAGGCCAGGAGTTCAAGACCAGCCTGAGCAACAAAAGTGACACCCCAACTCTACAAAAATAAAAAATAAAAACAAATCAGCAAGGTGTGGTGCATACCTACAGTCCCAGCTACTTAGAATGCTGGGGAGAGAGTTTCCCTTGAGCTCAGGAGGTCGAGGTTACATTGGACTGTGATCGCACCACTGCACCCCAGCCTGGCCAACAGCACAATAGGTAGGAAGATAGGAATACAGATAGATGGGAAGATAGATCAAACACACCAGGACAAGTTTCTAAAGCCTGGAAGGTCATCTGAAACACATGACCACACACTAAAGCAGGGAGGCTCCAGGCCATGGGAGTAGTGCAGGGCCACCGTGGGGTTCAGTGGAGAGCGCCTAGCTCCAGAGCAAAGGCATATTTTTCTCTACATTGTATTTGTCCCTCTATTTCTTCTCTGGAATGTACTTGGTAACTTGTAGGATTCAAGGGCAAACGCTAGTTTCTCTCTGGAAACTCATTGACGAAGATATACAGTATAGATTTTAGACATTCCTTTCCATCTTTACTTCACCAAATTAGTTACAGAAATTATTTAATGCTGAAAGTGACATCCAAGCATCATTTTTCAAGTGGCATTGCTCCATAATACTTACACCACATGGGGCAGGCAGTCAGTTAACAGTTTCTCACTTGGCTCACAGGAGACAGGTGGTCAGTTCACACCTTTCTACGAATGCGTGCCCCATTTTGTTGTTTAATGAGGCTGTCCATTTCATCTTAAGCCTGGGAGCCACCTCTGATACTTTGTATCTTACCTCAAATAGTAGCTTATTTCACATTTAAACCATGGCTTCCCTTGTGCAGAATTTAATAGATGTTTTATTTCATGTTCTTTGACTGCAAAGTCCAGGCAAAAAAAAGTAATAACAACTTTTATCAAGTTCATTTATCTATGTTTCTAATATTTTTATGAGAGCAGCACATAGTCTGGAGGTTGTCAGATAAACAAAGATGGTACAACTTAGTCTTAAATGAAGAGTAGGTATTTGACATGCCAATAAGGAGGGGAAAGGTATTCAAGGATGAGGGCATACCATGAGTAAAGGCATAGAGGCTGAGAGGGCTTGCGGAGTTTGGGGAACCCAACAGCCTGGAGGAGATGACCCCTGCAGGCTGTGCTCAAAGAGTGTGGATTCCACCCTGTCCACCAGAGGGAGCCTGTGAAGGAGTTTAGTCAGGGAAGTGGCTTGGTCTGAAGAGTTCTAGGACGTTCACTCTAGTTGGATCTGATGAACTTGAGGGCTGCAAGCCAGGACACCAGTAAGGGGCCATTGAGATAGTCCAGGCAAGGCCCAAGAGGGTGCCACTGAGCCAGTGCCAGCAGAAATGCAGTGGAGGGAACAGATTACCAGGAGGGAGAGTTAAGAAGGGCTTCCAGATTCCTGCGTTAAGTAATGAGGAAGACAAGAAGTGAGAAGAAAAGAGGGCTGAAGACAGAGATCAAGGTACCCAGGAAGCAAATGGAGCAGGAGGAGCCAGAGAACTAGGAGGAGGACCAAGAAGACTGGAAACTGGAGGTGGGGAGAACTTTCAGAAAGAGTGAATTGAACAGTCGATGGCATAAAATGCATTGGGAGCTTTTTTTTTTTTTCCTCAAATTAAGGAGGTGCCTCATTACCAATAATGGTACCTTATTAATAAGAATTTAATTTAACTGAAATGGATGAAATTGGTCTTTTTTTATTTGCTTGTCTCCTAAACGTAGCTCCTTTTATATATACATTGTCTTTTTATGTCATTTGCCTTTTACTTATCATGGAACCTCCTGCACTGTTTTAAGTCAGTGAATTCTGACTGGTCACTGGCTTCTCACTGGTCATTCTGACATACATTAGCTTTAAAAAAATGAAATTATTTTTAACCCTTGAATGTTTTATTTCCTGCAGAGTGTTCACTGGAGAGAAGCTCTGAATATCTTGAAGCTCGTAGTTTCTCGGTCAGCCAGCCTTGTTTTACCTTCATACCAGCACAGTGACCTCTCAAAAATAGAAATACATCGAGTGTGGACTAGTGCTTCCAAGGAATTACCTGGGAAAACCCTGGACTTCCACTTCGATATTTCGGAGGTACTTAGCTATGTTAACTGTTTCTGTGAACTTTAGCATGAATTTGTAGTAGCAAAGGTCAAAAGTAGTTGCCTGGAAAAAAGAAGATGTATTTGACAGTTATTTCAAATGAAGATTTCTAAGGACTAAATTAGGTTTTGCTTTTTTAAGAACCCATTGAGTGTCATATTCGCTGGGACTCTCAGTTGGCAGCTTTTAAAAATAGAAACTAGCCTCAGTTATGTAAAAAATGATTTTAAAAAGAGGTATTAAAAATGGAACGATCATAAGCATTTTAAACCATGACCTTCACTCATTCTTTATCTGACAATGGTCATGTCTTTATATTCACAATGTTTCTCCCTGAAAGACAGCCAGTTCAGCAGATGACCGAAGTTTACAGAAATACAGACTCCACTTTTATAGTTGCTTCCCCAGTCCACACTATTTTTTAAACAAGTAAAACTAAATTCTTGCCTTCAAGGGGGCAGGGGAGGGAGAGGGAGGAGCAAGAGACTAGGGACCCAAGCTAAGGAGTCAGGAAGAAAAGAAAGGACAGGAAGTGGTCATGTTTACCTGGTAGTCCATGAACAGACATTTGGGAGGCTTATATTGAAGTCTAAGGTATAAAATAACTTTGCTTTCACATCTCTTACCCCATGACTCATGAACCCCCAAAGCAGAAACAGTACTCTGTTCCTGTTTATATCTAGGGCCCGGTACAACATCTGGTGCATAGGAGATCACTAGTAAATATTTCCAAACTCTGCTGAATGAATAAGTTCACTAAGAAATAAACCTGGTGTCAAACACTGCATGTTCTCACTCATAAGTAGGAGTTGAACAATGAGAACACATGGACACAGGGAGGGGAGCATCACCCACCAAAGCCTATCGGGGGGGTGGGGAACAAGGGGAGGGATAGCATTAGGAGAAATACCTAATGTAGATGATGGGTTGATGCGTGCAGCAAACCACCATGGCACATGTATACCTGTGTAACAAACCTGCACGTTCTGCACGTGTATCCTAGAACTTAGAGTATATTTTTAAAAAAAGAGACAGAGAAAGAAACCTGGTGTGCTTATATGGAACTTACTTGCACTATTATGTAGGTCATATCCAAGTTGGGTTTTTTATGCAGTGGTCCTCACTGATCTTTCATCATTTCAGTATTCAGGATGAGATACTATTTGCTGCCATTGTGACACCTGCATCTATGCTTAATATGTAAATAACATTAAAGTTTCAATTTAATCTTGGTCCATTTTCACATTTTTTTTTAACCTGCCTGGGGGGAAAGCTATTTTTACTCTGCGAATTGAGTTTGTTGTGTTCCAAAGAGGTACAAAAAAACATGCAGCCAGTTAGCAGCATGCCCCAGAGACCCAGAACTGCTCCAGAATGATGGGTCTCAGGAGCCAGGTGTAAAATTGACAGTTTCTGCCGCTGCCAAGGTCACGCCCATCAGCTGGTGTCTGCGGAGGAGACCTGTTCAGAGCTCAAGTTTGTGAATTGCTGCCTATGCAGCCACCACACTCCGGAGCTCTCGGGAAGTGAAATTTC
>NW_012105908.1:674161-676833 GCF_000951045.1 Mandrillus leucophaeus
AGAAAATGTTGAAGATGCAAACTGATTCATAATGTATGCTTGAATGTTGAGAAAATGAGCCCACTTGTAACACTGAACTTCTCTAATCTTCTTTTTAATCAAATAAGCGGCTCTTGGTTGCTTCTGGGGAGAAGGGTTTCATATATCACAAAACTATTGAGACAGAAGAATGTTCTTTTGTCTTCTTTTCAAGACTCCAATCATCGGGAGGCGGTATGATGAGCTCCAGAATTCTTCTGGACGTGATGGGAAGCCCAGGGCCATGGCTGTCACCCGGAGCACATCTTCCACTTCCTCAGGCTCCAACTCCAACGTCCTTGTTCCTGTGAGCTGGAAAAGGCCCCAGTATTCTCAGGTATGCAATCCTAGACCCACAGCCCTGGGAGGGACTTTAGGGACCTGTTGAGTCCATATGGCTGTGTCATAAGGGATTCCCCCTTTCACCATCACAAGCTTGCCCATACAGGTCTCAGCACTTCCAGGGATGGGGTCTTGTGGCATTCCAAGGAACCCGTTTTCTATTTGAACAGTTCATTACCTTGAGTTGAAGTCTGACTCTTTGTTGCATCTATCCATTGGTTCTAGTTCTCTCAAGACTTAGAAAATAAAATCTGTTCTCTTTGACATGGCAGCCCTTCAGACATTTAAAGAAATTCTGCCACTCTCCTAAATGAGTCCAAACAACACATCCTTAGTTCTCCCAACCAGTTCTAGAGCACATGGACTCCCAAAGGGCTGATAGGGCTGCACACCCAAAGACCACCCTGTCTGCTGTCCACAGAACAGGCACCTCAACCATAGTGTCTGTGCACAGGCTGAGCCATCCAGATGGCAGAGGGGCAGGGGTACTGCTGCCAGATTCTCTGTAGCTCTGTCATCACAGCATAGCAGAGATGCCCTTGGGCTTCCTGTCAAGTAAAACTTCTGCATTATTCAGGGGTCTTCTGTTGACTTGTTACAGAAACCCACTGAAAAATTACCTTATGTGTTAAAGGAACTTACTAACGTACTCATCTTGGCCTCAAGCACAGTTGGCTCCTAGTACACAAATGTCAGAAACTGGATTCTTAGACTCTCTCCTTCTCACTGTCCCCACCTTCCCTTCCCAACATCTTGGCCCTTGTTTTCCCCTCCATTGACTTCATTCTCAGGCAAGATTTTTCTATGGGAGGCCCAGATGACCTCTGGCAGCTCCAGGTTTACATGATCTTTGGCTCTGATGACTTCAGAGCGATAGAGGCCTTTCCTCTTTTGACATCCATAGCAATTCTAGAAAGAGTCTTGCAGGGCATCTGCGGGAGGCATTGCCTCACTTAGTGGGAATGGAGCCTTTCCGAGATAAAAAGAGAGACAGTGTTACCAGAAAAAGGTGAAGTGGGTGCTGGGAGGGACAAAGTGGGTGCCCAGGAGGACTCACTTTCTCTCTTAAAGGTTGGGGAATGGAACATGTAGCATAGTGCTGGCTGCAACAGAGCAGTTTCTCCGTGAGTGTTCAGCTGAAAACTTCATTGGAAGAGAGAAGAAAAATATACAGCCCAATGTGTCCCTCTACATTGATTCCTTCCCAGAATTGTAAAATAACTACTAAGACTTAGGAAAATCGTTTAGCGAGTCTTCTGCCATCCCTCAGCCTCAAAGTCCTCCTGTCTCTGACCTTGAGCAGACACCATATTGAGTATCTGTCCCCTCTGTAATTTGGAAAGAAGGATGCAGTGAATTGAGTTCCGGTAAGAAGAAAAATCTAAGCGTGGCATTGGCCTCCTAGCAGTTTCCACATAACAAACTGTAAATCAGATTAAAGGGGGGAGAATCATTTTAAAGAGATTAGGAAGATTGCTTTAAAAATTCTCAACTCACCAATCATTCTGAGACCTGGGTTTTCTGTCACTGGAAAAATGTAATGGTTTATAGAAGAATCCCTATGGTTAAGGGGCTGGAAAATAGGTTTATGAAGGAAAGGAACTGAATCTGTTTAACTTTAGGAAGAAGAAACTAAGAAAGATTTGATATAGCTTAAAACGAATGAATTTTTTTCTTTCTACAGAAAGTATTCTTCTATTTGGAAAAAAGAGACTCATGCTGTAACTTAATAAAGTGTAAGGAAAGCCTTGCTAGTACTGAAAGTTTAACATCATAAGAAAAGATGATCAAAGGAAGTGATAAATCTCCTTGAAGAACCTAGGGATTGATTTTCACACACACACACATATACACCCCTTGGGATAATTTAGATCACCACTGTGCAGCAGAAACATAATGTGAGCTTCATTTTACCTTGTCTAACAGTTACCTTTAAAAAAAAAAAAAAAGGAAAAACAGGCCAAATTAATTTTAATAATAAATATTACCTAACCTACTATATTTGAAATATTATTTCAACATGGTTTCAATATTTTACACGTTTTAATTGCTATTTATGTTCCTGTTTCATACCTTTGTGGGTTTGACATCTCAGTTCTGTCTATATGTCAAGTGCTATTGCCCTGTATGGCTAGTGGCTAGAAAATTAGAGCAGATTTGCTCACAGGACCCCATAATGAAACCTGCCTGTGTTTCTTTTCCAGAAGAGAACAAAAGAGAAGTTGGTGCATGTCCTTTCTCTGTGTGGCCAAGAAGTAGGATTGAGCAAAAATCCATCAGTAAGTTCTGTCATGTATCATAGTTATTTTCGT
>NW_012105908.1:676883-685302 GCF_000951045.1 Mandrillus leucophaeus
TACTCATCTTGGCCTCAAGCACAGTTGGCTCCTAGTACACAAATGTCAGAAACTGGATTCTTAGACTCTCTCCTTCTCACTGTCCCCACCTTCCCTTCCCAACATCTTGGCCCTTGTTTTCCCCTCCATTGACTTCATTCTCAGGCAAGATTTTTCTATGGGAGGCCCAGATGACCTCTGGCAGCTCCAGGTTTACATGATCTTTGGCTCTGATGACTTCAGAGCGATAGAGGCCTTTCCTCTTTTGACATCCATAGCAATTCTAGAAAGAGTCTTGCAGGGCATCTGCGGGAGGCATTGCCTCACTTAGTGGGAATGGAGCCTTTCCGAGATAAAAAGAGAGACAGTGTTACCAGAAAAAGGTGAAGTGGGTGCTGGGAGGGACAACGTGGGTGCCCGGGAGGACTCACCTTCTCTCTTGAAGGCTAGGGGAATGGAACATGTAGCATAGTGCTGGCTGCAACAGAGCAGTTTCTCCGTGAGTGTTCAGCTGAAAACTTCATTGGAAGAGAGAAGAAAAATATACAGCCCAATGTGTCCCTCTACATTGATTCCTTCCCAGAATTGTAAAATAACTACTAAGACTTAGGAAAATCGTTTAGCGAGTCTTCTGCCATCCCTCAGCCTCAAAGTCCTCCTGTCTCTGACCTTGAGCAGACACCATATTGAGTATCTGTCCCCTCTGTAATTTGGAAAGAAGGATGCAGTGAATTGAGTTCCGGTAAGAAGAAAAATCTAAGCGTGGCATTGGCCTCCTAGCAGTTTCCACATAACAAACTGTAAATCAGATTAAAGGGGGGAGAATCATTTTAAAGAGATTAGGAAGATTGCTTTAAAAATTCTCAACTCACCAATCATTCTGAGACCTGGGTTTTCTGTCACTGGAAAAATGTAATGGTTTATAGAAGAATCCCTATGGTTAAGGGGCTGGAAAATAGGTTTATGAAGGAAAGGAACTGAATCTGTTTAACTTTAGGAAGAAGAAACTAAGAAAGATTTGATATAGCTTAAAACGAATGAATTTTTTTCTTTCTACAGAAAGTATTCTTCTATTTGGAAAAAAGAGACTCATGCTGTAACTTAATAAAGTGTAAGGAAAGCCTTGCTAGTACTGAAAGTTTAACATCATAAGAAAAGATGATCAAAGGAAGTGATAAATCTCCTTGAAGAACCTAGGGATTGATTTTCACACACACACACATATACACCCCTTGGGATAATTTAGATCACCACTGTGCAGCAGAAACATAATGTGAGCTTCATTTTACCTTGTCTAACAGTTACCTTTAAAAAAAAAAAAAAAGGAAAAACAGGCCAAATTAATTTTAATAATAAATATTACCTAACCTACTATATTTGAAATATTATTTCAACATGGTTTCAATATTTTACACGTTTTAATTGCTATTTATGTTCCTGTTTCATACCTTTGTGGGTTTGACATCTCAGTTCTGTCTATATGTCAAGTGCTATTGCCCTGTATGGCTAGTGGCTAGAAAATTAGAGCAGATTTGCTCACAGGACCCCATAATGAAACCTGCCTGTGTTTCTTTTCCAGAAGAGAACAAAAGAGAAGTTGGTGCATGTCCTTTCTCTGTGTGGCCAAGAAGTAGGATTGAGCAAAAATCCATCAGTAAGTTCTGTCATGTATCATAGTTATTTTCGTGTCATGTCTCCTTTTTCATTGGTCTGTTTTTGCCTTTGGTCATATAATTTAGAGGATTCAACTGTGAATGACAAGTATGATAGCCACCGTCTTGAGCAAACCCCTGGACTATTTCTCCCCACACCATGATTTTTAATCACACTAAGTTCAGAAACAATGAAAGATCTTATCGGCTGTTCACCCGTTTGTCTGTGAATACTGTTGCTTTTCATTTTTTTAATTTCTTGGATTTTTTAATAAATATGCCCAAACTTTCTTAGAACATAAATGATAATCTCTACTGATCACCATGTGTGGCATATATGCTCATACCTCTTGGATATAATTTTACTCTCTGTACACACACTTCTTACTCTAATGTCCTTATCTTACCCACATACAATAAAGATGAAAATAATATGTTTCTTTGCATATAAACTTCCACTGATGTTACAATAAAAAAACTAAAAATAAAAATCATGCCATCAAGCTTTTGAATGAATAGACGATTGAAGTATTATAAGTAAACTTTGGAAGCTTTTATAAAATTTAGAAAAATTTGAATTGTGTATGGGAGTATAACAAAAACAATAGACGTGTCTGCTGGTTTCACCAGGTATTTTTGTTTCACGTGTATCACAGAATATTTATATTTATGAAAAAGAAATAGCAAACTGAATAATTTCTCAACTAAAGAATTAGTAAACACATTTCTCGGTGGAACTATTTTTAAATTTCAGAATGGATCCACTCACATAGTTCATGAGCAGGTGAAATATTAGAGGCTCATAAATACTTGCTAAAGTACAAAGTGATATTTCTTATCGTCTGGGAAAGCACACCAGCCAGCCATCAGCTAAGCTGGGCCTCCATTTTAGTCACTTTTTTGGTGTTATTGATCAATGGTTTTTCTGCTGCTCCTGTGACAGTATTTAGGACAGAGGGGACAGTAGCAGAGGCAGATAGAGCCTCCTAGCCCACAGGGAAGAGACACAAGTATGTTTTGCCTCTGCAATGCAGCACTGCCAATAAGGCCTACTTGGAATCACCATTGTGGTTGGCACTTTCTCTTTCAGACTCATACTGTCTGCCCTGTGCTAAGACCTTTTCAGCTAGAAATATTTACCTGGAGTACATTAGAAATAAGAGAAGCAGCACTAACTAGGAAAGACAGCCTTCAGCTGAGGAAATCAGAAATCTCATGTCTCGTCTCTCACTGACTAGTTGACTAGTCCTCAGGGCTCTTTCTCTCACATACCCATTTGCAATCCCTGCGTAAAACTCTGTGTCAGGTGCTATTATGAGAGGATATCATATGCATTATATACTATTCTTAAACACTAGAGGAGGAAAGTACACTTGAAATCCATTCACTCTTTTTACTTTTGAGAGATGTGTATTGTATTTAAATTCTTATAAATGATTTTGCCTGCTTTTCAAGGACAACTAAGACATGATAATGGTTATACAAAGAATACTATTAGTTTTCTTTAATATCAATCTATGTTCAGTAGAGGCTGGATAGCAAAACATTTACTCTCATTTACAGTTTATTATATACCAAGCTCTACAAAAATGGCTCAGGGAAAAGAACCTAAACTTAGAAGTTAATTTTAAAACATTAACATACTAAAGATTTTAGTAGTAAAAAATGTTTTATTTTGTTTAAATGTACAGGAGAGAGGAATTTAAGTATAAGTTATGGGCTTGGTTACTCGCCTACTCTTCTGTGGACAAGTATTGTAATTTTTGGCTTCTGTTTTTTATTTCTTATCAATTGCTGGTTTATCTCTAAAAGGGTTAAATCCTTTGTTCTCACAGTTCATTCTACAATAACGTATCTTAGTATCAGTCCTTAAAATATTATTTATATGTATTTGATATATGTGTGTAAATGTGTATAATTTCTAACCCTAATCAGTTTAGAAACAGTGGAACTTTTTCCTGGCTGCTCCAGTTTACACACACACACACACACACACACACACACACACACAGGTAGTATACAGTCTTCATCCATTAAGAAGCAACGATGTGATTCTTGAACATTTTCCTGGTGCATGAACTTGCGTCTTTGCCACGAGTTTAATCTGAAGGCACCTGTCCAACATAAATAATAAAAGAACATTCTAAAAATACCCACTGAAGGAATTAGGTGTGTACT
The DNA here is from genome assembly GCF_000951045.1 of Mandrillus leucophaeus. Lineage (NCBI taxonomy): Eukaryota > Metazoa > Chordata > Mammalia > Primates > Cercopithecidae > Mandrillus > Mandrillus leucophaeus. The sequence continues at coordinate 680,693 of NW_012105908.1, forward strand.
GGAAATACAGTGCTATGAAGAGCCAATTACAATTTTTCGTAGCACAAACAACCAAAGGCAGAACGTTTCTCAGGAGAGGACTCTTGATTCGCAGGTGATTTTTTCATCGTGTGGAGATCTGGATCTGCTTGAGCACCAGACAAGCTTGGTGTCTTCTGAGGACGGCGCCCGGGAGCAGGAGAACATGGATGACACAAACAGCGAGCAGCAGTTCAGAGTCTTCAGAGACTTCGACTTCCTAGATGTGGAGCTGGAGGATGGAGAGGTACGGTGTATCCTCTGTACAAATAATCCCCGCACCCTTTTCCTTGACTAATGAAACTGTTCTTTTTACCTGCTAAATAATGAGTTTTTGTACCAAGATCTTTAATTGGAAAGTTGTAAACTTTATTTTGAATCAACGTATTCAAAGTACAGCAGCTAAACTTTGGCAAAAGTTACCACACCCTTCCTGTCTGAGCCCACGGCAAATGCTGCCAAGTTATTTCTAAGTGGCAAAGACCTGAGTTTTAATGACCACACAAAGCCTGTGTGTGTGTGTGTAGTCCCAAGCTGGACTTTAAAAAAAAAATCACAAAAAGCATTTCAGTTCTGAGCCTATTCACTGGTACCTGAGTAAAATATGCTAAGCATTTAATCATTTCTAATGTGAAGTTTCTCTAATTCAATTCCTTCAAAGCTTGCCTGCTACAACATGAGACCAGAGCCTGAGGGATCCAACATTTTTGTGCTTGATGAAATCATTAGAACTGGAAACAAAATACAACGCACACCAGAGAGCTCTTTGCTCTGCTTAGGTCGGTGGCTGGTGTTCTAGACACTGGAATAGCCGAATTCAAGTCTCAGTGGGCAAATGCAGATTCGTTTATTTTGGATGATAATCATGATCATAAGATACTTTCAGCTATGAATCATGTTTTTGAAAACAGGTATTGAGAGGAGGAGCATCACCTCTCGGTCACCTTCATTTCAGTAACTTAGAGGCATGTTTCACCTGAGAGGCAGTCTTTTGCCTCTTGGGATCAAAACTCAGTTCACTTAAGTAAGATTGGATGACGTAAAGGTGCCTGGTTCGGAACCTGGCTCATGGTGTTGTCAGCTCATGTTTAACTGCACCAGATTTCCCAAACAGCTGTCTGCTAGTCTTACAATTGAGAAGACAGGCCCAGATCCCAAGTTTAGGATTTCCTGCATTAGGTAGGCACCTCCTTACTTAACTACAGATTTGTGGGAAAAGATGCTTCAAGTAGCTTCTTACCTTCCCTAAAGGATTTTATTACTGACCAACCCGTTTATGTCTAATTGAAGCCAAAGAGCCCTTTGCTTTTGTCCTTCCTGGTCCACTGATAACCCTGGATGTCTGTCCCAGCAGGAGAGAACTGTGTCCTCAGGATAAAGAAGGTGTTCACCAATTCTTTCCCTGGAGAACAAGTTTAGCAAACCCAGTCCTTAAGCAGCATAAAGGCACTACTATAATGCATCCTTAAAATAACTGCCAGCCTAATTTTCACCTTGAATTGCTTAAGAACCAATAAAAAGTATTGCAAGTTTTTATGATCCATAATAAATGATAGAGAAAGCATTCGCTGAATGCAGTGAGGATTGTTTTAAAAGTCTAAAGCAAAATACAACTGTTTTGAATACTTTCAAAAATGTCTCTGAGCCAGAGCTGAGAGTTCAGCTAGTGTCAAAAGATCAGCTCCCTGATCTGACAGCTGACCTAATGTTTGCTCTTCGGTTAAAATTCAAGCTTGGACACCTGTTTCCCTCTGGAAGTTACACAAGGGAGGGAAAAAACAGATGAAGCAAGAGAGGGATCATTTCCTGTCTCAGCCACAGAAAAATGTTATGTGAAACGACCTAGCAGGAATGATGTAAAGCGAAGGCATCCGACACAATTTCAGAACAGCTCATCAATTTAGTTTCTATCAAAATAAAGGAAGGAAAAATATGGGATGCCTATTACTTAAAAATAAATATTATACTAATGTTTTTCAGGGACAAGAAGTAAGGAATACTACACCTTTTTTCTAGTCTTCTCTTTATTGTCCTAGACTGCAATAACTAAAAAATCACAGTGATTATTGTATCTTTCATTGTTAAGATTTTATAAGAAACTGGCTAGGCACAGTAGCTGACACCTGTAATCCCAGCACTCTTGGAGGCTGAGGCTAGAGGATCACTTGTGTCCAGGGGTTTAAGACCAGCCTGGGCAACATAGCAAGACCCTGTCTCTACAAAAAATGAAAAATTAGCCAGGGGTGATAGCACATGCCTGTAGTCCCAGCTACTCGGGAGGCTGAGGTGGGAGGATGGCTTGAGCCCAGGAGGTCAGGCTGCAGTAAGCCATGGTTGCACTACTGCACTCATACTGGGTGACTGAGTCAGACCCCATGTCCAAAAAAATAATAATAATAATAATAATTAGAAGAATACATTCACGGGGCTGAGAGTGTACATTTTATCCAAATAAAATAAGGCATTTGAGAATGTTTTGTTACTTCCCAATAAAATCACAGTAAGGGATTCTAGCATTCTTGGAGTAGAAGAGTGAAGATGCCTGGACTTCAGAGTCCAACAGCTCCAGGTTTGAATTTCACCTCTGCCACTGACCTTAGCTGTATGACTTAAGCATGGATGCAATTCCTCTTGCTTTCCACTTCTTTGTCTATTAAGTAGGTATAAGAATACAAGTTGAGCATTCCTCATCTGAAAATTCAAAATCTGAAATCCTCCAAAATTCTAAACTTTTTGAACGCTAACACATCACAAGTGAAAGATTCTACAACTGACCTTACGTTACAGGTCATAGTCAAAATGCAGTCAAAACTTTGTTTCATGCACAAAATTATTTTAAAATTATATAAAATTATCTTCAGACTATGTATTTAAGGTGTATGTGAAACATAAACAAATTTCATGTTTAGACTTAGGTCCCATCCCCAAGATATCTCATTATGTACATGCACATATTTCAAAATTTTTAAAAAATCTGAAATCCAAAATACCTCTGGTCCCAAGCATTTTGAATAAGGCATATTCAACCTCTACCTGCCTGTAGAGCTGACATGAGGATTAAATAAAATAACCTATGTATAATGTCTAGCAAAGTGTCAGGCATATAGTTGGCATTGCAAATGTTAGTCTCCTTGTATTGTCATTAGTGAATAATTTTAGTATATCCTCATCTGATAAAATTAGGCGTACTTGGCTTTTAGATCAAAACACAGTTGTCAAAAAAAGACAAGTCATTTTGTCATATCTATTCCTTTTCATTGGTCTCAGAATTTACTAAGTGATATCTACAAGAGTTTGCCCTTGAACTTCTTAAAATCTTTAAAAGGTGTTGTGTCTTTGCTATTAATTGCATATCAGCAGTAAGCATCATGATCACAAACACTTTTAGCTTCGTGAACAGGCTCAGGTGATGCCACCTTTATTTCCAGTTGATGACCCTCATTCGTGTTCCCATAACCATTAACAGTTTTTTCACAAATACATATTTAGGTATTCAAAAAAAAAAAAAGTGTTGAGGAGACCAAAATTGTCACAGAGGTAGAAAGTTATTTCAGAAATTGTAGTAATGATTTGTTGTCCCAGCTCTATCATCCACAGCTAAGGGATTTGGAATTTCTGATGTTTCATGTTGATTTTTCTCTTTGCAGTTAGTGTATATTTACCTTTTTTTTTAAGGTGCACCTACTGAAGTGTATATTGTTAGCACTGTTAGTTAATGTTGTGTTAACACTAAGAGAAATGTTCTTGAGTATCTTTAATATAATCATTGTAAATAGACTTTTTGTTTGTTTTTCTGTTCATTCAATCTGCTACCCAGGAACTTCAGGTAAGATGATGCTGTTTTTAATTCAAATATGCTAGTAGATGTTTTGCATCTTTGCAGATTTATAACAACATAATTGCTTTTTTCCTCCCTTCCAGAATATATATGCTTATTTGCGTGCATATTTCCATTTAGGTGTGTGATATAAGAGGTATTTTTCTTGGCTGCTCTAGTATGGAAATGTTTTCTAAAATGTAAATACATTTTTAAAACCTTTATATGCCTAGTTCTGAAAGTTGCATGATTATATCTCAGAGAAGTGGAGTTTTCAAATCTGATCTATGGCAATCCTATTATTTCTCATTAAGTGATTGCACAACTGGATGGGTTTTATTGTTAAATTCTTGTATTAAAACTGAAATCGGCGGGTGTGAAGACTCCCACCTGTAATCACGGCATTTTGGGAGGCCGAGGTGCCAGATCACTTGAGGTCAGGAGTTCAACACCAGCCTAGCCAACATGGCAAAACCCTGTCTCTACTAAAAATACAAAATTTAGCCACACCTGGAAGTGCACACCTATAATCCCAGCTACTCAGGAGGCTGAGGCAGGAGAATCCCTTGAACCCAAGAGGCAGAGGTTGCAATGAGCCAAGATCACACCACTGCATTCCAGCCTGGACAACAGAGCAAGACTCTGTCTCAGAAAAAAAAGTGAAATTAACAGTTTGCATCTAACCATATACCATATATACTTTCAATTGAATCTTTTTTCCCCCAGGAATTAAAGGCTATCTCTATCTCTGTGTAGTGACTAGATAACTTTTCAT
>NW_012105908.1:686335-687178 GCF_000951045.1 Mandrillus leucophaeus
ATTCTGATTTTTCTGTATTTTTTTCCTCTCTTTACACATTGGGTTTTCCTTTTTCTTCCCAGAACTTTTGCCTCTTTCATATATATATATATTTTTTTTTTTTCTCACTGCAATGGCTATTTTTAAAATCCCAGTATAACAGTTAGCCATTTTCCATCAGAAAAAAAGAAAAAATTATGTGGTGGTAATTTAGCACAGCAGATACTGGATGTTAGAAACAATATTCTGAGTCTGCATTCTCTTTTATAATCAAACAGCCCTAAGAGCAATCATAAATATCATATGTGAGGATGAATAATGATAATTTCTATATCTTATCCAGATTGTGCTTAGGATTTGTACCTCTTGCCTTCTACCATGAATAGCCCAAGCAGACTTTGGAAAAGCTACACCTCTGTTATATGACAGATCTGTGAGAATGGCAAGCTTGTTTCACTAGGAGACAGACACGACCCTTAAAACAGAGGGAAATCAATAAATCATAATGCTCATAAGTTTAACAGTAACTCACATCTCTCATAGTATGTTGTTCACTGAGCTCTCATCAGAAAAAGTTGTTTTATTTTATTTCAATGAACTATTAGGCAGTGTTTCAAATTACCAGTAAATGAAAAGGTTCTGTGCTAGATTTTGCCAGATCATTTGTTTAGGTTAAAATTTGCTCAGTCAGCTGAGTAATATTTTTCTTCCTTTATTTCTGTCTTAACAGAGAGAAAAATAAAACCCAAATCCATTTCTAGAAAAAAGAAAAGTTATGTTATCAAATACACTTGTTTAATAACTGATGGTTTGTAGAGAAAGTCTGAATGCAACTAAAAGCTTTCTTTAACACTTACATGGCCA
>NW_012105908.1:690388-702079 GCF_000951045.1 Mandrillus leucophaeus
ATGAGGATTAAATAAAATAACCTATGTATAATGTCTAGCAAAGTGTCAGGCATATAGTTGGCATTGCAAATGTTAGTCTCCTTGTATTGTCATTAGTGAATAATTTTAGTATATCCTCATCTGATAAAATTAGGCGTACTTGGCTTTTAGATCAAAACACAGTTGTCAAAAAAAGACAAGTCATTTTGTCATATCTATTCCTTTTCATTGGTCTCAGAATTTACTAAGTGATATCTACAAGAGTTTGCCCTTGAACTTCTTAAAATCTTTAAAAGGTGTTGTGTCTTTGCTATTAATTGCATATCAGCAGTAAGCATCATGATCACAAACACTTTTAGCTTCGTGAACAGGCTCAGGTGATGCCACCTTTATTTCCAGTTGATGACCCTCATTCGTGTTCCCATAACCATTAACAGTTTTTTCACAAATACATATTTAGGTATTCAAAAAAAAAAAAAGTGTTGAGGAGACCAAAATTGTCACAGAGGTAGAAAGTTATTTCAGAAATTGTAGTAATGATTTGTTGTCCCAGCTCTATCATCCACAGCTAAGGGATTTGGAATTTCTGATGTTTCATGTTGATTTTTCTCTTTGCAGTTAGTGTATATTTACCTTTTTTTTTAAGGTGCACCTACTGAAGTGTATATTGTTAGCACTGTTAGTTAATGTTGTGTTAACACTAAGAGAAATGTTCTTGAGTATCTTTAATATAATCATTGTAAATAGACTTTTTGTTTGTTTTTCTGTTCATTCAATCTGCTACCCAGGAACTTCAGGTAAGATGATGCTGTTTTTAATTCAAATATGCTAGTAGATGTTTTGCATCTTTGCAGATTTATAACAACATAATTGCTTTTTTCCTCCCTTCCAGAATATATATGCTTATTTGCGTGCATATTTCCATTTAGGTGTGTGATATAAGAGGTATTTTTCTTGGCTGCTCTAGTATGGAAATGTTTTCTAAAATGTAAATACATTTTTAAAACCTTTATATGCCTAGTTCTGAAAGTTGCATGATTATATCTCAGAGAAGTGGAGTTTTCAAATCTGATCTATGGCAATCCTATTATTTCTCATTAAGTGATTGCACAACTGGATGGGTTTTATTGTTAAATTCTTGTATTAAAACTGAAATCGGCGGGTGTGAAGGCTCCCACCTGTAATCACGGCATTTTGGGAGGCCGAGGTGCCAGATCACTTGAGGTCAGGAGTTCAACACCAGCCTAGCCAACATGGCAAAACCCTGTCTCTACTAAAAATACAAAATTTAGCCACACCTGGAAGTGCACACCTATAATCCCAGCTACTCAGGAGGCTGAGGCAGGAGAATCCCTTGAACCCAAGAGGCAGAGGTTGCAATGAGCCAAGATCACACCACTGCATTCCAGCCTGGACAACAGAGCAAGACTCTGTCTCAGAAAAAAAAGTGAAATTAACAGTTTGCATCTAACCATATACCATATATACTTTCAATTGAATCTTTTTTCCCCCAGGAATTAAAGGCTATCTCTATCTCTGTGTAGTGACTAGATAACTTTTCATCCGAACCAGGACCCTTTTGAGAGTAAAAGGGGCTACTAATAATATTTATGCCCAAACAATAGGCATTAAAACCGGGATCATCCTGGACAAAGTGGCCTATGATCGGTCTCTATCTATGTATATCAGACTTACTCTAAGTAGAACATTTGGGGGAGTATATTTTGACCACAGTGTACCCAAATTTCTTCAACAATAATTCTTGTTTGACAGAGTTCCAATATGAAAAAATATGCGTCAAAAAATAGTACTTCTAACATTTCTAGAATGTTTAATCATTAATACTTTCCCATCTCAGTATAAATTCTGAGTGGTTTTTAAGTTTGATAACTGACATATACAGAGCGTTCATCTGGACTAGCCATCCTCTGCATTTTCTCACATGTAGGAAACTGTTTTGACTTTTCACTTTGTATGTAACATAAAATATAAATCTGACGTTTGGGGGAGAGGAGGGATGGAGGGTGGGTCTCCCACTAGGGCCATGCTGAGAAAGCCTGGTTGAGTTTTAATCACCATGGACTTTAACCAGGGCCAGACTGCAACACTGTTCCATCTCAACCTCTCAGCCACCACCAGGGGAACCATTTCAACACCCTTACCTCTAATGGAGATGCTACATCCTCCAGCAAGACAGCCAAACCTTATTCCTGCAAGAACAGCTTTCCCTGCCTTCCTATTTTCACACCTGATTGGTTCAGGTCTTCACCAGAGCTGCCACCAAACCAGCACTAGCAGTGACCTGTGCCTGGTGTAGCGTTCTCCCACCTGGATGTCTGTATTCCTCTGCAAGCTCGTGGTTCTGTCTCAGGTGCAGTGTGGGAGACCTCCAGAATCGCAGCCTAAGATAGTTCATCCAACCCTTCCAGTCATTTGGCACAAGAGTCAGTTTTGTGAATTTGTGTTTGTATATTTTTCCCTATAATTTTCACATTCTTCTCTTTTTACTCTGTATAGTTAGTATTCTGATTTTTCTGTATTTTTTTCCTCTCTTTACACATTGGGTTTTCCTTTTTCTTCCCAGAACTTTTGCCTCTTTCATATATATATATATTTTTTTTTTTTCTCACTGCAATGGCTATTTTTAAAATCCCAGTATAACAGTTAGCCATTTTCCATCAGAAAAAAAGAAAAAATTATGTGGTGGTAATTTAGCACAGCAGATACTGGATGTTAGAAACAATATTCTGAGTCTGCATTCTCTTTTATAATCAAACAGCCCTAAGAGCAATCATAAATATCATATGTGAGGATGAATAATGATAATTTCTATATCTTATCCAGATTGTGCTTAGGATTTGTACCTCTTGCCTTCTACCATGAATAGCCCAAGCAGACTTTGGAAAAGCTACACCTCTGTTATATGACAGATCTGTGAGAATGGCAAGCTTGTTTCACTAGGAGACAGACACGACCCTTAAAACAGAGGGAAATCAATAAATCATAATGCTCATAAGTTTAACAGTAACTCACATCTCTCATAGTATGTTGTTCACTGAGCTCTCATCAGAAAAAGTTGTTTTATTTTATTTCAATGAACTATTAGGCAGTGTTTCAAATTACCAGTAAATGAAAAGGTTCTGTGCTAGATTTTGCCAGATCATTTGTTTAGGTTAAAATTTGCTCAGTCAGCTGAGTAATATTTTTCTTCCTTTATTTCTGTCTTAACAGAGAGAAAAATAAAACCCAAATCCATTTCTAGAAAAAAGAAAAGTTATGTTATCAAATACACTTGTTTAATAACTGATGGTTTGTAGAGAAAGTCTGAATGCAACTAAAAGCTTTCTTTAACACTTACATGGCCACTTAAGCTAGTTCTCAGTAATTCAAAATATACAAATCAACATTATTATTTGAGGCCAGGTGCAGTGGCTCACGCCTGTAATCTCAGCACATTGGGAGGCCAAGGCGGGTGGATCACTTAAGGTCAGGAGTTCGAGACCAGCCTGGCAACATGGCAAAAACCCAGTCTCTACTAAAAATACAAAAAATTAGCCTCGCGTGGAACCTGGAAGGTGGAGGTTGCAGCGAGCTGAGATCACGCCACTGCACCACTCCAGCCTGGGCGAGAGCAAGACTGTCTCAAAAGAAGAAAAAGAAAAACAGTAATAGGCCGGGCGCGGTGGCTCACGCCTGTAATCCCAGCACTTTGGGAGGCCGGGGTGAGTGGATCACGAGGTCAGGTAATCAAGACCAGTTTGGCCAACACAGTGAAACTGTCTCTACTAAAAATACAGAAAATTATCCGGGTGTGGTGGCACGTGCCTGTAATCCCGGCTACTCAGGAGGCTGAGGCAGGAGAATGATGTGAACCTGGGAGGTGGAGATTACAGTGAGCCGAGATGGTGCTGTTGCTCTCCAGCCCAGGCGACAGTGCGAGACTCCATCTCAAGTAATAATAATAATAATAATAATAATAATAATTGGTACCGAGTCCAGGAAATTAACAATTTTCTACACTGCGACAATTATTTAAAGAATAACCTAAAGCAAAAGTTAAGGTGTTGCCGCTCTGGCCTCTGCATAGTGCATGATCCATCAGACTTTGCCCAGCTGCTCTGATAGTCTTTAACTCTGCATTGTGTCTGTGAAAACCGCTGTGGCAGAAATAGGCTGGAATGTTTACCTAATGCTCTTCCACTAAATACCCAAAGGATTCTGGAATGTGCTACAAGCATAGCTCCTACATTTTTCTCCTTCTGAAAACAGTACTAAACAGGGGCTGACCTCAGGGTGGTGGGAGTGGGTGACACCTCTTTTGAAGTTTTCATACTAATGGTCTCTTTCCTACAGATTTTTGAAAACAGATCATTGGTAGTGTTTACCAAAATCAACTTTTTAAAAAATGTAATTATTACCCACCACGCCAAAGAAAAGTATGTCATCACTTCTACCTATGACTTCACATGAGTTTACATGAAAATAGCGTGCTTTTACTCCTTTTCACATCGGGTAAACAAGAGTTTTGATACCAAAGTCGATGAGGGCCTGAGAGTTAATAATGACCATATTTGTTCCTAAGCTGTGACTAATTGAATGTGTGAACATGTGAGTGCAAGAGGATTTTGGCATAAAAAAAAAACTGGCTGATGGTGTGATTTCAGGGTGAGAGTATGGACAATTTCAACTGGGGAGTGCGCAGACGTTCTCTGGACAGCCTGGACAAGTGTGATATGCAGATTCTGGAGGAGCGCCAACTGTCAGGAAGCACTCCCAGCCTGAATAAAATGAACCATGAGGACTCCGATGAGTCATCTGAGGAGGAGGACCTCACAGCCAGCCAGATCCTGGAGCACTCAGACCTAGTAAGTAGCAGCTCTCCCACTCTAGGAATTGGGAGGCTTATTTTTTGCAACTAATGCAGGAGTCTGGTTTCCAGTTGCAGCCAAGGAAACTTTCCACAGCTGCTGAACTAAAATCGGAGCTGTCAGGTGGTGTCTAATGGGTTCTAACTGGCAAAGTCTTCTCTGTAGGTGGCAGATGGAAACAAAGACTGGGGTCCATGTGATTCACCCTGAAAGCCACCAGATCTGTTAAGGCCTAGATTTTTCACAAATACTTTTATGATTCTGGAATCTTGTTAAAAATTCCCCAGATCTCTAAAGTGTGGAGATATGACAGACGTTTTGATGTGATTATCTGGAAATGCCTGGATTACTAACTGCTATGTTTAAGGTCCAAAAATGGTGAAATGTGGAAGTTTAAAAATTAAGACGTATTAACCAACAACTAGAGAATTGGAGCTTTTAAAGAAAGAGAACTTCACACTATGTTTAATTTCCTTTGTGGTTTAAACAGATCATGACTCTCTCCCCCTCTGAAGAGACAAATCCCATGGAGCTGCTCACCACAGCCTGTGACTCGACCCCTGCAGACCCTCATTCCTTTAACACCAGAATGTCCAGCTTTGATGCTTCCTTGCCTGATATGAATAATCTGCAGATTTCTGAGGGTTCAAAGGTGAAGAGATTTTAACAATGATGATTTATACTTCCCTTAAAACACTTTATTAAAAAAAAGCACTTCAAATTTTCTGAGAATTCTTAAGGGGTCTCAAGTAGAAAGACTATCTTTATCTTTTTCTTTCTCTCTTTTTTAAAATAATAGAAGTTTGTACACCTGAGCCTATGTTTTGAAGTTGTTTTACCCCCACAAACTTGAGCAGCCATCTTCTTCTTGGCTGAAAGACTTGATTTGAGGTCTTTCTAAAATGAGACATTTTGCATGAACACTGCTGGTGGATGGCAAAACCAGTGGTGTATGTCTGAGATCGCTGTGACTGGGAAACTGCTGGTCGTTGTCATGAATTTTATAAAACAATATACTAAGTGAGGTGTGGGTGTATGCACGTATTTGGGGAAATTTTTTCCTATGTAGGAAACAATTATACAATTTGTACATTGATTCAGTGCTTGCCTTTTGGCATACTATCAGAATTTTTAATGTCGATCACAGTCTTATGCCAGATTCGCACAAAGCTCTTCTCTCCAGAGTCTGTGAGGAGAAAAGTAACTAATAGATGTAATTTTCTTAATTTAAAAAAATCTAACAGTGTATATTTCATTTAAAGTTTATTTTATTAAAATGTCCTGAAAACCATCCACTTGCATGCTTTGCCCACATCTATGCCCATCAGTATAGAACTGTGTTTCCTTTTAGTAGAAATACCAAAATAATCAATTGCTGTTAAGATAGAGTCAAGCACTCTCTATCATGAGTTTGGTTACAGTTGTGCAAGTTCAAAAGAAAAAATAAAATTGAAAAAAAATTTATAAAAGTATATTCCTTCCGACACTTCTAATGGAAAAATATAATATTGGCTATTCTATATTCTCTGATAGTATAGTAAAAATAGATCAGAAATCTAGGAAAATCTATGTGCTTTAAACCAAGGGCAATCACCAAATTATAATTACCTAAAAATATTGAAGCTTAAATAGTAATTATTTCTAAAATTGCTTCGTTGCAAAGGTACTACAATCAGGATTCTTGGAATTAGCAGAGTTCTTTTTTAGCCAAAAGAAAAAAAGAAAGCCCAGAAAGAAAAGTTGTCTAAGTTAAAATTCTAAGATTATGAAATTAAATTTCATAGAAAAAACATAACAAAGTATATGTGAAGTTATTAGCATTTGATATTTGTCAATGTCAATATGGTCATTTTCTCCACTTTTCTATTTTGAATGCTAAAAACATATAGATTTCTCATAGAAAGTACTACTTAAGGCCAGGCGCTTTGGCTCACACCTGTAATCTCAGCACTTTGGGAGGCCGAGGTGGGTGGATCACGAGGTCAGGAGTTCAAGACCAGCCTGGCCAAGATGGTAAAACCCTGTCTCTACTAAAAATACAAAAAAATTAACTGGGCTTGGTGGCAGGTGCCTATAATCCCAGCTACTCAGGAGGTTGAGGCAGAGAATTGCTTGAACCCAGGAGGTGGAGGTTGCAGGTAGCTGAGATCACACCACTGCACTCCAGCCTGGGCAACAGAGCGAGACTTGGTCTCAAAAAAAAGAAAAAAATAAAAGTAATACCTAAGTAATAGATCTCATCCTATCAAGGAAAAGTCAAGTCCCATTTCTGAAGAGCTATCCCTGTTTTTCACATAAGTTGCATTTCTGCAATGTTTGATATATCTATGATATTAGAGAAAATAAAAGGTATTTTAATAAGAACTCATCCGTTCTCTAATGGATTAAATGTATGTACACTAATAACCTAGACCAGGAACCAGTGGCCAGCCTCGTTGGCAGCACTGTAGTTTTAAAAAGCAGATATGGATCAACATCTCAAACTCAGTATTTACCAGCAATTCCTCCAAAGACATGAGATATCTTATTTCCCTAACATATTTTTACCATTCCTGATAATTTTCCCTATTAATTCTAGAGTCGAGTATAATATATATTTTTTATATATGTATTTACACACTGAATGAGTGAACAGATGTTAACTCGAGATAAAGCTCTAATTCATATACACTTCTATTTTGCCTTGCTTTTGTTTTGTTTTAAGAAAATGACTCACTGTAACATGTACATCTTTCTTCCTCCCCCTTCTGATCTGTAATCCAGTTGCCTTCCTTCCTCTCCTAAAGAACAATCAGTCCTCCTTTTTCCCCTGGCCCAGGCCCAAACCCAACCTCTTTTTCCGTTTTACTTGCTATGTCTCTTTCCTGCCTCTCACTGATCCTGGTTCTGCCCGCCCTGGAGCCCTTTCATTGTACTGTTCATTCCACATTTTGTAGTCAGGTAAGAGCAGATACTCATATCTGTTATCTTTAGGGGGTATTCTCAAGGGTAAAGCATACATGCAAATGGATCTTAGAGCATCCCCTATATGGAAAGACCGAGCAACCCAGCAAGCTTAGGGAAGGACTCTGGATCACTTGTGCACACCACAGGTATCCTGGGCATCTACTGTGCCAGGCCCTGATGATTCTACATTCCATTGGTAAAGGGGTTCTATATTAGAGAATTAACTCTGGATAGGCTTGCTTTAGAAGGCTGGGTTTGGACAATGAAAGGAGTTCTGAATCCTCACGCAGTGTTTCTTGTCCCAGCTCCAACTCTGATTTTGGACCTGATATTAGACAAGTCCCTTTCCCACATGGAGCATTGTTTCCTCATCTGCAAAATGTGGAGGTTGGACTGGAGGTCTTGATGGTCTTTTCCAAGTTGAGCGTTCATACCCTGTAAGCATGGGCCAAGTATGAAAATCTACTGGGAGCCCCTCTGGGGACTGTTATGAAAGAGATTGAAAAGAAGATAAAGAATGAACAGTACTTCAGAGAATTCCTGAGTCCAGCCTAGAAACAGACTATACTGTAGCTAGAAAACAAATGTCCCCATTTCTATCACCATCAGCATTTCGGTCTCTCTTATTTGTTCCTTAGTTGAACAGGTTGTCCTGTATGTATTCTTACACATTGGGGGATTCTTTTGTCTTTTTATTCTTCCAGGGTGAAGCTGTTCGTGAGGAGGAGGACACCACTGTGCATGAGGATGATCTTTCTAGTTCTATCAATGAACTTCCAGCAGCTTTTGAATGCAGCGACAGCTTTAGCCTGGACATGACTGAGGGGGAAGAAAAAGGCAATCGGGCGCTGGACCAGTTTACCCTGGCGAGGTAATGGAGCCCTTGGCTGATGTGAGTGGTGTGAATGTGCATGGTACATTGTGTGGCATTCACACTCAAGTTAAATGTCACCCTTGCACTGCTGGGACATCCTAATGAAGGAGTTCAAAGTGACATGTATCATGGCGGGCTCTCAGCTGAGTTAGAGTCATCCAGTCCCATTATAGGGCCTTATGTGGAATGAAGAAGGGACACTTACATATGAATTCATAAGGCCAGAAAGCAACATAAAAAGCAAAGGAAGAGCCTGGGAACATGGTCCAGACCTTGGAAGCTTTGAAGATAAGCAAGACTTGGCAAGCCTTGGAAATAAGCTCTTTCCATGTGGAGTTAAAATACTGGAACAAGAGGCTCTTTATACAGTAAATACCTACTCTTTAAGTGGGTGTCTTTTGGCCTGGTGGCTGATATTTCTGAGACTAGTGAGATATAGAAACAGAAAAAAAAATGTGAAGAGAAATAGATAAAAACATCAGAGGTTAGACTAATCCAGCATCTAGAATAAATCACAAATAGTAATGCTACAGATCTACTTCAGGAGAAGAAAGTTGAGATCCTAAAATTACTCTTCTGAAAGTTGAAAATAAGAACTAAGTAAAAGCTTCTGATATGCTAGACAAAGGCCTTCTGTTACAGTAAGCAATGTCTGTCCATCAAAGGAAAAGGTTAAGGTAATACCTAGAGAAGAATTTGACCTTTCATTTTTGATTCATTATCTCTTCTTTCTTCCTGCCTCTCTGTCTCTCTTTCCCTACGTATCTCTGGTTTCCTTGTCTCCCTCCACCTTTGTCTTCCAGGCATTTGTGCATATGCATTTATTAATACTCTCCCTCCAGAAAGGAAAAATTAGAAGATTCAAAATTTATATAATTTTTCATAATGAAAAATGAAGAATGAAACTGCCAAAGCATAGGACTGTGGTTTACTTTGGGGCATGGCCTCTGTGAAAGTGAGAGGCATTGCTGAAGGCTAAAAGAGGTACCAAGTCTATAGAAAGGGAATCAGAAATGGAGGAATCACAGAAATTCTAGAGGTGCAAATTCTATTTCCTCGAATCATGAAAGAATCTCAGTGACCTCTTGCCAGGTGTGGTGGCTCACACCTGTAATCCTACCACTTTGGGAGGCCGAGCTGGGTGGATCACTTGAGGCCAGGAGTTCAAGACCAGCTGGCCAATATGGTGAAACACTGTCTCTACTAAAAATACAAAAATTAGCTGGTCATGGTAGCACACGCCTGTAGTCCCAGCTACTCTGGTGACTGGGGCACGAGAATTGCTCGAACCCGCGAGGCAGAAGTTGCAGTGAGCCGAGATCACGCGACTGCACTCCAGCCTGGGCGACAGAGCGAGACTCAAAACAAACAAACACACCAAAAAGAATCGCAGTGACTGCTGAGTGAAAGCCAAGACCCCAAAGCAACTTCAAAAGGAAGAGGGGGTAGAATAGCTACCTCATTTTGCTGACTCTCAGGGTGAGAATTTATAAAACCCGGTATAGGATGAGAAGGACATCACTTCTTGACATAGTCATTTTCATTTTTTCCAGCTTTGGAGAAGGTGACAGGGGAGTCTCTCCCCCTCCCTCGCCCTTCTTCTCAGCCATCCTTGCCGCCTTTCAGCCCACAGCCTGCGACGATGCCGAGGAGGCCTGGCGCAGCCACATCAACCAGCTTATGTGCGACTCAGACGGCTCCTGTGCTGTGTATACATTTCATGTGTTCTCCTCCTTGTTTAAGGTATGTGTGCTCACTGAAAGTGCAGAGGACTTAGTTTCTAAGGGGAGCCAGGTAGCTTCGAATTTAAGGAGAGGTTGTTCTTTTGTTCTGGGGTTATACTACTATATTTTCTCTTCCAGACACCCCTAAATTTCCTCTGACTTAAAAATTTCTTCTATTTACCCTTAATCTCATCACCCTTCTCAACATGGTATTTGTGATTTAGGCTGCCATGAAGTACCTTTCATTCCTGCCTTTCTTGGTGTTACTGACATCACCAGTCTTCAGCAGCCATAACATCGGGACCATTAAAAGAATCTTCTGCCAGGCCTATCCTCCATCCCACCCCCCTTTACCTCTCTTTCGTTTTTATTACTTTTATCTTTCCTTTCCTTGTCTTTTCTCAGTTTCCGACTCTATGAATTCCTTAGCATGCCAGCCATAGCTGTGAACACTTTCTTACTCCCTTGAGTTGCTTTTGAACAGATGAAAAGTCATTCTTGCTGTTGTAGCAGGTTGCTGTGCACTGCAGATTTCGTCTTATGAAATGGGAAAATGCCACCTACTTGGTAGCCCTTAAGAATCAGGCCAGTCTAACAACTGCCTCTCCTGCGTGAACCACAGCCCCACGGTCCATAGCGTCTTTGTGCAAACTGTAATGAATGTCCCTGCCTCCAGAGGGGTGCAGTACCACACTTGGCCAGCAGAGTGCAGGTGGGATTTCAACCCCACTTCCAATCCCTCAGACACCCTAGCATCTTGCCCACACAGCTCTCTGTGGCAGTCTCATGTGTGGACACCTTAAATCTCACTTGTTACCTCATAACATAATTACAATGACTGCTTCCCATTAACTCCTCTATGCATCTTTCTGTAAACTTTTATCCTCCAAATTTCATCAAATAATTGGCAGGAGCAGGAGACGGCAAAAGAAACATGCCTTGCTGTGAAGAAACACCAGAGCTCTTTGAAGGCCATTGCAGTTAACTAGAACTATGTCTGAGCTTGAAGCAGATACTGACTGTGAAAATGGCACTGCTGGGAATAATGAGGCCTGGAAGCTACGAAGATGAGGTTGTAGGGGAAGATTTGTTGATGTAGAAACACGGTTACCAATATTCTAGTTAAAGAGAAAGCTAGTTTAAATATATGTGTGTGTGTGTGTGTGTGTGTGTGTGTGTGTGTGTAGATAGATAGATAGATAGATAGATAGATAGATAGATTAGTATTTCTTTTTTTTAAATGCCTAGAAAATAATGAAAATGGCTGGGCGCGGTGGCTCAAGCCTGTAATCCCAGCACT
>NW_012105908.1:703014-703702 GCF_000951045.1 Mandrillus leucophaeus
CAAAATTAGCTGGGCATGGTGGCACATGCCTATAATCCCAGCTACTCGGGAGGCTGAGGCAGGAGAATCACTTGAACCTGGGAGGCAGAGGTTGCAGTGAGCCGAGATCACACCACTGCTCTCCAGCCTGGGCAACAAAGTGAGACTCTGTCTCCATTAAAAAAAACAAAAACAAAAAAAAAGATTACTTATTAATCTGTTATTCTAGTGAGCAGAAGGTTAGGCAAAACTGAAATAATCTATTTTAAATAATTTCAAATTCAGGATGACTGTTTTTAGCTAACATAAAAGTGAACTCTGTTTTTGAGCCTGGAGGCCCTTCTTATAATCCATTTTTGGAGAATTATATACCAGTAGTACAGATAGCTACTTGGACTGGTTAACTTGGAGTCTTACTTGTAGTGCTCTTTCAACTTCTTCAATTTACTCTAAGTGAAAACCTAGTAGAAACTTCAATGGGCACATTAATGTCATGTCTGAGATTAACTTGGGGCTGGAGGAGATGTTAGATTTAAGACAAAACAATTGGTTGCTAAAAAATAAGAATTCTAGAAATATTTTGAACATTAAGCCAGATTGAAAATTTAAAGCAAACTACCAGAAAGCTACTATTTGAGGTAAATTTAATGTTAAGGATTGAGAGGCAAAGCAACTTACTATATTTTTCTAAAAGTTTTTTTTTTTTTTT
>NW_012105908.1:709502-710490 GCF_000951045.1 Mandrillus leucophaeus
TTTTTTTTTTATTTTTTGGGGGGTGGGGAGACAGAGTCTTGTTCTGTCACCCATACTGGAGTGCAGTAGCATGATCTCAGCTCACTCCGCCTCCCAGGTTCAAGCGATTCTCCTGCCTCAGCCTCCCGAGTAGCTGGGATTACAGGCATGAGCCACTGTGCCTGGCCAATTTCCTGTTTTTCTATAATAAAAAACGCTTTTCTTTCAGCGTTTTCTTAAGCGTATTTTTTCATAACTCATTAGACAGAACTCCCATGGATAATATAAGGGGAAAAAATGGAAAGGAACTATCTAGTTCCAACTTTGAATAGACTTGAATTTTGGATGAATGACCAGACAGAACAGTTAGAATGTAGTTAAACTTATATAACTGTTGAGTTCTGTATATCATGAGTATATCATGGGAGAGGGACAATAATTTAGTTGGACTGAGAGAAGGGGCCCTCAAATCACCTACAGGAAGAGCCATGGCCGAAGGGAAAGGCAGGAAAATAAGGAATGATATATCAAAAGTGCAAAACTGGAATTATGTCCCTCTTAAATGGGTTGTTAAGAAGTCTTGGGGAGTAGGAGACCCCATAGGTAAATCTACCTTAAAATATCATTTCAGCATTTCAGTAGCCAGTGTCCCTTGACCTCGGTTCTGCTCTGAGGTCAATGGCATTGCAGCAGGTTGCTGTACATTGTAATTTCTTTTTATGGTATGGGAAGGTGCCTCCTACTTAGTAACCCTTAAGAATCAGGTCAATCAGCCAGGCACAGTGGCTCACGCCTGTAATTCCAACACTTTGGGAGGCCGAGGTGGGAGGACCACCTGAGGTCAGGAATTCAAGACCAGCCTGACCAACATGGTGAAACCCTATCTCAACTAAAAATACAAAATTAGCTGGGCATGGTGGCACATGCCTATAATCCCAGCTACTCGGGAGGCTGAGGCAGGAGAATCACTTGAACCTGGGAGGCAGAGGTTGCAGTGAGCCGAGATCAC
>NW_012105908.1:711415-748010 GCF_000951045.1 Mandrillus leucophaeus
TGTTATGAGTCATTTTTATTAGAGTTATTGGATTATTCATGCTTAATTTGACAGTCCTGCACAATACTTTGTCTCTGCCTAGAACGGTCATCTCCCCTTGTCCCTGGGCTGCACTCCCAGTTACATTCAAAGCCCTGATTGGGTGTCACTTCAGTGAGTAAAGCCTTCCCTTACTTCTTTCTCCCTGCCCCTGGCACCTCGGGATTTTGCGCTTGCATCCGTTACACTTGTGACGCTATATGGTAATAACTTGTTTAGGTGTCTGTCTGCCATGAAGAGGGCAGGTGCTTAGTAAATGTAGGAAGAATAAATGGAAACCTTCAACACACAGCTTCTAACTTCATGTCAGTAGACCAGCAGGTTCATTACCAAGACTGACAGGTCAGCCATGGCCCACAGCTGCAGCCACCATTCAGCCTGACTTCCTCTCCCACCTACCCAGGTATGCAGGTAGCATAAGGAAGGCAGAAGGGAGGCCCTGTCTACACCCTCTACCTGCCTGGCACCTGGCAGCCCACCAGTTGAGATGCTGGTGAGGCATAAAGAGAAAAGAGTTGTATGGGATGGTGATTTCTTGGTGGAAAAAGAGTACAGTGAAGTCAGACTAGCCTTTGAAGTTAAACATACCTAGGTTCAAATTCCAGTTCTGGCCACTTACTAGCCTTCTAGGCCTGCAGACAGTCCTTACGTTCTCCAATCCTCAGTGTCCTCCATGGTACAATGGAAGTGAAAACAGTGTCTATGAGTTTTATCTTTCAAAGACTACTTATGACGGCTCACATGGAGAAACAGCTCAAGCCGTGCATCTAGCAGGCCGTCAGCACAGCCTGGCTGCTCCCATTTGGCTGCTCTTCCTCATGGTCATTGGCTTGTCCTTTGTGGCCCTGGCCCCACCACAGAGTCTGGATCTTCTGGTGAGAGCCCAGAGGTGACGACTGCCCACCACAGAGAGGTCTGCAGCCCTGGCACGCCGTGAGCCACCTCCACTGGGGACTCTCTAGCCACTTCTGAGAGAATACTCAGATTGCAGGAGAGAGACTAAAGAGAACAAAGCTAACTCCCAAGTGATCAAACTGGCTATAGGACTGAAAGGCCTCAGATGTCCCATCCAGTGTCCTCGCAGAAGATGACCCCTTCCCCTGAGAGGGGCTGATGTGCCATTTGTTGTCTGGTAACAGTTCACTCTCTAGGATCTTTGGCCACTCCAGCAGCAAGGCAGTGGGTTCAGGTTTCACAGCATCCACTGTCCAGAGAGCAACGCAGTTGTGGAGAGAGGGAGAAGAAAGTACTAAAAATTAAAATGCAAATGAGCTGGAAGGTGGGGACAGGCATGGGCCCTGGGGGGACTCATTTGGATTTGAATTTCTTTTTCATCAGTGTATTGAATCAATCACCCTATGGAGCTTATCTGCAGTAATAATAATAATTTTTTAAAATGCATACCTCCTGTTTTGCTTTTTAATATTACATTTATACTTAAGAACTTTCTCAACCCTGATCAGATGCTATATGAAAGTAATACTTGAAGCAAAATAGGCATTACTAAAATGCCTATTTTAGTAATGCTGGAAATGAAATACATTAGACCTGCTTTCTGCCTGTTATGAATCATTTGTCATTTCCTTACAATGTCTGTTTACTGTTTCCCAACATTTCCCTGTAAATGTGAATACAATGTTTCCGTATTTAGTTGGATTTTGGAAGAGGTAGGGAGGAGGTAATTGTGAAAATAATTTGGTTTTAAAAACAAGGAAGTGGTTCCTGTCGGTCCAGTGTGGACATTTTTCCAAGTGTCTCAGTCATCATATTTTCTTCTTGTTGCTCGTGAGAATATCATCATCATGTGTCACATAATGTCACCAAATTATATAATGTGTGATGGAATTCACAAGAAAACAAAACTGAATTTATATCCCCTAAATATCACTGACTTTATATGTGGCTCTGAAGTTCCCTGACAGATCTAGTCTTCGCTGTATAAGAAAAAATAAGCCAGGATCTTACCTTATCCTTAGGTAACAAGGAAAGAACTCCACACTATTTGGGGACCTGAATCCTAATCCCAGCTCTGCCACTCAACCAGCTATGCAATGGTAGACATGGAATTTCGGTTTCTTTCAGCTCTAACATTGTTAGTTTTGGGTCTTTTATTTAACTGACATAAAACCAACTTACCACAGAGATAGGAGTATGTGATACATTCTACCAAGATTCTCAGATATATCAAATAAATTAAAAAATAAATAATATGCAATATGGTTGGCATTTTTCTAATATAACTTATAAAGAACCAAAAGCCTGCTATTGTTTAGGGGACATGCTAATTTCTCCTTAACAGGATAGAGAGTGTTTTTCATGGATTAGGTTTGACAACCCAAAAAGTAGTGATATCATTGGGGAAAGCCAATGCGTAAGGACTGGAATTCTTTTTTTGCTGTTGTTAAATAGTTTGTTCTTTTGTTAACGACATTGTATAGGCTGGGTGCGGCGGCTCCTGCCTGTAATCCTAGCACTTTGAGAGGCTGAGGCAGGAGGATTGCTTGACCCCAGGAGTTGGAGACCAGCCTGGGCAACATAGCAAGACCCCATCTCTACAAAAAAAAAAAGTTTTAAAAGTTAGCTGGGTATGGTAGCACACACCTATGGTGCCAGCTACCTGAGAGGCTGAGGTGAGCTGATTGCTTGAGCCCAGGAGTTTAAGGCTGCAGTGAGCACCATGTTTGTGCCACTGTGCTCCAGCCTGAGTGACAGAGCAAGACCCTGTCTCAAAAACAAAACAAAAAACACTGTTTGCTAGAAGTTCAGGGGCGTAAAAGTGTTTTTTGTTTGTTTGCTTTTGTTGGTTTTTTTTTTTTTTTTTTGAGATGGAGTCTTTCTCTGTTGCTCAGCCTGGAGTGCAGTGGTGCGATCTCGGCTCACTGCAACCTCCACTCCCCGGGTTCAAGCAATTCTTCTGCCTCAGCTTACCAAGTAGCTGAGATTACAGGCGCACACCACCATGCCCAGCTGATTTTTTTGTATTTTTTTTTTTAGTAGGGACGGGGTTTCACTGTGTTGGCCAGGCAGGTTTTGAACTCCTGACCTTGTGATCCTCCTGCCTCAGCCTCCCAAAAAAGTGTTCTTATTTTGACACTGACACAGGCACAGTGAATCAGATTCTTCTTAATTATGTTTTTTGTTTTTCCCCTCAGGTAGTGTAGGAAGAGCAGTAACCTTAGGAAGCAATCTAGATTATGGAAGGATTGTCAGCTTTGGAGTCAGACCCATCCTTACTCATTCACTTACTAGTTGCATGACCTTAAGCGAGTCACTTAACCACTCTTAACCTCAGTTTGTTCATCGGGCGATAAGGATTAATGAGTGATGTATATTAAGCTCTAGGACAGAAGTAGGCTCAGTTGAGACACCTGACCAGACGTGCCCACAGAGGAAGAGAGGTCCCATTCAGCGTTTACTACTTTACTCTTCAGAGGCTCAAATGCACAGTTTCCATGCTCTGTCTCAAGGAGCTCTGATCTCAGGAAGCAGAAAAGAGTTACGCCTCTTGACCCTTTTCATCTTGTCCACACTGAAGTAATCTCCTTTCACCAGTCTGACAAACACGCAAGGAAGACTCAGACTCTGATTGGCACTAACCACAAGCAAAAAGAAAAGCAGTGTTGATCAAAAAGATGATACAGGCTGAGCATCCCAAATCCAAAAATCCAAAATGCTCTAAAATCTGAAACTTTTTGAGTGCCAATGTGACACTCGAAGGAAATGCTCATTGGAACAACTCAAGTGGTTATGTATCTGCAAATATTTCATGTCTGAAAAAGTCCAAAACCCGAAACCCTTCTGGTCCCAAGCATTTCAGATAAGGGATACTCAACCTGCACAAGCATCCACGCATTGGGAAATGACATTTCAGGAAGAAACGTTCACACTGAATGATTACTTAGTTGATTTAACGTAAACATTCATTCTGCTCCCCTCCCCCATTACCCTACAGACCCATTCTCATGTAATATGTTTATAAAGATTTCAAAGTAGGGGTTTTCAAACACCGCATGTTCTCACTCATAGGTGGGAATTGAACAATGAGAACACTTGGACATGAAGGGGAACATCACACACTGGGGCCTGTTATGGGGTTGGGGGAGGGGGAGGGATAGCATTAGGAGATATACCTAGTGTAAATGATGAGTTAATGGGTGCAGCACACCAACATGGCACATGTATACATATGTAACAAACCTACACGTTGTGCACATTATTAAAGCTTAAAGTATAATAAAAAATAAAATAAAATAAAATAATAAAAATAATAAATAATAAATAAAAGTAGGGATTTTTCCCATTAATAATTATGCATTATATTCTTGAAAATTGCTGAGAGTAGATTTTAAGTATTCTCACCACCAAAAAAAAGTCAGGCAGTGCATGTTAATTAGCCCAATTTAGCCATTTCACAGCCTGTACATATTTTAAAACATGTTGTACGCAGTAAACATATACAATTTTTATGTCAAGTAAAAAAATCAGGGCCGGGCACAGTGGCTCACGCCTGTAATCCCAGCACTTTGGGAGGCCGAGGCAGGCCGATCACGAGGTCAGGAGATTGAGACCATCCTGGCTAACACGGTGAAACCCCGTCTCTACTAAAAATACAAAAAATTAGCCAGGCGTGGTAGTGGGCACCTGTAGTACCAGCTACTCAGGAGAGTGAGGCAGAAGAATGGCATGAACCCAGGAGACAGAGCTTGCAGTGAGCCGAGACTGCGCCACTGCACTCCAGCCTGGGTGACAGAGCAAGACTCCATCTCAAAAAAAAAATCAGTTAATGTAACTGAAATATAAAAACAGAAGCTGCCCCCCCAAATGTTTTTTATCATATATAAGTTGAACTTGACCTTTACAAATGGTCACTATTTTGCCTTGCAGAATATTCAGAAAAGGTTCTGCTTCCTAACCTGTGATGCAGCCAGTTACCTTGGAGATAACCTCCGGGGAATCGGATCCAAATTTGTCAGCTCTTCCCAGATGCTCACCTCCTGCTCTGAGTGCCCTACACTTTTTGTGGATGCCGAGACTGTGAGTATCCCAGTCCTGCTCTGACAGTGGAGGGCCTATGCAACCTACAGTGCAGAACTTCAGGGTAGCATGTTTGTGCTGTGGTTTGTTTTAAAGACACCTTCAGTGTTGTGAGCAGCGCTGTATTGTGATATGACTCCCAAAGGTCTGCAGTATAATTACTGCACATGGCCAGACCAGGCCAACGCAGAGCAATTTCACAGAATAAGGAGAAAACTCCACCTCTGCTCCCTCTGCATCCTTGGCAACCGCTCTCTGATGACTCTGACTTTGACAGCTATGCAGATATGGTCAGATAACCTCCTGGAGCTGACCTAGGCAGTGCCCATGATGCCAGGTTGCCTAGTCAGATGGGTCTTCAGAGGCAACATGTCAATCAGTTTCCCCACCCCCAAGTCTCTAACAGAGAGTTATTGCCCTCTAGATTTGCCCAGCTCAAACTGCAAATGATGAGTTTAAAGGATAATCAAAACAGTCTCTGGCTGATGGCAAATCATGGCTTTATGCATGGAACTCTAACCATGCGAGACTGACGAGCTCCTGGTGGGTGGGAGTTGTGTGATACCTTTTTTTTCTATCCCCCATGATATGACAGAATCATCACATGCTCAGTAATTACTGAGGTTTAGAACCAGTGAGGATGTGCTTAGATTTTAAAAGTCTCTTAAGAGTCAAGTCCTTCCAAGAACCTGTTTGATCAGTAGCTGTCTTGTAGCAAAGAATACAACATGAAAAGTCATTCTGTCATAAAAGACTTAAGGTATAGATTAAATACAAAATCAGTTTGAAAGTCTTTTTGGAGGTTTGTCTTCACACTGCTTGGAGTATTATTGGGTGATGACAGTAGAAGTCATGTATAAAATGGAAACCATATCTTAGTGTGGGCCTCTATGAAACACTTGGTATGTCTTACCTGCCTATGCTAATATGGGAAAGAGTGGATATTTTCGTAGGAGGCATGTATTATCAAGCTGGGATTCAATTGCAATTGCAGCTGATAGTTGAGCAAAATTCCAAATTTCACAGCTTATTAAAATGGATGGCACTTGTACCCCTTTTACATCACTTCTAAATATACTTCTGTTTTCTGTGTAGCTGTGCCTTTGTGTTGATACCTCTCTAGTTGTTTTAATACCAGTTATTTTCCTGTCTTTAGCTCCTTTCATGTGGACTTCTGGACAAGCTCAAGTTCAGTGTGTTAGAACTGCAAGAATATTTGGATACCTACAACAACAGGAAAGAGGCCACACTCTCAGTAAGTGTTTGTTTCTATGCATGTGCAGTCAGTTAAAACCAAATGAACCCAACCACTCTGAGTTCTTGGGAGGTGTTGTGATTAACTTAAGACATGCTCTTTAGGGAGTAGAAGGCAGACTTCATCTTTTCCCTTGTTAAGGATTACAATTCCAATTTAATGGTGGTAGGACTGTATACAATATTAATTGTATTAAAAATGGTATCTACAAAAAAAAAATTTTCAACAATCAACTTTAACCCCAACAAAAAAATGGGGGGAAAAAAATGGGTATCTGCTTGATATGTTACTTACCAATGTTATAACTTATCCCAGAGATTTGAAATTGGTGATTACTTCCTTCCAGTGTTAGCCTTACCCAAAACTAGCTGTGGTGGATCTCCTGTCTGTTCTCGTAGCCACTCTTAGAGCCAGTCCCCAGGGTTTCTCTTGGCCTCAGCTCTTGCTCTTTACTTTTTTCTTTCTTCATAGATCTAGATTGTAAAATGTTAGAGACAGAAGTGATCTAGAAACCATCCATGCCAGCCACCTGTTTTCTGAGAGAGGCACAGTTGGAGGCCCAGAAAACTCAGTGGTTCAATAATAATTGTATGTAGTGTGTATTGAGCACTTCCTATAATATGCCAGGCACTATAGAAAAAGCATGGGTTTTGAAGTCAGATTGACTTGAGTCTAAATCACAGCTCAGTTATTTAAGGGTTAGTCACCTTGGATAAGTGACTTGCCATCTCTCATCTCAGATGCATCATCTGTAAGCCCTTGGTAATAATAACTAATTTGCAGGATTGTTGTGAAGATAAAACAATTATAATAGTCATGGCAGCTATCATTTCCTGAGTCCTTTCTATGTGTCCAACAACCTGCTAAGAGTTAAATCTCTTAAATTATATGGTTTAATGCTGACAACTACCCTGAGAGTTGCTATTGTTACCCTCGTTAGCTAGCTAGGAACTGGGTGGGATTGAAACCCAGAGCTGTGGGATTCAAAGGCCCATGCTCTTAACCACATCATGATACTGCCTTGAAAATAGAAATAGTATCTGTAAACTGACCAGCACAATGCCACATAAAGAGAAGATGTTCATTGTAAAGTTACTGGTTTGGAGTTTATTGCTATTACTGTTATTGATGTTATCTTGACCTGCCCAAGGGCAAGAGTTATAACTTTCTACCGTAACAATTATCTTTGTCTTCTATTTCTGTGGCCTTTTACCTGCCACTGTTTTCAGGTTCTCAGTCATCACCCTGTAAAAGTAATCTTTTTATTCTGGTTGGTGAACTAATCTAGCCTTTAATGTCAAGTGTGAACTTCAGTTCCTCAATGCTCATTGTTTTCTGCTCAAAGGTTCCCTTTCACACCTGTGGTAGTTACTATCCCAGATGCTTAAGACTGGCAGGATCTCTCAGTAGCTGAGCTATTACCATAATAGCCTTCCTTATAATAGTGAAGGAGATCTGCCCCATAGCACATGCAGCCACCGCAGCATAACAGAAGTAGATGTGTCCAAGTCAGGTCATGTTGACCAGAATCACCCAGCCCGTGAGGAAGTATTGGTCCTGTCTTCTAACCCCAATCATATGGAAGATTTCTAGCCATAATATATTCATTTATACATAAATTAGGAACAGTGTGGTGAAACCATTCCCTAGGGCAACATAGTATAATATTGAAATTGTATTTTTAGATGACCATCACTGAACCCATATAAACAGATACCTTTAATTTCCAACAGTTCATCTTTAACCCCCAAATACGACCCTTTTCAAAAAGTCATTACAGCACAATTTCATTTTACTGTCATTAGAACTTTAATGAATTTTTCCTAACAGAATTGATACTAAAAATGTTCTCAGAACATTGCTGAATTTACCTATGTCTGCCCCTCTCTTTCTGATAACAGTGGCTTGCAAATTGCAAGGCAACATTTGCAGGAGGATCAAGAGATGGAGTAATTACCTGTCAGCCAGGGGACTCTGAAGAAAAGGTAATAAAAGCCTGTTAGAATGGGTCTCTTGTGTGCTCTGACATTGTGTGTTAGTTTTGGTCCACCCAAGAAGCCTGGAACTTGAGAAAAGAAGAGGCAGAATGAATCACCCCAAACATTTACATGAAACCAACAGAGTAAGACAGAATGACATTCCAGCATGACTGTGTGTTGATGGGATTTTGGGGGGTTTTCTTCGTTTTGGAAAAGTAGAGGTATAAAATAACCTTTTTTTGCTGGATACTGTCTAACTATACTAATAATTTCCTAATAAATTTATTCTTAATTCAGATTATAAAGCCAAATTTCATTAATTCTTCACTGAACCACTTAGTTTCTTTAATAAAGGAAGTTTCTCTAGACCTTTCAGCAGTCACTGTAAAACAGATTTTCTCGTTTAGAATTGCTCCACACCTCAGACCAGTGTGCCATACTATAAAGGAAATTAAAGGACAGAGTAGGAATGGATGAAAATCATTCTTTCTGCAGTCACGTATTGAGTGCCTCCTGTATGGCAATCATGAGCAACTGACAAGGCCTCTGCCCTTGTGGAGCTTCTGATCTTGTCAGCGAGACAGACATCAGTGAAACAGTCATACAGCTATTAACTGCAACAAGGACCATCAAGGACAGGAAAGAAGAGGAAGCTGAGAGATCACAGAGCAAGGCTGCCTGATCCGATGGGGAGGGCAGTTCTGGGAAGGGTTCTCCATGAAAGTAACATCTTGGCAGAGTTCTAAAATATGAGATGGAGAGAAGTGGGCCTGTAGTCTGTGTAAAGGCCCGGAGGCAGGGAAACCAGGCCTTTCCAAGAACCAGGGAGAGCCCATGTGACTGACAGCACCGAAAGCCCCACGGAGAAACGGTTGAGAAGAGTCTGGAGAACTTGGCAGAAGCCAGCCCATGCAGGGCTTTGGTGTTTAACAGCAATAATAAGCAACTGAAAAGGGTTAACAGTGGGGATGATTAGATCAAGGCTCTCCCACTCTGTCTACTATGGAAATAGCTCAAAGTGGCAAGAGTGGTTAAGGGAACTTAGGAGGCTGCTGCCCCATCTAGGGAGAGAAGGTGTTACCTCGGAATTATGTCGTTACTACTGGAAAAGTGTTTTACGTGGCACACCCTCTGGATGATCTGAAAACATCTTCCTGTGTTAGAAACAGTACTTCATTACGTAAAAAGAATCCAGTAAAGTCTGGTTTCTGATCAGAGTTTTGGAGTGAACATTTTCAACCAAACACCAGTGGTTCCATTTCAATTTGGTGTTTGTTATTGAGCAAGTTTGCAGCCCTGAGAGTAACACTGTCCATGCCAGCATTGACTGAGTCCCTAGGCAAGCCCCTTGATAAGTTTTAGTGAAGAGATCAGAGATTGAAAAGCAAACTATAAAGCTGACTATAAAATCAGTTTTAGTGAAGAGATCAGAGATTGAAAAGCAAACTATAAAACTATAAAGAGATCAGAGATTGAAAAGGAAAATATCTAAAGAGGGCATTGAAGTAGAGGTTGCATTTCCACATCGCTGCGCTTCTTGAAGATGCACATTTATATCTCACTTTATGGTTTACAGAGCACTTTCACACCCCTTAAGTCAGTTGATCTCTCTGGATGGGAAGCAGGGCGGTAGCATTTGCCCATTCTATAGCTGAAGACACCACAGCTTGACTTATCCAAGGCTCCATGGCTGAGAAGCGACAGGCAGAAATGTAACTTAGACATAAAGTCTGTCAACATAGGCAAATAATAACTAGTTTGCATACATTTTTAAAATAAGTGTTTAATGACTTATATAATGTCTCCCATAAGCAAAGCAGAATTGAAATATGCTGTTCAAAAATCACAATAAACTCCGGCATTTCCCTCAATCCCTATATATGCATCTGTGACGTCATGTCTCAGATGATTTGTGACTTAGATTTTCACTGAATAACCTGTGCCATTAGCATATCCCAGAAGTAACACATTTTAAAAAATAAAGTATTATCTAGGTTTCAGATTTTATGGCCACCCAGTAGTACTCATGGCTTGTCATTCCAGCCCAGCCCTCCCTTCACTATAATCTGCTGTTAAGACAAATTCAGGCCAGAGAACAGTTACCAGGTTAGGATTTACTTTGAGCATAAATCTAATCTGGCTTATAGTCTAGTTTGTATAGTAGTATGTAAAACACAATTTGTTTTCCGAAAACTTGGCCTCAATCATCAAATTCTATTATATTCTCTATAACAGAACCTCAGACAGGAAAGTGCATTGATACTTTGCAGATTTCTATGAACAAGGGTTGAAACCAAATCTATTATGTATTGGTTTGTTTGTTTATAGCTTCCTGGTTAACCCTAAAGGATAACCAGAAATTCCAGTTAACCTATCCTGTTTCCCAAACATTCCAACTTTAAAATATGTATTTCTGTTGTGCTTGTGATTTATTTCTATTAAGTTGTTTTACTGAGTTTTAGTTGCTCCCTCCTTTTTACCTGGTTCTTCTTCACCTTCTTCAAACAAATATCTATCTTATTTTTGCTTATGGTTTTTTACCCATTTCCTATTCATGCACCTCTTTCGTTGCTTCTATTTTGTAGTACTTTTTCCTCTCCCTCTCTTTTGTTGTGTTTTTACTAAACCCAAGGACTCAAAAAATAGTCTTCATCTATTTATTCATTTGTTTAGATGTGACAACTCTGTTAGCATTACTATAAAGGCTTGAGAATACAAAAGTAGAAAGAAGAAACTAATGTTTTTGAGTACTGTACACATGTAATCTCATTTGATCCTTTACAACAATCCTTTGAAATCAGGGTTTTTCCATTTTGCAGCTAAGAAAACTGAAGCTGACAGGCAAAGTCTAAAGGCCATATTCTTTCCATTTGTCCACACTTTCTCTAGCTTAATTTTGGAGGCAAAACATACACATGGGAAAACACTCGAGAATAATTTCCAGCATATGTCTAAGTGTCTAATATGGCTTTAGGAATCTGCATGAATAAGGAGGGAAGATGCATAAAACACCCAAGAGGGATGAGAGTGGGATTTACTGGGAAAGCAATAATGGAAGAGCAAATTCTGAGTCTGGTGCTTCCAATGTTTTTGCAAAAACCAACCAAGCTTTGGCCCCATTGTCGGTATTAGCTCAGTGTTTCAGAATATTTCCAAATGGCTCCTGGACACACTGGTGACCAGAGAACTCAAGCAGTGACCGGATGTCCTAAGGAAGATGCTTCCAGGCCTACATGTGTAACAATTTTGGAGTCTGTGGTTGATCTGGAAGGCAAAGTATATGCCACCTAACAAAAGAGGTTAGCAATCCTAGCAAGTCAGGCAAGGCAGGGAGATTTGTTTAAGTCATCTGGATACTTGGTTACAGTCTCTGTTTTCATTCGTTAGTAGACCCTGGAAGTAGTCTGGCCACTGGGCATGCAGCTCAAACCTCACACTTTCTAATTCCACCAGCCTTGAGGCATGGCTAGGCACCATGCAGAGTACACAAATCAGGCAGCCTCGGCTCCCATCATAGGTAACACTCAACAAGGCCGGAAATGGGCTGTGAGAGAAAACTGAGGGAAAAAAGTCCTTACACATGAAAGGTGGGCCTTGAGGAGAAATGATTGTGTCTTTCCACTTAAATATCAAGATCTTATATCTAGAGATGTGGAGATATAATTTTGCTGACTAGAGCTACCATTTGGCCTCCAACCCAAAACAAAACCCAACCAATGTCTGGCCTCAGAGCACTGCTTAACTTACCTCTAAGTCATTCTCTCCAACACTCCTGTGTAATCAGGTTCTCTGTCTTCTGGAATGATTTGATGTTGCCAGTTACTCTGAGCACACCCTTGCCTGAGGACATGTAGAATGTGGATAAGTGAACTTATAACTTGCAGAATCTGTGTCTGGATATAAAAAGCAATGTGAATATACCAATAATTATTACTCATATCTGTTCTATTTCAGAGAAGTGTGCACTTCATGAAAGGATTAGTGCTTACCCGACTAAACCTAGCAAAGTAAATTCTTGAATAAAGATATGAGTCTGTCAGAGATGGTGACAGTGTACAGACATGCATATGAAAGCTTCTCAACCCCCAAGCCCTACCTAGTCTGGTCCGGTCTTTGCCAGTAGAAAATTCCTAGTCATTCTTAACAGGTGATTTAAGTGAGGATTGCTGTAGAATTGTTTGTGGAAGACAATATATCTCTTTGTTGGGTGCTGAATATTTATTTTTCCAATTTTTCTTCTATTCTTAACATAAAGTTGCAGACATAAAAATAATGAAGAAAGCATATGCACTGGTGGCTTGTGAACTATAACCAATTCACAGACGTGTTAAGTTTGCACACTATTAACTGACCTTGCATTTAAAAATTTTAAACTTCCACATATATGGCCAGGCACGGTGGCTCACACCTGTAATCCCAGCACTTTGGGAGCATGAGGCGGGTGGTTCACAAGGTCATGAGTTCGAGATCTTCCTGGCCAACGTGGTGAAATATGATCTCTACTGAAAATACAAAAATGAGCCAGGTGCAGTGGTGGGCACCTGTAATCCCAGCTACTTGGGAGGCTGAGGCAGGAGAATCACTTGAACCTGAGAGGCGGAGGTTGCAGGGAGCCGAGATTGCGCCACTGCACTCCAACCTGGGTGACAGAGCAAGACTCCATCTCAAAAAAAAAACAAAAAAAAACAAAACAAACTTTCACACATACACACACACTCAAAACAGAATTCCTGGTGTCTCTAAATAAGAAGATCTAGCAACACTGGGCCTGCCTTCCTCAGTGGCAACAAGGAGCCAGCACTAAGTATAGACCCATATGGACTCTCCACCATCCCTCCTGCCCAGTGAGTTCCTAAATGCTCAAGGCAGGAGCCAGGCACCAGTCATCATGATGCTTGGCCTGTTGCTTTTCTTATAACAGAGAAATATTTCTCTGTACCTAAGTCTCCAAAATGAAGAATAAAGCTAGATAGAAAGGGCTTGAGTTTCCAAAAAGAAAACAGGAAAGAGTATTATTCTTTGCATATGCGAGAAGCAGCTCTGCATATACAAGCACCTGTCTGCTGAACTGACTTTCTGAGGGATATATTGGAGGAACATTCTCAGCGCGTGTTCAAAACAACAAAACAAACCATGTTTCTAAGAAAATTATTTCCAATATTTGGGAAGTATATTTCGGGGAAGGCTCTTTTTTAAAGACAGCCATTATTAGTCAATGATTTGGGCTTCTTGGTGATAGTAATACCAGTTCTCCTAGAATAAGGTGCAACATACACTAAATAGGACATAAATCAAGGCATGATGTGATTTGCTTGTGTCATGAGATCACTTTCATTTGCGGACACTGCTTTAGTAGTGTTTTCTCAGCCTGCACATATCAAAAGGAGAAATAAATCTCTTCATGACTTAAAATCAGCATTTCCAACTAAGGATTTTGGTTTCCATTGACCTCTCCATCTCTTGCAAAATTCATTCTGGAGTGGCCACTAGTCGATGGTTTAAGTGAACATAAATGCAGGTCAGGGAACAAAGTCTGCAGACCTCTCGGCTCTGGGTTCTGCAGGCAGTGGCTTTAGTCTCCTTATAGTTAATTAACACAGTTCATCATCCAGTTCTGCAGAGGTGGCCCAGAAAAGCTGGAGATGTTTCGACATCATGTATTGTCGATTTTAGTTAATGCATTCATAATTCAACAGGTATTTCTGAGCACTGCTTGAACATTTGACTCTCTGAACTCAAGGACAATAATTCACATTTAGCCCTACTACGTTTCATCTTCTTATATTCAAATCATCATTCTGTTAGGGTCTTTTTGGACACTTATCTTCTCGGTTATGTATTTTCTATCAATGTAATCTATGAATGAGAAGCCTACGACCTCTGTTCTTGTACAAATGGAACAAGTTAAGTGTTGAACAAGACAAGACTTTTCTCCAGTTATCATCTGTTAAACATCATCCTTCAGATATAGTCAGTCTTTCCTCTATAAGCCATATTCTTTCTCATATTGGCTAAAGAAATGTCTGCTGAAGACAGCTTACAGATTTCTTGAAAAAAGTAAATACCTCAGGATGTGTAATCCGTATCATAGCTGTATTTATCTTCCAAAGCTTTGAGGGATATTTATGACCAAGGTCCAAAAAACTACTTAACAAAGTTAATGCAGTAGCCATCAGTGTGCCAGGCCCAAGCATTATTAGCAACAAGTGAGTACATACTATTCCCACCTTTTAGGGGATTTCATCATTAGGCTAGGTTATTTAAATTTTATCTCATTAATTTAAACGCAGGACTTTCAGAGATTAAATGAGATGAAAATAATAGCTATTCTAGTACACTGTGGTTCATCTTCTAGCATATCAAAAATGTCTTAGATTTTTACTGACTGGTTATGTCATAAGCATAGAATCCAGCTGAGAACAGAAGACAGAACCCAGATACGGCTATGCTACCGTCGATCAGCAGGAGTTCAATTATTCTGGGCTTTTAAAAGCTCTGCATTCCTCAATTGTTTATGATAAATTCTTAATATCTTGGCTCTATGATCTTTTTTTCCTCGTTTTGAGAAAACATACCTCTAAATCCAATTTTATAAATCAAGCCATACCAGGAGAGCAGGAAGGGTCCTTGAAGAAAATCCTTGTGACTAAATAAAGCAAGGACATTCCCACAGCGTGTTCAAAAGAACCTCAAGTCACCAAAACACAGATAAGTTTATAAAGACTTCTCAAGGGATTATTTTTAGAATGTGGATACATTAGCACGGAATGGTGGGACAAAGGGAATGTTAATACTTTCCATAAAATGGCCCCCCAGAAAGGCTTTTTTCACTATCTTTTTGGAACTCTAAATGCGAACTAGGTCCCATCCTGTGGCCTACAGAAAGATTCTGAGATAATAAATATCAAGGAAGCCTGAACTAGCCTACCTAAAAAGGAATGCTTAGGAAGAATCCTGAGGACTGGCATTCATCACAGTTGGCCATCTCCCAAGAAAAACACTATTTTGTGCCCTGAGAGCTGAGTGGGAGGAATTCATTGACAATGAAATTCCTTAGCACCAAGCTGAAGTCGAAAGTTTCCTCTGCCTTTATTGAACAGAAAAGATTTTACTTGAACTGATTTGATGACCTCTTTGGGTTATAACCTTGTTTTGGAAAGCAATAAAAAGCCGTTTTCTTCACACAAGGCCTTGTAATTTACTCAGCACTTGCTTCATTTCACACTTCTGAAAAGTAAATCCCGTGGTAGCACATGTTTACTTCCTAAACTGCATACTAAACATTTCAGTCATATTTGATGTTGTCCGAAAAGTCTTCGCACTGGAAATTCTGTGTCTATATAGACAAGACTCTCCCTGTGTGACGATCTTATATGACATTGTATTTCAGAACAGAAAGTTTGATTTTAGAAACTTCTAGATGTAAAGTTTTCTTGAGAATAGTAAATACCTGAAGCTGTGTAGTCTCCACATCGGAGGCTTACAGGTGTTTGTCTTCCAAACTTTGAAAGAAATTTATGGCCAGGGTCCAAAACACTACTTAGTAAACATAATATACATCAGTGTGCCAGCCCCACATGACAAGCAAGTGATAAGTAAGGGAAGAACAGACCCTTGGAGGATAGAGTAGGGTTTGTTGGTGGCAGTCCTTTAATTACATTTGTAGATACTAATAAATAATAAGTTGATAGTTTCATTTGTTCTTATTTACCATACCTTATTTTCAAGTATAATACATTAAAACGATGATAACCCAGAGACTTTTTGAAAGAGCTTTAAAATAAGGGGGTTTTATTGGATTAGAAACTCTTAGGTCCTTAAATATTTTGAAAATTCAGAACCAGATATGTTGATGCATAATTAGGAATGGTCATTAATTTAAAAAAAATACATTCTGTCAAGTTTTACTTATCTCTTTCCACATACCCAAACTTTCCGTGAACCAATTCTAGGATATAGTGACATCAAAAAATGGTAGTTGCTGGCCGGGCGCAGTGGGTCACGCCTGTAATCCCAGCACTTTGGGAGGCCGAGGCAGGCGGATTACAAAGTCAGGAGATCAAGACTATACTGGCTAACAAGGTGAAACCCCATCTCTACTAAAAATACCAAAAAATTAGCTGGGCGTGGTGGCAGGCACCTGTAGTCCCAGCTACATTGGGAGGCTGAGGCAAGAGAATGGTGTGAATCCAGGAGGTGAAGCTTGCAGTGAGCCAAGATTGTGCCACTGTACTCCAGCCTGGGGCAACAGAGCAAGACTCCATCTCAAAAAAAAAAAAATTGTAGCTGGTGTTGAACATGGCCCAGTTACAATTTTACATTATTTTACACTAACTATTAGTTGTAGATTACTTATAGAAATTGTCTATTGAGTCCAGGCATGGTGGCTCACACTTGTAATCCCAGAGCTTTGGGAGGCCAAGGCGGACAGATCACTGGGTCAGGAGTTTGAGACCAGCCTGACCAACATGGTGAAACCCCATCTCTACTAAAAAAAAAAAAAAAATCAAAAATTAGCCAGGTGTGGTGGCATGCACCTGTAATCCCAGCTACTCAGAAGGCTGAGGCAGGAGAATCGCTTGAACCCGGGAGCGGAGGTTGCAGTGAGCCAAGATCGTGCCACTGCACTCCAGCCTGGGCGACAGAGTGAGACTCTATCTCAAAAAAAAAAGAAAAAAGAAATTGTCTATGGGAGAAAAGATTGTTATAAAAAGTAAAATGCAAGAAAATTACCTGTCATATTTCACACTTGTTTGAGGGTATACAATGTTTAGTCCTTTGAAATTAAAAATTATAGTAGTCCTATAAAATATTCTCAATGTGCAAGGCAATCCAACTAAAGAAAATACCATGTAGATTGTTCACTATATTCAATGTTAATTGGAAGGTCATAGTTTAATAGATACGAAACTGAACATAATAAAGACTCTGCCTTAATACAAAGCAATAGTCTAATTTGTTTGGGGCTATAATTCTTCAAATAACTAAGCTGGCTTCCTCTCAGTTTTACTGTGTTCACATATTATGCACACTTATACACTAAAATCTTCAAGCAATACAAGTTTTGATTTTTGGTCTCTAAAACTGACTGACAAAATCTAAACTGATTAATCAGAGAACCTAAAAAACATTATGTTTTTTCAGTGCTATGTTTCCCATTAGAGCTTGTTTTTAACTGGAACGCTATGCATGTTGAATGGGTACAACATTTGCAAGATTTATCAAGTTTGGGTGAGCAATGCTAATACTGCTGACGGTTCTGCTCTTGGAAAAGGGCCGTGCTTTCTGTTGCATGCAGACACTGACCCTGTACTTTCTTTCCTTTCCTTTGTTTCCTGTGCCATGCTTGCTGTGTAGCAAATGGAATCTCTTGCAGTAAGTTAACTTTCTTTCATACTCTTTGTCCATTTAGGCATGGACCCATAACAACCCTTATTTTTACCGTTACTGTTACATCTCTTAGCATGTTTTCCCTTTCTCAGTTTAATTTATTTTATTTGGTAGATTAAGACATGGCAGTTTATTAGTAGCATTCTGGGCTGCTTTTGCCCCAAAGTAGAAACCTATATTGCTGTGAATTCTCATACTGTCAGTGGAATATTTTGTGTAATAACTACCATGATTTGGCACAGGAAAGTCAGACTTTTCATAGCTAGGTTTCACCCTAAATTGTGAAGGTAATAATTGTTTTTAAACAATATTTTTTTATTTATTTGCAAGTCTCTGGCAGTTATCTTTTATACCAGATTTTTAAAGTTTCCCCTAAAGAGAAGTTTAAAGACCACAAAATACAATATTTTACTAAAACAACCAAATATCCAGTTCGAGTTAATTAGTCAGTGTAGCTGCTTCTTTAATCTTAGGCTGGTTACCGGTATTGAGAGATCAAATAATCTAGGCAGAATTGGTTCTCCCCTAAAGAGCAGAGAAGGGCTAGAAAGAGAAAGGAAACCATTCAGCATAGTCTTAGCATGAATTTTAGTAACTTTTAAGATTTAGGATCAAAAGTCTGTTAATAATATCAATAGAACATTCTTCCTAAAACCTAAATTCTTGTGATTTCTCTCCTTAAACTGATTGGGGGAAACAGTTTTAAGTCACCTTAGAAGCTCTCAATTCTGAGCTGCCTTCTTTGTAGTTCTTGGTAAAAGAAAGGCCCTATTTATCCTACCCCATTTGAAAACTGAACAGTGAAGCATTTAGTTTAAACCACATATTTAACTCACTTTCACTGGTGACTGCTGGCCATGAAATTCTGTTGAGCGAAGGCTGTTCCTTTCCTTTCACAGAATCCCATCCACTCACTACCTGGGAGCAAACTCATTCTTGGAATAAAATAGGCAAAGTGTAGAGGGTACAGCTCCAAGTTTAGTCGATCACTGGCATTGGAATTATTATTTTTCCCTCATAGTATACATAAGCTTTGTAAAGACCACACTATAGGGTACAGAGGCACAAATGCATCCCTGAAACATTTTAAATTCCAGAGGTATCTATGTGGCTCAAAGGCCATTGTGTATGATTACTTTTTGATGTCCTTTCCACAGAAATTTTCAAATGTGTTCATAATTTCTTTTTTTAAAGCATTTTTTGGTCCCTTTTTATCTCTCTTTAATTCAACAAGTACTTACTGAGCACAGAGTAGACGTATCATCAGTAAGCCTGATACAGGACTCTGGAGGACCACGTGATTGTTACGTTTACAGGGGCCCAGGCGTCTACTGAATTTATAAGTTTAACACCTAAAACTGCTTAATGTTTTGCCTTTCAAATATACTTTTAATAAAAGGAAATTTTTCTGTTTAAAAATAATTTATAGCTTATAAAAATGAAGACAACCACTCAGCTATAATTGGTAGGTATTTAATTGGCAAATATAATGGAAATTTGGCTGTCTACTCAGTCCCTTTATAGGTGCTACTCTGTAATTAGTCATCCATTACATAGACTATAATCGAAATTATACCGTGGATTTCTCACTGATATTTAATGACTGTATTTTGTTTTTCTGTTTTATTTGGAATAACAGCTGGTTATGTTTTCTTAATTTAAAAAAAAAAAAAGTTTGTCTCCATTGAGATTTCACTAGTTATATGGGAATGATCCTTAATAATAACTATTTCTTCCCGTGCAATTTCTCTCTTTAGCAATTGGAACTGTGTCAGAGATTGTATAAGCTACACTTCCAGCTGCTATTGCTTTTTCAGTCCTACTGTAAGCTCATCGGCCAGGTGCACGAAGTTAGCTCCATGCCAGAGGTGAGTCTACGTGCTTTCCAACCCCACGTCCCACCACGAAAATCATTTCTTTTGTTCTTCCCCACTCCACCCCATTTATAACTGCCCAGGTGATTTTATTCCCGCATCATTATTTTGCTCAAGCACAAGTCTGAAATAAACATGTCCTGTATGTATTTCTATTCTCATTTTTAAAAGCAAAGTCAGGAGTAGGTATGGAAAGTGAAGTGCCTTAAAATTTAAGAACGCGTGTAGGAGAGAACCTTCCTGTGGGTTATGCGCTAGGTGCCTTGCTTGCATCTCCCTGATCTTGGCCCTGGGGCCGGGCATCCTTATTTGAAAAGTTTCCATGGGTGTGGGTTTTCTTCTTTACATTAGTTTTTCATATTTGCCCTTACCTTGAGGTAAGAAGGAAATGTCTGTATGATGTGTTTGGTTCTCTTCAGTTTCCCTGCCCTACTTGGCACCAGGATATTTTAATATTTTAAAATATTTAAAATGAAATAATTTTTAC
This sequence comes from Mandrillus leucophaeus, assembly GCF_000951045.1. Lineage (NCBI taxonomy): Eukaryota > Metazoa > Chordata > Mammalia > Primates > Cercopithecidae > Mandrillus > Mandrillus leucophaeus. Next base: position 731,474 of record NW_012105908.1, read on the forward strand.
TGCTGAGTGAGCCAAAGTTTTTCTACAAATGAAGAAATACTACTGCAACGTAGTCAGTGGAATAATGGTTGTGTGTACTGGATACTATAGAAGCACAGAAGACTAACACCTCATTTGCCTAGAGGTAAGAAAGGTTGAAACTGAAGAGCTTGCTGGAGGAAACCACACCTGAGTGGACTCTCAGAGGGTGAGTTGGAGTGAGGGAGGAGCATTCCAGTAAGAACAAACAGCATGGCCATAAGCCCGATGGGAAGAAAGAGAAAGGAACTACAAGCTACTTAGTATTGCTACAATAGAAGGTGCACCAAGAAGGTGCTATGAGATAAGGCAGAAGAGAGAGGGGTAAAGGCGAGATCATAAGACATGCTGCGCCTAGGAGTATTTCAGGTAGATCTCTGTGGCAGCTATGTGGAGGGTGGATCTGATGACAGCTAGACCAGAGACATGGAGACCAGTGATGAGGCTGCTGAAATAGTTCAAACAGAAGGAGAGAGTTTGAACTGAGACAGAAGTCCTAGGTATGGAGAGGAGGAAGGAAATGTGAGACACAGGACAAAAGATCAATGAAACTGATGGGGGGATGAAGGAGAAAGAAGAGTTGAGGAGAGGATGACACTCAGGTTCCATCTTATATAAACTAGGTGAGCAGTGGCACCAAAGCTGAGACAGGGATATAGAAAGAAGGACTGAGGCAATGCTGTGTCCAGACAGTCAAGCCTTCTTCCGGCTAGTCAGTTGCTGCATACTGGACAAGACCTGGCTTAAACGGTGACTGACATCTTGCAGGTGGTTAGATGTGAGGTCAGGGGAGAGATCTGGACAAAAGGCACAGATGTGATTGTGAACAAGCAGAAGTCAATTAAACCATGCCAATGACAGCAGAGAAGTGAGGATGAAGCCTGGAAAACCTCACCATCTAAGAGCAGAGGAAGAAGAGCCGCAAGAGACAAACTACAACCATTTTACCATTTTTGTATTACTCAGTTTGAAAAAAGGAAAAAACTATACAACTTTCAAATGCTTATTTCAAGAGAGTAGGCCTTCATAACCGGTTTTCCTCTATTCAGTTACAAGTTGTCAGATAATGGGAATCAACTCTTCTTTTTTATTTGCCACATGGTCAAGATATACTTTTTTGGTTTTTTTTGAGACCAAGCTTCGCTTTTGTTGCCCAGGCTGGAGTGCAATGGCACAATCTCAGCTTACCACAACCTCCTCCTCCCACGTTCAAGCTATTCTCCTGCCTCAGTCTCCCGAGTAGCTGAGATTACAGGCATGTACCACCACACCTGGCTAATTTTGTATTTTTAGTAGAGATGGGGTTTCACCATGTTAGTCAGGCTGGTCTTGAACTCCTGAGCTCAGGTGATCCACCTGCCTTGGCCCCCGCGAAGTGAGCTGTGAGCCACCACACCCGGCCAGGATTCACCATTCTTGATGCCATTAAGAACATTCATGATTCATGAAAGGAAGTCAAAATATCAACATTAACAGGAGTTTGGAAGAAGGTGATTCCAATGGACAACTTTGAGAGGCTCAAGACTTCTGTAGGGGAAGTAACTGCAGATGTGGTAAAAATAGCAAAAGAACTAGAATTAGAAGTAGAACCTGAAGATGTGACTGAATTGCTGTAGTCTTATGATTAAACCTGAATGGATGAGGAGTTGCTTCTTATGAATGAACAAGTAAAGTTTTTTTTGTTGTTTGTTTTTGAGATGGAGTCTCACTCTGTCGCCCAGGCTGGAGTGCAATGGCATGATCTCGGCTCGCTGCAACCTCCACCTCCTACGTTCAAGCGATTCTCCTGCCTCAGCCTCCCGAATAGCTGGGATTACATGCCTGTGCCACCACGCCCGGCTAATTTTTGTATTTTTAGTGGAGACGGGGTTTCACCATGTTAGTCAGGCTAGTCTCAAACTCCTGACCTCAAGTGATCCACCCCCGTTGGCCTCCCAAAGTGCTGGGATTACAGGCATGAACCACCACACCCGGCCCAAACAAAGTTTCTTTAGGTGAAATTTACTCCTGGTGAAGATGCTGAGAACATTGTCAAAATGACAATAAAAGATTTACAATATTACACAAACTTAGTTTATAGAGCAGTGGCAGAGTTTAAGGTGATTGACTGTAGTTTTGAAAGAAGTTCCAAGGTGTATAAAATGCTGTCACATGCTACAGAGAAATATTTCATGAGAGGAAGAGTCAATCAATAAAGCAAACTTTGGCTGGGTGTGGTGGCTCACGCCTGTAATCCCAGCACTTTGGGAGGCCAAGGCGGGCAGATCACGAGGTCAGGAGATCGAGACCATCTTGGCCAACATAGTGAAACCCTGCCTCTACTAAAATACAAAAAATTAGCCGGGCATGGTGGCCCATGCCTGTAATCCCAGTTACTTGAGAGGCTGGGGTAAGGGAATCACCGGAACCTGGGAGGCGGAGGTTGCAGTGAGCTGAGATCGCATCACTGCACTCCAGCCTGCTGACAGAGCAAGACTCCGTCTCAATAAATAAATAAATAAATAAATAAAGCAAACTTCTTTATTGTCTTATTTTAAGAAATTGCCCCAATCACCCCAACCTTCAGCCACCACCACCCTGATCAATCAGCAGCCATTAACATTAAGGCAAGATCCTCTGCCAGCAAAAACATAATTACTCACTGAAGGCACAGAGGATTGTTAGCCTTTTTTAGCACTAAAGTGTTTTTTAATTAAGGTATGTACATTTTTAGACTTAGTGTACTTAGACTACAATATTGTGTAAACATAATTTTTATAGGCATGGAGAAATCAAACAATTGACATGACTCACTTTATTGCAGATGTCTGGAACTGAATATTTCCAAGGTATACCCGGTGTGTGTATTTATATGGGTACATGCACACACAGTGTTTAAATACTATATAAGTTTTAAATACTGTATATGTACACACACAATGTTTAAAACCTGTCTAGGTTTAAAATAAGAAGAAATGTGCTTTCAAATTTTTTTTTTTTTTTTTTTTTTTTTCGGCGTCTCGCTCTGTCGCCCAGGCTGGAGTGCAGTGGCCGGATCTCAGCTCACTGCAAGCTCCGCCTCCCGGGTTCACGCCATTCTCCGGCCTCAGCCTCCCGAGTAGCTGGGACTACAGGCGCCCGCCACCTCGCCCGGCTAGTTTTTTGTATTTCGTAGTAGAGACGGGGTTTCACCGTGTTAGCCAGGATGGTCTCGATCTCCTGACCTCGTGATCCGCCCGTCTCGGCCTCCCAAAGTGCTGGGATTACAGGCTTGAGCCACCGCGCCAGGCCTCAAATTTAAAACTACATACAAAATTAAGATATTCTAATATCTTGTTTTAAAATATTATTTCAGTAAATTTTAAACCTACTTCTATAGTAGGTAGTTGTATTTAACAGGCATGTGTGCGAAGAAAAACTAATCCTTCAAAGCTTCAGTTTTTTATAGTTTGTACCATGAGTGAGTTGGGAATGAAGAGGAAAAGCAAAGATGTTGAATAAATAACTTTCCAAAGTAAACAGGCATCATCAACTTGCATTACAAAGAGAAAAAAAACCTTTAATTTTATGCCAATTTTTTAATGTTCTTGAGATCAAATTGCAAAACTACCATCTTCCGTAGTATATTTTGAGACACTTAGAAGTAACACAGGTTTTCTTATGCTTTACTTTTTAACACTCTGGATCCTTTGGTTCCAATACCTTCGAGGGAAAATATCTTTTACTGCTGTAGCATTAATGCAAACATTAGTTTAAGATTATTCCTCCTCCTCAAAATTGTGTCTTCGGCACTTTGCCATGGCATGGAACCAAGAGTGAGAAAAACTTATTATTAGGACAGAGTCCTTGGTCACGATTACGTTTATTGAGCACTTAGGTGCTGGACTGTACTAAGCATTTTGTATACATTATTTCCACTTAATATTTAAAATAAACCTTTAGGATGGCTATTATCTTCAGTCTCACAGATGAGAAAACTGAGGCACGTAAAAGTCAATTAACTTGTCCATGTTCCTACAGTACACTGCAGAGCTGGCATTTGAACCCAGATCTTACTCACTCTTGAGCCTGATCTCTTGTATTCTTTCCTTCTGTATGTATTCCCTATTTAAGTAGAACTTAAGTAGAAACCATTTTAAATGAAGTCTTAATCTTTTCTATAAGGAGAGCATCTCAGCGGTTGACACGTATCCAATGCATCCAACTCCACAATCCCCTACACATACAGTGGAGTACAATGTCATCTATCCTATTTGAATTTACCAAGGTATTAAGCTTATGCTTAACCACACCCATAAGATCCTTTTTTTCTTTTTTTTTTTCTTTTGGGATATAAAATTCCCCCAGCACCTAAATATAGTTTAAAAAACCTTTTTTTTTTTTTTGAAACAGCTGCTGAATATGTCCAGGGAACTGAGTGACCTAAAGAAACACCTGAAGGAAGCCAGTGCAGTCATTGCAGCTGACCCTCTCTATTCAGAGGGTGCGTGGTCTGAGCCAACCTTCACGTCCACTGAAGCAGCCATCCAGTCCATGCTGGAGTGCCTGAAGAACAACGAACTCGGCAAAGCTTTGCGGCAGATCAGGGAGTGCAGGTGACTCCGCTATTTCTTGTAGAGGTGGTTGCAGGAAATGCGCACCTGGTTGTTACTCCATCATGGTTGGATCTAGCCCACTACGGACAGCTAGATATTTTACAGGTCTCTTCTCAGATCTTTACCAATGCCAAACCGGAAACGCTCAGCTTTCAGAACACTACATGTTGAAAGTGTGGGTGTTGGTTCTGGCCATTTGTCATCCCTAAAATGACAACATGCTGAAGCACTTCAAAATATACCTTCGTATAATTTTTAACTAACATTTGAATATATCCTTTTTGGTTTTGCCCTTACATCCTGATATTGTATTCACATTCATTGAAACTGGAAGGCTATAGCAAATAAGGTAAATGTTTTAGGAGTATTAGATTTCATTCTGATATTTTTATACTTTTGATATTTTATCAAAATATTCAATAATCTAAAATTGATTATGGTGATGTTTGCACAACTCTGAGTATTCTAAAACCCACTGAATTGTGTACCTTAGATGAGTGAATTACCTAATAGGAGAATTCCATCTCATTGAAGCCTTTTCAAAAAGTAATATTCTTATATTAATGAAGACTCATAAGCTCCCAACTTTTTATAGTGCCTCTAATCTGTGCTATTATTTTTGACTGCAGAAGTCTGTGGCCCAATGACATCTTTGGAAGCAGTTCTGATGATGAGGTCCAGACACTACTGAATATTTATTTCCGTCACCAAACTCTGGGACAGACGGGTACTTATGCCCTGGTGGGGTCTAACCAGAGCCTGACCGAGATCTGCACCAAGCTGATGGAGCTGAACATGGAGATCCGGGACATGATCCGCAGGGCCCAGAGTTACCGAGTCCTCACTACTTTTCTTCCAGACTCCAGTGTTTCTGGCACTAGTCTCTGACAGGAGCCTCCTGTCCCCGCTGGGTTCCAAACTGGCAGTGCTGCCATGCTGGGGCGACGTCATTCGGTGTCTTCTCGGCCTTCAAAAGGCTTGGACAGACTGTTCTCCCTCTTGTTACCTGTAGGGCTTTTTCTAAAGAGGATGACAGAACTTCCAATGTGTAGCAATACTATAAGAACCAAGGTAGCTTAGAACGTCCTGGACAGACTCCACCCGTCACGCTGTGTGGCACAAATGTGTTACGTTTGACCGAGCATATGCAACTCACTACTGAAGAGGTGACTTCCGTTGCATACCAAAGCCGACTACACTGAACAGTACCTTCCTTTCTAGAAACAATTTTAGATTGGCAAAAGTGCAATGTTTTCTTCACTCAAAAAATTTTATATTCTCAAACATGTACATTCTTTCCCTTTCTTGTTCCGTTTTCTTTTCTTTTTTCTTTTTCCTTTCTTTGGTGGGCTGAGAAAGGGGCAGGCAACATGAAGCTGGCCACTGAAAACTGTAAGACGGTCAAACGCTGACAGCCTGTGTATGTGAAAAGGGAATTGTAAACGGACTGCAATGTAATGTACACTGTAATTTGAATACAATTACTGTATCTAAAAGGAGCTGCTATGAACTACCTTTCTTATGTTGTTAGGCTACTGTTTCTGAAAGCCCTGGATCTCTTTGCACCAAAAATGGTCCAGATAGACTCTTTTTAAGGATCTTGGCTGCTTTTTACTAGAAGGTTGCTTTTATGAGCATATTTATACTGCTGAAGGATGAGTGTTAACTTTAATTAACTTTGCCATTTTGTAGAGAAAACTATTCACAATATAAATTCCACGTCTTTTCACCTGTCAGGCATGCATATTTTAATATCTGTTTGGATAGCCAGAAGTAGAATCATAAAGGCAAAATATGAGTTGTTTCTTTGTTTCTTAAATGTCATATATTATGTGTAATATATATGTAAAGGGCCATTCTTAAGTTCTCTGCTTAAACTTAATGCTGTCAAGTGTTAGATGTGTGCATGTGAACTTGTTGCACAGCAGAAACATATTCAGAGTTTATCTATGTAACTTATTCACTCTGTAAATACATATAAAGTTTTTGTGATGTAAGCTTAATTGATATTCTGTTCAGAACTTTCTTTAGACTAAAAAAAAAAAAAAAGCAGAGCAAAATACATGTTGACCATGGACTTTATTTCTGGTTAATGAAAATGTTTGTCCTGGGCACACATGAAGTTCTGCATGTGGGTTGCCAAAGTAATAACCCCAAGGGGCACCCCTCACGTGTATGCTCTGAATGGCACCCATGGGGGTCATGCCATGCATGGCCCTGTGAAGCTGGAGGTAAGTATAATCTCTTTGGAAGTTGGCGTCAAAACTGTGAGCTTCAACCAATTCTGTGTAATCAACCAAAGAGAAAAATCAGAAAAAAGTGAGAGCTCTAATTCTCTATAACCTATAATTAGATTGTCATCCTTCAAATTTGGAAATTGATTCTATAGTGAGCAGGAGAAAGTAGTAGAGTTTTAATTCTGTTACCAACACCTATCCGCTACCTACCCCACTAAGAAAACAGGAACACAGGGAGAAATATGTAACAATCTCAATTTTGCTGTCTTCCTACTCGTATTTCACATGGACCAACAAATATAACTTGCTTTACTAGCATATGGCTACTGAATCATTGGCAGTAATATTCTAGGAGTATCCTGCAGAGGAGAGCCTAACCTAGGATTTTTTTAATGTTACCACAGATACAACTACTAGATTTTAATAATGTTCTGGACTGCTGACAACATATTTTTCTGATGATTTATTTTTTCAACTTGCCTGAAAGATGATTTGCTATGATTTGTAGAAAACAACTGAATCACGATCTCTCTGAAAAATACCTCATAAAATAAAGGTTTCTGTGGGTAACCACAGTACACAACTTTCAGAGAGTTTTGTTGGGAGCCACAGTAGAAAGAACAGATTCATCATGAATTGAATTTTCTACCATGCCTTCTTACCCAGCAGAGAACCACTGCAATGTTTTACTCTTAAGAAAGAAAGAAAAAAAGATTTCAACAGTTCATTGCAATCTAAGATATTAACATAGGAAGCAGTGGTTTGTGTTTTTCTCAATTTTATTTTTAAAAGGAGATGTATTAATGTGAAAGATTTCTTCTACTTTTCCTCTATCTCTTCACCTCCTCTACTTTAAGTGGAGATGGGAAAAATTGTGTAGGATGCAGCCCCACTCCAGCAGAGCCCAGCAATAACTTAAGATCTACCAGTCAAATCTTGTTGGCTATTGCTCTGTGCCTGTTACTGAAGCATTAATGTTAATTGCCTTCCCCAGGGATACAAAGAAGTAGAGGTACCAAAGGAAAGGGTAGATATTTAACAGATGCCTCAGTGGTAAGAAAGATGCCTCCTTGTGTCTCACTGTTTTCTAGCACTGAAACATGATACACTTTGTATCCACCTGCAGAATAAAGCAATCTAGACAGGCGCTCTGTAACTTAGACACCACTTGATTAAAATTATAGTCTCCAAATATAGTGTTTTAGAAAAGGCACTGCACATTTTTAGAGGCACGTGAATGTCATTCCCACCTCTAACCCATCAAACATTGGTGAGATGTTAAGAAAATGTGCTGGCGTTGCTGTGAAATCAAGATGCCTGTAATTGTAGGCATCACACACATGCATGAACATCCAGAGGGAGGTCTCAAGGCTCTTCTGGTTCCAAGTCCTAACAAACAATTATCTTTTCAGTGAACTGTAGAATTCTGGAAAGAATAAGGGTGCCTCCAGGCTGCTTACATCAATAACTTACACGTGCTTCCCGATGCCTGCCTTAACAACAAGAAAATTAGTGTCCACGGGTGAGTATTAGGGTGTGTTCATTGTATCTCAATGAAACTAGTTTTTAAAGTTTTCAGTACATTTGTTTTAGATCAATTAATATTTGAATACCTATCATGACCCCGGATATTTCTTTGTTCAGTAGATATTTATTGCGTACCCACTTTGGGCTAGGCACTGTTTTAGAGGATACCGCAGCTATCAAAACAGATGTGGTCCGTGTTCCCATGAGGCTCCTACATTTGAGTGGAGGAAGATGTGCTTGTCTATGTTGGGTAATGATTAGTGCCATGAAGAACAAAACAGGGATACAGTGAGTAATGCGGACGGGGCTATCTTAGCTATCACTCTAATAGGGTGATGTCTGAGGAGAGATCTGAATGAAGTGGGGGATACAATGGATATCCAGGGAGAAGAGCATTCCAGCAAAGGGAAAAACACACGCAGAGACCCTGAAGGAGGAGCAGGATCACTTTGTCGAAGGGACAGCAAGGAAGCCAATGACTGGGTGAAATGAGTGAAGAGGGCGTCCAGAGAGGACAGCCAAACGCTCTGTGGGCCACAGCAGGACTTTGTCCCTTGCTGAGCGAGATGGGAAGCCAGTGAATGTTTGCGGGCAGGGTAGTGACATGCTGTGACTTATGTTTAAAAGGATTACTCCATTTGGGATGATGAAGAAAAGCTCTATAGCAAAAGTTCTGTTGTGGTGGTTATACAGCATTGTGAGTGTACTTAATGCCAATGAATTGTGTACTTTAAAATGGCAAATTTTTTGTTATATATGTTTTGCCACGATAAAAATAATTTTTTTAAAGGATCACGGTGGCTGCTATGTGCAGAATAGACTGCAGACGGGCAGAGGTAGAAGCAGGAAGACTAGAGAGACGGCTGTGGCAATAGTGTAGTCACCAGGCGATGCTGGCTTGGGCTAGGGTACTAGCAACGGAAGTGATTAGTTGTGGGCATGTTTTGGAAATAGTTCAGAGCTAAAGCTGACAGGGCTTACCAATGACACATGGAATGGGAGAGAGTTTGGCCCAAACCACTGGAGGAATGGAGTTGCCACTAACTGAGATGAGGGAATGCATGTTTGGGAGGTAGAAATCAAGATTATTCTTCAGACATGTTAACTTTGAGATATCTGATATCCAAGACAAGATGGTGAGTAAATAGGTGGATATGTGAGTCTGTTGTTGAGGAGCAAAGTCTGGGCTAAAGACATACATATGGCCGGGACTGGGATTGCTCATAAAAATTAGAGTGCAGGTAATGGGCTCAAAATCTCAGATGCACATTAAATCATGTCGAGGACTTAAAACCCCAACACCCAGACTTCCTCTTAATTGATTTAATTGGTCTGAAGCTGTGCTCAAACTCCAGCGCTGTTTAAGATTCCCCAGATGATTCTAATCCACTGCCAAGATTGCAACATTGCTTTCTCCGTCTCAGACCTAAGAATCACCCCAGGGTATTTGTCAAAAATGCAGAATCCCTCAGGTTGACCCCTCTAGAGACCAATTTGGTAAATCCAGTGCAGGATCCCTCAAATCAGCATTGCAACAGCCACACTCCACTCTGAAAGACACTGAACTGGGAAAAACTTCCTACATAGCAAAGTGCTCTTTCTTCTAAAGCATACCCCCAATTGATTTTCCACGTAGGCTGCTGGTGTAGTGATTCTACCCAAATCTGCCATCAATCTTTTTGTAATTTTGCTTCCTACTCGAGGTCACAGTGAGTGAGTGGCTAGAATTTACTGCATCCACTTACAGATCAGTTTCCTGGCAGATGCCTGCTTGTCTGTCACCATCTTCTGTAATCCAGATCCCTCTTTTAACAGCAAATTTGCATGAATATTGTATTCGAATTTCAGATTCCAAGAACTTGGGCCACCTGGTGCGAACTTCCAGGCGCTCCTTGGCCAGGAGAATGAAGAGATTCCTCCTGGTCCCCTTTACTATGTCCAACCCTTCTCTCCTCATCTCTATTTCAAAAGGCCCAGAGGCTTCGAAATTCTTGCCATCTGGCTGTACTAGCCACCTCCTTCCCCAGCCCCATCACTGTCATCCACAGCAGTGGCTGTGACTCTCAGCTGCATTAGAAGCACTGGGGAACCTTTTTAAAAATCCTGAGGCTTAGGCCTCCCTGCTGATCCCTGAAATCCTTTGTAACGCTCCTCTGATGATTTTGAATTGCAGCCGGGCTTGGGAACTGCTGACCTAAAGCTCTCCTGCTTCCTGCCCTTTATTCATTGGAGAGACTACAGCTTCTTGCTCACCCCAGCTTCCGATGTCATTTCCAGGACTTCAGGAGTCTTGTGTATAACCTGTACGAAATCTTTTTTCTCTCATCCTGTTAACATTCTTACCTCCAGGCATTTTCACTCTATTCTACCCAGTGATATCTGAGGAGAGATCTGAATGAAGTGGGGGATACAATGGATATCCAGGGAAAAGAGCATTCCAGCAAAGGGAAAAACACACGCAGAGACCCTGAAGGAGGAGCAGGATCACTTTGTCGAAGGGACAGCAAGGAAGCCAATGACCGGGTGAAATGCCATCCAATTTCCTGGCTATACCAAAACCTGATCCATAGCAGTAAGTGAACCAGGTCCAGAATCCCACCTTCAGGCCCCCTACTCAGGAATTTTCCCAGTTCCCCTTTACTCCAGCCCCCACCCCTCTAACAATTCTCCCGTCATGAATATCAGTCTGGGGCCCTCACATGTCTTTACTCCCCTTTGGGGCATGTTTAAATTCCATGGGTCATTATAATCCCTCTCTTGCTGACATTCACAAGGGATGCCCTACCCCTGCCTTACTCAGCTGGTTCAACCCCAAGTCTGGTTGAACCTAAAACTGACTCTTCCCACAGCTGCACCAGAAGTGTGACATTACGAAGATGAAGATATTACTAGAATGCAAGTCACACATGTAGTGTCACACAAACAATGACACTGGTAATGTTACATTTCTAGTAATATCTTCACTGCTAGAAGTGTCTTCATTACTAGAAGTGTGACACTAGTATGCGACTGCAACCAGGAAAGTCTCAAATCTCAACACTATCGGACAATCTTGTAATACACTTATGCCTTCCTGATCATTTCAATTTCCTAATGCCTGAGACAGTTATTTCTCATATTTTCCTCTCTCCTCAGCATCCTGTCTCAGCTGATGGCTTTGCTTCATGATTCATTGAGTAAACAAATGAGTCTCACCTTCCCCACCAAAAATATACTTATCTTTAACTAGCCCTATATTCTAGGTGCTTCATCCTTTTCTAATCAAAGGAATATCACTGCTCCCCTCAGGGGCCAATCGCTCCACTGGCGCTCTGGACCCCATCTCTGCTGCCTGTTCAAGGGCTTTGGTCCTGCAGACATTCCCCTCTCTGCTCTGCCATCAGCTTCTCTAAATGATTCCCTTTAATATGCCAACATACTCAGTGCCTCCCCTTTCCCCAAATGCCATTCTACCTATCACCAGTTTCTCTGCTTTCTTACAGCAAAACATCTAGGAAGTACTACTTCTCTTCACTATTTGGACTTTAACACTGCTTCCATCCACACCATTCCATGGAAACTTCTCTCTTCAACCTCTCCCGTCACCTCCATGCTGCCAAATCCAGTGGACCTGTCGTCACCTTTCTCGACCTCCCAGCAGGATTTGACTCAGTTGACTTTCCTTCCTTCTGGAAATACTGTTTCTTCTTCATTTTCATCTCCTCATCCTCTTCCTATCCCTCTTGAGCTCACCTTTCATCTAACCTCTAAGTTCCTGCTACTCCAAGTATAGTCTGGGGAACCAGCAGCATTGATGGCATCTGGGAGCTTCCTAGATTTGCAGTCTCAGACCCCAGACCTACTGAATCAGAATCTTCATTTAACAAGCTCACCCAGTGACTCCTGGGATGTTAAGGTTTTAGAATCATTGCTCTAAGTGTTGGCATGCCCCCAGAGCCCTGTGTTGTACTCCCTTCTTTCCCGCTTCTGTGAAACTGTATTTTTAAATTTTTTTATTTCCATAGGTTGTTGGGGAACAGGTGGTGTTTGGTTACATTAGTCAGTTAATCAGTGGTGATTTGTGAGATTTTGGTGCAGGTGATTCCATCCAGGCCCATGGTTTTAAAAACTGTTTATCTCCAAATCTATCCCTAACTCTGACTTACCTCCTAAATTCCAGATACATATACCCAGTAGGCTACATGACATCTCCATTTGGATGTCTCCAGCACTTCAGACTTATGTTGAAAACAGAAGCCCTTCCCCACATTACTAAATAGATCCACTAAAATAAGAGGTAAATGTATCGAGCCCTCAAAGTGACAGGCACTAATTATTCTAAGTGATGAACATGCCTCAACTCCTTTAGTTCCTATCTCTTGGTGGTGTGAGGACTATCATCATCTCCATTTTACAGATAGGTAAACTGAGGGGTAGAGAGTGACTTGCCCGAAATTATCTCTTAAGTACGGCAACCAGGATTTGCAGGTAGGTAACCTGACCCCAGAACATGCCTCCTACCTGGTATAGCTCTCAATTCCATTCACCCTACAGCTCAAAGCACAATATTAAGAGTCATTGTTTATTTCCTCCATCTTCCACTGCCAGCCCTGCACATTTTCAAACATTACCTTAAACCCATGGATTTCTCTTTCTATCCCTGGCCACCACCCTTGTCCAAGCCATCAGTTTGCTCATGTGTTCATTAACCTCCCAACCGGTCTCCCTCTAAAGTGAGCTTTTTGAACTGAGAATGTGTCTGCACTGTTGAAAGCCCCTCATGGGCTGTCATTTGCTTAAAAATGGCCTTGAGATCCCTTTGTGATCAGAGCCCTGTCTTCTGCAGCCTCATCCCCCATGTCAGCCCCAGGGGGATCCTATTCCTCAGCCCCTCAAGGCCTTTGCTCCTGCTGTTCCCTTAGATCAAAACCATATTCTCCCAGCTCCCTTCATCCTGCAGGTCTCAATCTCATGTCACCTCTTCCCAGCCACCCTGTCTAAAAGGTTACTCTCATAGCACCCTGTTTCCTTCATGGCGTTTATCACATTCTGAACTTGAGAAGTATAAATGTAATTGTGAAAGCATGAAGCAAGTCCTACTCTACCTGGTTTAAATCCTGGCACTCTGCTCTGGCCTCTGTGTGCCTCCATCTCCTCAGCTATGAAAAGCTACAATAGCTCCTACTTCATATGGCTGCTGTGGTGAGTTATAGCAATGCACGGCACATGCTAAAGGCTGCTTCAGCATTTGCTATAGTTGTGCATACTTGAAGGAAGGACCTTGCCCCTTCATCATCTCTATATATAACACTTAGAACCAGTGCTTAGAACATCCGACTTATACAAATTTGTCAAAAGAATGGCTATTTTTCTTCATTAGTTCCCCTTCATATAAGTGACAGTATCTACCATTTCCCAATGCCATATATTGATGTTTTCACACTAGGATCACCAATTAATGTGGCTTCATGGTCTAGTGCACATGCATTTATTTTATTCTATTCACATTGTACAATTGTTACACAACCTACAAAAAGTACAAAAGCCTAGCCGTTTTCCAATGCCAGGTCAGAGCCAAGTTGCAAAAAAGGAATACAGCACAGTCAGTTACAAGAAGAGCTCAGAGGTCCTGTACAAGTCACACTGTACAAGTTACATCACATGTTTAAAGCTGTAAATATTGCCACAGGAGAATCTCTTGTCTTTGCAGCGACCACACAGTTCTTGTCGATGAGGCCTCCTTAGATCGATGTGTCTTTTCTTTTGAGGACAGGAACAATGAGACTTTGAGCAGGTCTTTAGGAAACAAGGAAGAGTTTGGACACTAAATGATCGGTTTAGTGTTTCAAATGTAATCCTCAAATCACAGTACTGCTCCCTATTACCCTGTTCCTGAAATCTTCATCCTCTGAGTCCTACACGAAGGCCAAGACCAAGTTGTACAAAATTACTTGTATCATATTAAATGTCAAATATATTTTCAAGATGATCACAGAAGATATTCAAGAGAATACTGTGGAGCCAATCAAGACAACGTAACGTAAAAGAAGAATTTAAGAGTTTTGTAGAATTTCTTCACTCTGTAGATTTTTATATTTGTAGCTGAACCAGTCAAGGCAACATAGTGTAAGAGAAAAAAATTAATCAAGAGTTTTATAGAGTTTCTTCACTATGTAGATTTTTAGATTTGTAGGCAGGTCAGGGTGAGTGGCAGTGGGTAGGAATTAAGTGAACATTTAAAAAAGACTAGAGCGGATGTTCTCAACCAATCTCCCATCAGGAGATGGGGTGATTTTACTCCATCTCCAACCCCAGTGGATATTTGGCAATGTCTAAATATATTTTGGGTTGTTAAAACTGGGAGAGAGGGGTATTCTGGAGGAAACTAATGTTTATTTCCAGTCGTGCCTAATCTTTACTAGGATATAAAACAGTGCCTTTCGACCATTATCTCATTTCTGTCTTCCAATAATTAAAACTAATATCCTATGGAAACTGGTACATTACCCTGGTTCCATCCCCCCAACCCTGCCAATCTTTGACATTGATAATCACTGTTCTATTTTCTACATGTCCCATAGCCACACGGAATAAGTCAAGATGTACTTTTTTTTTTTGGAGACGGAGTCTCACTCTGTCTCCCAGTCTGGATGGAGTGCAGTGGTGAGATCTTGGCTCACTGCAACCTCCATCTCCTGGGTTCAAGCAATTGTCCCTGCCTCAGCTTCGTGAGTAGCTGGAATTACAGGCACTCACCACTAGGCCCAGCTAATTTTTGTATTTTTTAGTAGAGATGGGGTTTCACCATGTTGGCCACGCTGGTCTTGAATGCCTGACCTGAGGTGATCTGTCTGCCTTGGCCTCCCAAAGTGCTGGGAATACAGGCGTGAGCCGCCACGCCTGGCCAAGATGTACCTTTTTGTATTGTGAAAAGACATTTTTATTATTCTAATTGCAGTCTTAAACATGATTTAATCAAACTGTTCTCCTGAAGAATATGCCTCCTTATAAGAAAATTCTAACAAGTAAAACTCACATGGTGTTTACTATGTGCCTAGCACTCTCTTAAGCACTTTATATATATGAATTCATTTAATTCTCACAACATCCTTACAAAGAAAGGCTCAATAAAATAAGGATTTACCCTAAAGGTAGATTTCTGCTTCTGGAAATGGTGGATTAGGTAATTCTAACTAAGTCTCCTGGATGACTACAAAAGCTGAGCTAAAAATAACTATTTGGATCACTGAGAAATTATCAAAGCATTAGAGATGAAAACTCAAATAGGTGAGTGCTTGATATCTGGGACTGTTTACTCTCACTATAGATTTTTCACATGTGATAGCTAGCACTCAATCAACGATAACTAGGTACTGTATATGAGGAGACAGAACAACATACTTGAAAGCCAAGAGGACAGCAATCGACTCACAGGGTATTGAGTTAATGGAGTTCTCTGACACAGATTTTAAAATCACTAAGTGCTAATATGTTCAAGGAAATAAAATATTTCCAGCAGAAAAATTGAAGTTTTCTTCTAAAGAAATAAAAATTCTGGAACAGAAAAATACAACAAATAAAATCAATAGTTCAATGGATGTTTTAATCACAGATTAAAAAGAGCTGCGATGAGAAATACAAATGGAAGATGGTTTAGTAGATAATATTCAGACTAAAGCAAGAAGAGCTAAAAGCATAGAAAATATAGATAAGCACATAAGAGACAGAAAGAAATATGGTGCAAAGGTCTAGTATGAGTAATTGGAAGAAAGAAGGAATAGGAGCAGAAGTAACATTTGAAAAGATAACAGTTGATAATTTCTCAAAAGGACTTAAAATCTTTAAGCTGCAGTTTCAAGAAACACTGTGAAACTCAAGCAGGACAATTACAAAGAAACTACAACTAGGCATATCATTGTAAAACTGCTGAAAAACCAAGGCAAAGAGAAGTAAGCAAATTTAAGAAGGGGAAAGAGAAGATTACTTCAAAAGAGATGCAGTAAGAGCTACGTTGTTTCATAGAAACAATGAAATTCAGATCCTTAAAGGGCAGAAAGAACTATTTCCAACCTAGAAATTCTATGCCCAGTGAAAATATCTCTTAAAAAGGTATCCAAGGCTGGGCATGATGGTTCATGCCTATAATCCCAGTACTTTGGGAGGCCGAGGCAGGTGGATAACCTGAGGTCAGGAGTTCGAGAC
>NW_012105908.1:749340-754492 GCF_000951045.1 Mandrillus leucophaeus
CATATTGGCCAGGCTGTTCTCAAACTCCTGACCTCATGATCCGCCCACCTCGGCCTCCCAAAGTGCTGGGATTACAGGCGTGAGCCACCACGCCCGGCCCATTTATTTCTACTAGTCATAGAAAAAGAAGAAATATTGTTAACTAAGGACTTAGATTTAAAAACATATTGATTACAAAAAGCAAGTTAAGGATCTCACCCAATTCTGTGAATTTCTAAACATTGGAGACACCATAGAATCCAGTCAGAGCTCTGATACTATCCATCTAAACTTGGGAAAGTTATTTTTGAACTTAGCGTTCAGATCTATAAAATGGAAATAACATCTCCCACAAAGATTAGATGACAGGAGGTAATGCATGTAAAGCACTATCTCAAAATGTGGCATGTAGTAAACAATTAATAGCAGTTACCTTTTACATTACTACATTCTAACTATGCCGAGGGTGTCAGAGGACAAACACACACACACCCCATAAGGCAACTTGAAATAGTGAATCTTCCCCTCTTTCCCTTCCAAAA
Organism: Mandrillus leucophaeus; assembly: GCF_000951045.1. NCBI lineage: Eukaryota > Metazoa > Chordata > Mammalia > Primates > Cercopithecidae > Mandrillus > Mandrillus leucophaeus. The sequence goes on from NW_012105908.1 coordinate 749,862, forward strand.
AGATGCAAACTAGAATTTATGCTTCCATTTTTCTAAAATATAACATTTCAAACATACAGAACACTCCTATACCAATATCCAGCTATATCAAATCCTAACATTTTGTCACAGAGGCTTCATTTTAGGAATGAAACATTATAGACACAATGGAAGTGTTTCATATGCTCACCTGACATTGGATTGCTTCTACTCGATAAGGGTTAAAACTCTTTTGGCATTTACAACAGAGTTGTTTGAAATAAACCTAAAGAGAAATATGTTTTTTTCAAAATACAAGCTTTTATACATACCCACACCCTGCAGAGGCTCCCAGTTCTTAATTTCAGTAATCCATTCCCTTGCCTTGTATCTTGCTTTTACCAACCTCTACCCTTGAGGTTTCAAGGTATACTAGTTCTTACTAATCACTTTTTCTTTGAATCTAATTTTCCTTACCCGTAAAATTGGAATAATAACCTCCGCCTCCTGGGTTCAAGCGATTCTCCTGCCTAACCCTCCCGAGTAGCTGGGATTACAGGTGCCCGCCACCACACCTGGCTAATTTATTGTCTTTTTAGTAGAGACTGGGTTTTGCCATGTTGGCCAGGCTGGTCTCGAACTCCTGACCTTAAATGATCCACCCGCTTTGGCCTCCCAAAGTGCTGGAATTAGAAGCCTGAGCCACTGCACCCAGCTGGAATACCATTATTAATACTTACTTTTTCCATAGTTCTGAAAACTCCCCAATAATGTACACCAAGTACCACAGTAGATACTCAATGGGAAGTGGCCGTCATACTTTTTGTCCTTGTCTTTTAGCTCTTACATGTTTCATTTTTCAGTATTTCCCGGCTTAAACTTTAAATTACTTGTGGTTACCTATCAATACCACCTGCTTTCAAGGTTTTGTGCAATTTCCTGTGCACATTTTCTCCCTGCCTTGCTTGGTGAACTCTTCCTCCTATTTATTCTTTAAAATCCTGCTTGGACATCAAGCTGTCTTTCCTCAGACAGGGCTAACCCCCTCCTTCCTGTGCTATCTCTGTACTGCTTCCATATGAAGGGTGCTACTGCACGTATTGCCAAATTACATTTTGTTTCCATCACTCCTATCAAAATAAATTCCTTGAGAACGAGTTCTATGTTTTGTTCTTTGTATCCTAGTGCCTTGGAATGTTTGAATTAAACTCGTTTTTCTTCTGGCAAGAGAAGGAAGTAAATTCAACTTCAACTTTAAAAATCTATTCCCTCTCTAGGTCTCTAGTAAATAGCTCGTGTGAGAAGTCAGGTTTTCATTCGGAACTCAATGCCTCTTTGCCCTCTCTCTCCACAGTCCTTTGGCCAGTAAGGCAGTTTCTAAACATGCGATAGTACAGGGCGTTCACACTCAAATGCAATAACATCGGGCCATGTAGACTGTTGCAAAACGAGGTGCACAGGGCGAGGAAAAGAAGAGGAAGCCTCAGGGGCAGCCTGCTGTTCTCAGTCTCAAACAAGGGTCTCTACTGACCAGAGCCTACGGGATTCATGAAGATAAAGAAATGCAGAATTTAATGTGAAGTCTTTTCCAATCCTAATATGTTGGCAATTAAATTAGGAAGGGGGCAAAGGAAACCTTAGGCGTAGCCTAAGTCTCTTACTGGCAAATCTTTACAGTAAGTTTTTTCCCTTATTGCTCCACCTTGTGGACAAACAGTGGAAATTTCCTAGCGCTAAGGCCCAGACCTATTCCAAGCACACCAACTAAAAAACGGTTACAAAAACTTCCAGTGTACACAAGGACAAAAGCTCATCTAAGTAACCTGACATTTTGTCAACTATAACGCCAGAGTATGGTTCGGAAACTCAGGTCCGATTCAGTTCCATTCGTTCACTGAGCACTTCCGGTACACCTGGCACTGGGGATGCCACCAAGATCAAGACAAGACTGTGACAGTCATGCTCCCTCAGGAATCAGATTCTTCCTCGCTTAACGTCTGTGCCCACCCCATCCTCCTCTCACCTCCTACTCATTTTACTTACCTTGTTCGTTCCGGAAATGCACCACACGTAAGCACTCTCCCACCTGGTCTTACAATCTTTACAGTGAAAATAGCCATATTTGGGTTCCAAAAACTGAAAAGAAAGAAGAAAAGTACTTTACCGTCATGCAAGGGGAAAAAAGCCAGATCCTTCTTTATGACTTTGTATAAGGAAAAAAAATGACTTCTTTAACCTCACTTGTATCTATTCTCAAGACTATTGCATTAATTCAGTTTCTCATCTCTCATAAAGATTACTCTGGGATTCTTTTTGCTGCCGTCTTTGGTACTTTTCCAATCCATTTTCCACTATGCTACCGGCACAATCTTCCCAAAACGAAAGTCTGATTTCATATATCACAGACTCGAAGCCCTTCTTCGTCTCCAAACCCCCCAGTAGCAGTAGTTGCCAGACTGTTGGTTTTCACAGGCTTAGTTGGGTTGGCACCTATTTTACCCAAAACTTACCAAACATACAGGCCACGTGAAATGCATATTTTCAGAGCTCCCTCTCCTTCACCAAGTACATGGAAGAACAGAGAGAAGATTTTGCTCTTATTGCCCCCATAGATGGAAAAGGAGGGAGAGGATGGGGCAGGTCGAGGACTAAGAAGAGGGAACAGAGGATCCACCTGGAAGTTGGGCCTCCGGAGAGGCTCCGTGGCGGCGTCTCCCGGCACCTGCTTGCTCTTCGTTTCCTGAGGGCACAGGGCGTCTTTCTCCCCCGATTCTTCCGGCTGCCCAGGTTTCTCCGGCCTGTCAGCTTCTGACCTCGGTGGTGATGGCTGCGGCTGGCTGGCCTCCTCAGGGCCTGGGAGCGCCTTGCTCTCCGCGTGGTCCCCATCTCTCCGCAGGCGGATCAAGCTCCTGCGGCCGGTGCCAGGCGAAGTGACCCCGCAAGCTGGCAGGGCCTCCCGGGGGTCTCTGCCGTCCCAGGGGGAGCAGCTGCTGAGGGTGCGAGGCCCCAGCGAGCACTGCACAGCCTTGTCCACCCGCGGGCTCACCTGCACGCCCACCTCCTTGGTGTTGGGCTTGCACAGCCGCGGGCTCAGGCTGGGGTTCATCTGGGAGAGGATGGCCTTAAGCTGCGCCCTCTTGTAAGGGTCCATGCAGTAGTCAGGGGCGTTCGCGGGCACCAGCAGCCCTGGCCTGGCCAGAAAAGTGGGGGGACCCATATTTTGCCTCCAGTCGGGCTGTTTGTGCCCTGAGAGTCCAGGCTGGCCCAAAGGCACTGTGTTTCCATAACCCTGGTACAAGCCATAGGGAACACGGACAAAGCGCTCCATCCGCTCAGCAGGTGCTAAGGCGCAGCCTAATATCCTAGCCAGTTTGTTTGTGTCCTTATTTTGCCTTCCTCCTTCATCCGCCCCTTCTTTCTCCTGATCAGGTTCGTTCAGATTCATTCCTGGCTTTTCCATTTATTTCAGATTCTAATGGGAGCTGCCGCCTATTACCCTGATTGAGGGAGAGAAGCTCTATCTACAGATGTCTAATTGCCACCTGATTCCTACCTAATTGCTTTTCCCTACCTCTTCAATTCACTGCTCAGGGAATCTTTTTTTCAAAGCTGTTTTTCATTTCCAGCTTATTCACACATTTGCTTTAATTAATGATTAATTCATATATTCCTGTAGTGACCATTCTAAAGATCCTTTGTAAGGTAATGTGGTAATGTTAGGTAATATTTTAAGGTACAGCCATTACGGACAACAGTATGAGGTTCCTTAAAAAAAGTAAATAGAAGTACCAGATAATCCAGCAATCCCACCACTGGGTATTTACCCAAAGGAAATGAAATCAATACCCTGAAGAGATATCTTCACTTCCTTGTTCGTTGTAGCATTACGCACATTAGCCACGTTATGGAAACAACCTAAGTGTCTGTTAACAGATGAATGGATAGAGAAATTGTGGCACGTATTTATACAATGGAATATTATTCAGCCTTAAAACAGGAGATCCTGGCTGGGCGCAGTGGCTCTCACCTGTAATCCCAGCAGCTTAGGAGGCCACGGCAGGTGGATTCACCCGAGGTCAGGAGTTCGAGACTAACCTGGCCAACATGGTGAAACCCTGCCTCTAATAAAAATACAAAACTCAGCCGGGTGTGGTGGCATGCTCCTGTAAGCCCAGCTACTCGGGAGGTTGAGGCTGGAGAATTGCCTGAACCCGGGAGGCGAAGGTTGCAGTGAGCTGAGATCACGCCACTGCACTCCAGTCTGGGCAACAGAGAGAGCAAGACTCCATCTCAAAAAACAAACAAACAAACAAACAAAAACAGGAGATCCTGCCATTTGCAACAACATGGGTGAAACTGGGGGACATTATGCTAAGTGAAATAAGCCAGATAGAAAACTACTGCATAAACTCACTGATATGTGGAATCTGAAAAAGTCAAATACATAGAAGCAGAAAGTAGAAGGGTGGTTACCAGGGACAGGAAGTTGGGAGGGATGGAGAGAGACTGATCAGAGCCTAAAATGTTACAGTTAGGTAGAATGAATAGCCTAAAATGTTACAGTTAGGTAGAATGAATGAGTCTAGAGATCTAATTTACAGCATAATGACTATGGTACTGTATTTTATACTGGAAATTTTCAAAGAGAGATTTCAGGTCCTCTCACCACACAC
>NW_012105908.1:754542-756788 GCF_000951045.1 Mandrillus leucophaeus
GACCATTCTAAAGATCCTTTGTAAGGTAATGTGGTAATGTTAGGTAATATTTTAAGGTACAGCCATTACGGACAACAGTATGAGGTTCCTTAAAAAAAGTAAATAGAAGTACCAGATAATCCAGCAATCCCACCACTGGGTATTTACCCAAAGGAAATGAAATCAATACCCTGAAGAGATATCTTCACTTCCTTGTTCGTTGTAGCATTACGCACATTAGCCACGTTATGGAAACAACCTAAGTGTCTGTTAACAGATGAATGGATAGAGAAATTGTGGCACGTATTTATACAATGGAATATTATTCAGCCTTAAAACAGGAGATCCTGGCTGGGCGCAGTGGCTCTCACCTGTAATCCCAGCAGCTTAGGAGGCCAAGGCAGGTGGATTCACCCGAGGTCAGGAGTTCGAGACTAACCTGGCCAACATGGTGAAACCCTGCCTCTAATAAAAATACAAAACTCAGCCGGGTGTGGTGGCATGCTCCTGTAAGCCCAGCTACTCGGGAGGTTGAGGCTGGAGAATTGCCTGAACCCGGGAGGCGAAGGTTGCAGTGAGCTGAGATCACGCCACTGCACTCCAGTCTGGGCAACAGAGAGAGCAAGACTCCATCTCAAAAAACAAACAAACAAACAAACAAAAACAGGAGATCCTGCCATTTGCAACAACATGGGTGAAACTGGGGGACATTATGCTAAGTGAAATAAGCCAGATAGAAAACTACTGCATAAACTCACTGATATGTGGAATCTGAAAAAGTCAAATACATAGAAGCAGAAAGTAGAAGGGTGGTTACCAGGGACAGGAAGTTGGGAGGGATGGAGAGAGACTGATCAGAGCCTAAAATGTTACAGTTAGGTAGAATGAATAGCCTAAAATGTTACAGTTAGGTAGAATGAATGAGTCTAGAGATCTAATTTACAGCATAATGACTATGGTACTGTATTTTATACTGGAAATTTTCAAAGAGAGATTTCAGGTCCTCTCACCACACACAAAAGAAAGGTAATTATGTGAAGAGATGGATATGTTAATTGCTTGACTGTAGTAATCATCTCACTATGAACATATATCAAAATATCATGTCGTGCACATTAAATATATACAACTTTTAGGAAATAATGGTTTTTGGGGTTTTTGTTTGTTTGCTTGTTTGAAATGGAGTCTCCTCGCTCTGTCTCCCCGGCGGGAGTGCAGTGACATGATCTCGGCTCACTGCAATCTCCACTTCCTGGGTTCAAGCGATTCTCCCATCTCAGCCTCCCGAGCAGCTGGGATTACAGGCACATGCCACCACACCCAGTGAATTTTTTGTATTTTTAGTAGAGATGGGGTTTCATCATGTTGGCCAGGTTGGTCTTGAACTCCTGACCTCAGGTGATCTGTCCACCTCAGCCTCCCAAAGTGCTGTAATTACAGGCGCGAGCCACCATGCCCAGCCGGAAATAATGTTTTTAATAAAAATTAAAGCATATTGTAAATTGAATACAAATAGTACATTGAGCAGCTGCACTAGACGATAATAAGAAACTCTATTATGGTAGAGCTAATGAGTGGCAAGTCCCTGGTACAAAGAGAACAAGAAACATAAAGGTATGGGGGGCGTATATAATGAGAGAAAATGTATTTCTGAGACTTGTGTGAAACGCCACGGGTTCTCACTAGCCCACTCCTAGTGAGACACCCTTCCCCCAAAAAAAGGGGACAAAGCAAATTGTTCTGATTTATAGGGTGAATAAATCACAGGTTAGTTAAGCATATGAAGTCAAACAGACTAGAATTCAAACCTGGGCCTTACTACCAAGCACATTACTTAACTACTTGATTCAGCATCCTCGTCTGACAAATACTGACCGATTTATAGGATTATTGTAAGATTAAACACCGTATTGCTTGAAAACCCAAAGCAGAATGCCTAACTCATAAAATGTTCGGTAAGTGGTAGCTGTTATTAGTAAGGCTCACAGACGTATTTCTTTGCAAATTAGACTTAGAGCAAAAGCTTTAGAATCTATCTGCATTAGTAAGGCCTCCTGCTACAGCTAAGGATTACTGATTATCAAACTAAAATGGTCCTTAAGGAACCAAGTGGAGCCCATCCTTTTTCTAATCCAAGGTTGCTTCTGTTTACTGCTCAAGCACCTTCTGGAAGCAGCAAAGCCCCCATAGGAGCAACTCTCACTTACTGAATCCATTTGAAGGCTTTGTAGGTCTTACAACAAACCCTATTCAGCCTTGTATTAGGC
>NW_012105908.1:756838-784342 GCF_000951045.1 Mandrillus leucophaeus
GTATTGCTTGAAAACCCAAAGCAGAATGCCTAACTCATAAAATGTTCGGTAAGTGGTAGCTGTTATTAGTAAGGCTCACAGACGTATTTCTTTGCAAATTAGACTTAGAGCAAAAGCTTTAGAATCTATCTGCATTAGTAAGGCCTCCTGCTACAGCTAAGGATTACTGATTATCAAACTAAAATGATCCTTAAGGAACCAAGTGGAGCCCATCCTTTTTCTAATCCAAGGTTGCTTCTGTTTACTGCTCAAGCACCTTCTGGAAGCAGCAAAGCCCCCATAGGAGCAACTCTCACTTACTGAATCCATTTGAAGGCTTTGTAGGTCTTACAACAAACCCTATTCAGCCTTGTATTAGGCATGTTACAGAACCAACGAATTCAGAGATCAAGTCAGGTCTTCCAGTTCAGCCTGCGAGGAAGACAGGTGACCCGAATCCTAAGAATCCAAAAGATGGGCCGGGCGCAGTAGCTCACGCCTGTAATCCCAGCGGTTTGGGAGGCCGAGGCAGGCGGATCACCTGAGGTCGGGAGTTCGAGACCAGCCTGACCAACATGGAGAAACCCAGTCTCTACTAAAAATACAAAATTAGCCGGGCGTGGTGGCGCATGCCTGTAGTCCCAGCTGCTCGGGAGGCTGAGGCAGGAGAATCGCTTGATCCCGACAGGCGGAAGTTGCGGTGAGCCGAGATCGCACCACTGCACTCCTGCCTGGGCAGCAAGAGCGAAACTCCGTCTCAAAACAAACAAACAAAAAGAATGCAAAAGATACTACCAAGGCCTGCAGAGCGAGGTACCTAACACTTCATGAGCGAGTTAAGATGGGTTTCACAATTTTTCAAGCTTGGAAGTCTTGAACACCTGCTACCCAATAGCAGCACAGCTACAGGAACTAAAATCTGATTTCAAATAACAGCCCCGCCCACTACCACGAAGTGAAGTCATCCGCAACCACACACCGACCACTGTAAGCTTTTGTAAGATTGGCTCGCTTTAGGGAACAGGTCTTGAGAGAACATCTCTTTTAAGGTCAGAACAAAGGTCTTTCAAAGGTCCCAGGTCGTGTGCCGAAGGCGCCCACCCAAACATGACCTAGAGCAAAAAGAAAGGGATGGGGAACTTGGAGTAGGCATAGGGGCGGCCCCTCCAAGCAGGGTGGTCTGGGACTCTTAAGGGTCAGCGAGAAGAGAACACACACTGCAGCTCCCGCTTTGATCGGTCCGATACTGACGGCTGTGATGCCTGACAAGGAATTAACTTTTGCCACACTGAGAAACACCGGCGCGGCCCAGCCAGGCCTGACTTCCGGGTGGTGCGTGTGCTGCGTGCCGCGTCACGGCGTCACGTGGCCAGCGCGGGCTTGTGGCGCGAGCTTCTGAAATCAGGCGGCAGAGGTGGAACTGCTGTGGCTCTGCTGCGCCTCAGGTCTCTTTTGCGGCGGTGGGTCGCCGCCGGGAGAAGCCTGAGCGGACAGATTTGTGACCGGCACGGTTTTTGTCAGTCTACTCCGGCCAAAAAAGAGCTGCACCTCTGGAGCGGGTTAGTGGTGGGGGAGGGGGGGTGGAGACGGGCGCGTCTTCCGCAGTCCCAGTCCAGCGTGGCGGGGGAGCGCCTCACGCCCCGGGTCGCAGCCGCGGCCTCTTGCCCTTTTGTCTCTGCCAACCCCCACTCATGCCTGAGGGAAAGGTCCTTGTCCCGAAGGCAAGTTTTCGCCAAATTCGAGCCCCGTCCCTTCCCTAGGTCTCCGTTTCCCGCCTCCAGCCCGGCCTTTGGGCTCCGCCTTGCACTCAAAGGCGTAATTACCTCCCTCCCAGCTGTCCCAGATATCGCCATCTGAAATTTCTTTAATTGGAAACACGATCACTTTAACGGAATATTGCTGTTTGAGGGAAGTGTTTTACAGCGGCTGGGCACCCTGCATCCGCCTTACTCAAGCCCCCGGTAGTCGCTGTATTCCGAAGACAGGCTGACGGGAATTATCAGGCGGCGTTGTTGTCTAACAGGAGCCCTCTGTCCCCACTAGCTACGCGTCGCTGCTTAGCGTGATTGAAACTAAATCGTATGAAAATCCTCTTCTCTAGTCGCAGTAGCCACGTTTCGAGTGCTTCATGTGGCTAGTGACACCTGTTTGGACAGCACAACTGTAAAATGTCCCCAACCTCACAGTAAGCTGTTATCGTTCCAGGAGCTGGGACTGAGTTAGAATTCAGATAAATTTTCCAGCGCTTCTGATTTTTACCTCGGTCACATATTAAGGGATGCATCCCTGTGTAAGTGCATTTTGGTCTTCTGTTTTGCAGACTTATTTACCAGGCGTTGGAGGAATATTGTAGGTAAAAATGTCTATTGGATCCAAAGAGAGGCCAACGTTTTTTGAAATTTTTAAGACACGCTGCAACAAAGCAGGTATTGAAAAATTTTATATAACTTTATAAATCACGCCGAGAAATTGTTTTCTAAAAAATGCTTGCTAAAAACCCAATACGTCACAGTTTTGCTTAGAACCATAAACTGTTCCTTATGTATGCATAAATCCAGTTAACAACATAATCATCGTTTGCAGGTCAACCAGATGATAAATATAGAGCCTCTAGTGGATAAAGAGGAAACTGGCCCCCTTGACTAGCAGTAGGAAGAATTACTAATAAATCAGAAGCATTAATGTTACTTTATGGCAGAAGTTGTCTTAAGTTTTTGGTTTCAGTACTCCTTATACTCTTAAAAATGATCTAGGACCCCCGGAGTCCTTTTGTTTATGTAGCTTACCATATTAGAAATTTAAAACTAAGAATTTAGGGCCGGGCACGGTGGCTCACGCCTGTAATCCCAGCACTTTGGGAGGCCGAGGTGAGCGGATCACTTGAGGCCAGGAGTTCAAGACCAGCCTGGCCAATATGGTGAAATCCTGTCTCTACTAAAAATACAAAAAATTTGCTGGGCATGGTGGCCCGTGCCTATAATCCCAGCTACTCAGGAGGCAGAGGCAGGAGAATCGCTTGAACCCCTGAGGCGGAGGTTGCAGTGAGCCAAGATCTGGCCACTGCACTCCAGCCTGGCCACATAGCGTGACTCTGTTTAAAAAAAAAAAAAACTAAGAACTGAAAGTTATTAATTTACTTGAAAATAATGAAAGCTAACCCATTGCATATTATCACAATATTCTTAGGAAAAATAACTTTTTGAAAACAAGTGAGTGGAATAATTTTTACGTTTTTGCAGTTCTCTTTAATGTCTGCCTAATAGAGATAGCTGGATTCACTTATCTGAGTCAAATCTGTTATTTTGGAAGAAGTATATGAAAAAAATTAACCTCACACAGCTAGATAGTTGAAAAAAGGAATATTTTAATAGTCTTCAGTTCCTTGGTATTTTTCCTTGTACTTTGCATAGATTTTTCAAAGATCTAATAGATATACCATAGGTCTTTCCATGGTGCAACATCGTGCAGTGATTATTTGGAAGATAGTGGCATTCTGAATTATACAAAGTTTCCAAATATTAATACATTGCATTAAACAGTATTTTTAAAATGACATTCATTAACATCACCGTGGATCTCAGAACAGTCTTTTAAGATTGGGTAGAAATGAGCCACTGGAAATTCTAATTTTCATTTGAAACTCTGATTTCCTTGCAGCAACAAGCTCACTTCATTGATTTGTGAGAAAATGTCTACCAAATTACTTAAGTTGAAATAACTTACTTTGTCAGCCGTTCTTTCAAGTAAAAATGACTTTTCATTGAAAAAATTGCTTGTTCAGATCACACCTCAATACATGAGTGCTTTTCTAGACGCTATTGTACTTTAACATGCAGAAATGCTTTATGTATGCTTCCTATTTTGTCAGATTATTAAAAGAAGTGCTAAAGCATTGAGCTTTAAAATTAATTTTTACTGCTTCATTAGGACATTCTTATGTTAAACTGGCATCATTATTATTTTTTTTAATAAGGACACACAGTGGTAAGGAATATAATGACTACTAGTGTTAGTTTGGTGCCACGGCTGTAACTCATGCAAATATGCCAGCAGTTTTATCCAGCATCATCTTTGCGCTGTTGATACAAATGTCAACATCATGCAAAGGGGAAATGATTCCATAGTGTTATTATGAAAGTAGTTTGGAACTGTAATGGTAGAGGGTGGATAGCTCATAATACAAATTTGTCATTTCCCTTTAAGAGAGAATTCCCATGTTATGTGAGAGTCCACATGTGCCTCATACCCGTAGATTTGCCACATCTTGTGTACTCTTCAGAATTATTTGAATTTTATCTGTGGAATGTATTCTTTTTTTTTTTTCTTTTTTGAGACGGAGTGTTGCTCTGTTGCCCAGGCTGGAGTGCAGTGCAAGCTCCGCCTCCTGGGTTCACGCCATTCTCCTGCCTCAGCCTCCCTAGTGGCTGGGACTACAGGCGCCTGCCACCACGCTCGGCTAATTTTTTGTATTTTTAGTAAAGACGGAGTTTCAATGTGTTAGCAAGGTTGGTCTCGATCTTCTGACCTTGTGATCCGCTCACCTTGGCCTCCCAAAGTGTTGGAATTACAGGTGTGAGCCACCGCACCTGGCCGAATTTTATCTGTGGCATGTATTCTTAATGTGAATAGTTTTTTATTCCAAACCGTGAATAATAAATAAAATTTAATTAAATGAAAATAAAAACTAATATATACAGCTTTTAATAATATAGTTAAATGCTATCTTGTCACTTTTGTGAACTCTTGTTACACCTTTCTATAGATTCGCGAGAGAATGGATTAATGATCTTGTTTAATTAATATGCCTTAACGAAAGTAATCCATAGTCAAGATCTTAAGCATTTTTTTCCTTATTACGATCTTTAACTGTTCTGGGTCATAAATTTGTCTGTCACTGGTTAAAACTAAGGTGGGATTTTTTTTTTTAAATAGATTTGGGACCAATAAGTCTTAATTGGTTTGAAGAACTTTCTTCAGAAGCTGCGCCCTATAATTCTGAACCTGCAGAAGACTCTGAACATAAAAACAACAGTTATGAACCAAACCTATTTAAAACTCCACAAAGGAAACCCTCTTATAATCAGCTGGCTTCAACTCCAATAATATTCAAAGAGCGAGGGCTGACTCTGCCACCGTACCAATCTCCTGTAAAAGAATTAGATACATTCAGATTAGACTTAGGTAAGTAATGCGATATGGTAGACTGGGGAGAACTATAGGAATTCAGGCAAACCTGTGTTAAAATCTTAGCTCATTGATTGATTGTATCATGCTGGGCAAATCAATCTCTCTGGCCTCACTTTCCTCACTTGAAAAATAGAGACGATGACAATAATGTCTCATAGCTTTGGATTAAATTAAATAATGTAGGTACATAGTAAATGTTCTTTTTCATCTCTCCTTTGATAAGTTTGCCAACTGAGATTTACTGAATTACGTCTTTCTTATGTCAAAAACACCTAGGACTTGTTTTGCTGTTAATTAAACTACATTTCTTCAGGCTATTGGAGAGGACAGAGATTATTTTACCAATATACTGTAAGTATCATGATTTGGGAGGAGTTTCCCTGGCTTAGGTGCTGCATGTTTCTAAGCAATTATGTGATAAGATTATACATTCAGTCATTCAAATAATTATTACCTATTTGACATAAGTAATGAGCTTTCCCTTTTCTTCAGAGTATTAATCTGTAGTAAGGAGAACAAAGAGTACGCAGATAAAGTATAGTGTAAGGTTGAATGTAGTATGTGCCAAGAGAAAAATATTAAAAAATATAATGATAGTTGAGAAGAAAAAGCAAATAGTATTGGGCGGAGTTAGGCAATTATTCCTTTGAGCTGAACCTTGAAGGATAGGTGAGATTAAGAAATTTGAAGATGTGGTAGAGTGATAATGTTCTAGGCAGAGGGAACAACATGAGGAAGAATATGTAGTTTGTTCAGGAAATAGCAAGTAATTCAGGTTGACTTTGGTTGTTTTGTGTCTGAAAGGGACCAATAGACAAGGCAAAAAGGCAGACTAAAGACAGGCATTGAATGCCAAGCTAAAGAAATTGAATTTATTTGGTTGGTTGTTGAGCAAAGAAATCACATGCAAATTTGATGATGCTACTTATTGTGTCAAACCTTTGATCACCTCCCTTTGTCCTTATAGCAAAATCTAAACTTGATATGACTTTCAAGTTCCTTTGTGATCAGGCCCCTGATTTACACTCTTGGCTCAGCTTGCCATATTCATCCCCTCACCTATCTTCATTTACCATTCATTCCTACTGAATTTCTTTTCATTTTCAAAACCACCATGCTCTCTGGCTCTTTATACATGTTGTTACCTCTACCCACAACTTACCTTCTTCTTCCCTATTTTTTTGTCTAGCTAATTTGTGTGCTCATCTTTCCAATTTTGGCTTATTTCTGCTTCTGAGAAATACTTCCTGTCTGCTCTCATTGAGCTTCTAGTGAAGGAGACATACATAAGCAATGCTTTGAAAGAAATTCATGGCAATAGGGAGTGCATATACAAAGAGAATATAGGTAATGGGCAAATATTTTCATGTATGTTATTGGATACCAAGTATACATAGGATTCAGTAAACATTTGCAGAGTATTAGTATTATTTGCTTTAGAAAGCCTAATGATCAAACAGCAGTCTTTGAAGATAACATTTTTCAAAATGTCATGCCTGTGCCATTAGAATCTTCTAGAGTGCTCGTTGAAAGGGCAGATTCCAGGCCCCACTCTGAATCTCTTGATTTATGATTTCTGGAAATGATGCCTATGAGTCTACATTTTAAACTACCTGAATGATCCCTATAGAAAAGAAAGGCTGGAGGTAGGCAGATCAGTTAGGGGATGTGTAATGGTCTAGGTGATAGAGACAAGTGTCTGAATTACAGTAATAACAGTGAACGTAGATGTGGGAGATAAAACTATAGGACTCGGCCGGGCGCGGTGGCTCACGCCTGTAATCCCAGCACTTTGGGAGGCCAAGGTGGGCGGATCACGAGGTCAGGAGATCAAGACCATCCTGGCTAACAGGATGAAACCCTGTCTCTACTAAAAATACAAAAAATTAGCCAGGTGTGGTGGTGGGCGCCTGTAGTCCCAGCTACTCGGGAGGCTGAGGCAGGAGAATGACGTGAACCCGGGAGGCGGAGCTTGCAGTGAGCCGAGATCACGCCACTGCACTCCAGCCTGGGCGACAGAGCAAGACTCCGAAAAAAAAAAAAAAAACTATAGGACTCTACAGTAGTCTAGATATGGAGGATTCAAAAAAAGGAACAAATGACAGGGCAAAGCATAGTTAGAACACAGTAGTAACAGTCATAGAAATGGATAAGGGAGTCATCCATTCTGCAAATACTTACTGCTTACTTGTGCCTGGCAACCTGCTCGGCATTAAGGGTACAAATGTGAATAAGATGTCCTTTGACCTGTAAATACTCAGTCTTGTAAGCATGTCTTGTAAACACATCTAAGTACTCAGTCTTGTGAGCACATCTTGGTTGCCTCCATAAAAATAAATATACTAGTGTGATATAAGAGCATGTACTAAGTGCATGAAAAGTGAACAGCCGTCTCTCTAGTTGGTCAGAAAAAGCTCCATGAAGCAGTTTTTGCTGAATCTTGAAAGATATACCTAAGGTCAAATGGCTAAGTTTTTAATTATAACCTGCTAGAATTGATCTATAACCAAGGAAGGATAGTAAGGAATTAATAAGGCCACTCTCAGCTCCCTGCAAAGGAGTTAACTTTTTGAAGTCTATAATAAATCTGCTGACTAGTCTCTTGAGACCTTTTGCTTTTAAATTTACTTGAGATTCAGTATTGAAAAGTAAGAGTAATAGACTTAAACTGTGCTTTTCAACCGGCTGTGTTCAGTTCTGACATGTAATATATTATTTTTTTAAAAATTATTCCTGAAGTTCTATGAGGAATTGTGCTGTTTCTGCCTCTCAGCAGTCCTTCGTTTTGCATTAAATCATACGCATTTCTCTTACCATTCTTCAGCTTATTAATGAGATCTTCAGGTTATTTGTGAAATGTTTATTTGGTAATTAACTTTTTTTCACCTAGTTCATTTTTTTAACTTTTTTTTTTTAATAGCAAGGTTTCTTTTCATTGTTGAACTAAAATGGATGTGTTATTATTAACTGAACTCCTTAGTTTACATTAGAGTTCACCCTTTGTATGGTTCTACGGATTTTGACAAACGTATAATGTCATATATCTACCATTATGGCATTATACCGAATAGTTTTGCTGCCCTAAAAATCTCTTGAGTTCCACTTGCTCACTCATCCTTCCTCCTGAGCCCCTGGCAGCCACTGATCTTTTTACTGTCTGTGTAGTTTTGCCTTTTCCAGAATGTCATGTAGTTGCAATCATACAGAATATAGCATTTTCAGACTGGCTTCTTTCACTTAGGAATATGCTGAGACCGGCTCCATTTTAGAGACCCTAACTCAGCGGTGCTAGAGGAATTAAAGACACACACACAGAAATAGAGCAGTGTGGAGTGGGAAATCAAGGGTCTCAGCAGCCTTCAGAGCTGAGAGCCTGAACACAGATTTACCTACACATTTAATGACAGCAAGCTAGTGATAAGCATTGTTTCTATAGATTATAGATTAACTAAAAGTATTCCTTGGGGGAAATAAAGGGATGGGCCGAAGTAAAGGGATGGGTCTGGCTAGTTATCTGCAGCAGGAGCATGTCCTTAAGGCACAGATCTTTCATGCTATTGTTTGTGGTTTAAGAATGCCTTTAGCGGTTTTCCGCCCTGGGTGGGCCAGGTGTTCCTTGCCCTCATTCCAGTAAATGCACAACCTTCCAGCGTAGGTGTCATGGCCATCAGGAACATGTCACAGTGCTGCAGAGATTTTGTTTATGGCCAGTTTTGGGGCCAGTTTATGGCCAGATTTGGGGGCCTGTTCCCAACAGCAATATGTGTTTAAGTTCTTCCATGTCTTTTAATGATTTCATGCTGAATAATACTCCATCATATTGATGTACCACAGCTTGTTTATCCATTCATCTATTGAAGGACATCTTGGCTGCTTCCAAATTTTGGCAATTATGAATAATGCTGGTATAAACATTCACAAACAGGTTTTTGTGTGAACATATTTTCACCTCATTTTGGTTCACACCAAAGAGCACGATTGTGGGATCATATAGTAAGAGTATGTTTAGTTTTATGAGAAACTACAAGCTGTCTTCCAAAGTAGCTGTTCCATTTTGTATTCCCACCAGCAGTGAATGAGAGTTCTTGTTGCTCACATCCTCACCAACATTTGGTGTGTCAGTGTTTTGAATTCTAGCCATTCTAATAAGTGTGTAGTGGTATCTCATTGTTTGTTTTATTTTTTAAAGTCAATTTCTTTTCAAGAATTAGCTACTTTTTAGTATCTTTAATTAAAAATCTCATTAGAGAAGGACGTGGGATATTTTGTTGAAGTGGGGTTTTTAAATTACACATACATTTGCTTTATTAATGATTATGTCTAGTCCATGTTAACTTGAAAAATGAGAATATAATGAGACATTTATGCTGCTACAAATAGTTTTATATTTGGTCTTCGCGTTATTTTAGTAACATTGATAGAGCTTATTTTTCTCAAAAGCTAAGTTAGAGATTATAGGACCAACCAAAGCAACTATTTTCTAAGAGTAATAATAAGTGCCTTAGGTGCCAAATTTGCAGTTACCTTCAACTATTGGAAGCGTATGAGTACTTAATGCCCTGGAGAGTCAAATATAATGTACTTTAATACAGAAAATAGAAATGTTGAAAAACTGTAAATTGGATTTCACCTATAGCTTTAGAAACTCTGAACATTATTTTCTTAGAAAATAGATGTGTTCAATAAGAATAGAAATTATTACTGTCTGCAACTCACTTTGTCTAATTATATCCAATTTATTCTTCCAGTCAATATTTCAGGAGTAACTAACATATCAGACATTTTTTAGTTGCTAGGGATACAGTGATAAATGACAAAATCTCTGCCTCAGATTGCTCACAGCCTAATGGGGGGAAAAGAACAGTGTATGATAAACTCTTCAGGGAACACGTAGGAGGGGCAAACACTTAATCTTACCTTAGGGATCACTAAAGCTTTCTGGAGGAGGTAGTTTCTAAATGGAAGCCTGAAAGAGTTGTTCCAGGTCAAGAGAAACAAAGAAGGGGAAACAGCTTGTACAAAGTCCTAGAGATTAAAGAAAGCATTCTTGGCCGGGCGCGGTGGCTCACGCCTGTAATCCCAGCACTTTGGGAGGCCGAGGCGGGCGGATCACAAGGTCAGGAGATCGAGACCACGGTGAAACCCCGTCTCTACTAAAAATACAAAAAATTAGCCGGGCGCGGTTGTGGGCGCCTGTAGTCCCAGCTACTCGGGAGGCTGAGGCAGGAGAATGGCGTGAACCCGGGAGGCGGAGCTTGCAGTGAGCCGAGATCACACCATTGCACTCCAGCCTGAGCGACAGAGCGAGACTCCGTCTCAAAAAAAAAAAAAAAAAAAAAATCTTTCAGGATATGCACATGGTTGAGTATGGATAAAAAGACCATAAAAGAATGGCATCATAAAAATTAAGAAGTAAATTGTCATATAAATATATGTATTTCTTATGTACCTGCAAAAATTAAAAATGAAGAAAATAAGTAAATTGTGAAAGGCCTTGATACTATGGAGTTTAACTTGATCTTGAAAAGTAAGATCTTGAAAGGTTTTTAGCAGAAATGATATGGTCAGATCTGGTACATTGGTAGGCTTTCAGTAAATGTCTTTTCCCTTATTCCTTTTTTCTCTTTCTTTCTTTTTTTGTTTAAAGAGATGAGATGTTGCTTTTTTCCCAGGCTGGAGTACAGTGGCATGAACCATAGCTCAAGCTCCTGGGTTCAGTGTTGAACTCCTACTTCAAGCAATCCTCCCACCTCAGTCTCTGAAAGCCCTGGGAAGATGATGATGATGATGATGATGATGATGATTATTATTATTATTATTTTGAGACAGAGTCTTCCTCTGTCATCCAGGCTGGAGTGCAGTGGCGCTATCTCGGCTCACTGCAAGCTCCACCTCCCGGGTTCATGCCATTCTCCTGCCTCAGCCTCCCAAGTAACTGGGACTACAGGTGCCCACCACCACGCCTGGCTAATTTTTTTGTATTTTTAGTGGAGACGGGGTTTCACCGTGTTAGCCCAGATGGTCTCGATCTGCTGACCTCATGATCCACCTGTCTCAGCCTCCCAAAGTGCTGGGATTACAGGCGTGAGCCACTGCGCCCGGCCAGCCCTGGGATTATAAACCACTGTGCTTGGGACATTCTTTTTGGGAGTTAATCAGCAAACGGAAAAACCTCTTGTGACAACTCCCTATACATTCTTCTTCCCAGTATAGATAAGACTTTTTGTTTTTAAACACTTCCAAAGAATGAAAATTTATAATCCAGAGTATATACATTCTCACTGAATTATTGTACTGTTTCAGGAAGGAATGTTCCCAGTAGTAGACATAAAAGTCTTCGCACAGTGAAAGCTGAAATGCATCAAGCAGATGATGTGACCTGTCCACTTCTAAATTCCTGTCTTAGTGAAAGGTATGACGAAGCGATTATATTAAAATATTTAAATGTAACATTTCCCTACATATATTTGTTTTATGAAGATGAATCTGATTTTTATGCTAATATTTTGGCTGAGAGCCTGGTGGAAGATCTTATATTTTAAAATAATCTTTTAGGTTGAGTCTTTTAATGGAATAATTTTTACGTTAGAAACATGCAAGTTGTTCTTGTGATGTTGAGTTGGCTGGTTTTCTGTATATTCTGTGATTTTTTTAAGTAACATAACAGTTGTGAAAAGCAGTAAGTCCGTCCTTGAATTATCAATTTAAAATAAATTGTGTACTTTTCATCTTTGGAGAGAATATGATTTACTTTACAATTTTTTTTTTTTTTTTTTGAGACAGAGTCTGTCTCTGTCACCCAGGCTGGAGTACAGTGGTACAGTCTCTGCTCACTGCAAGCTCTGCCTCCCGAGTTCACATCATTCTTCTGCCTCAGCCTCCCAAGTAGCTGGGACCACAGGCGACTGCCACCACACCTGGCTAATTTTTTGTGTTTTTAGTAGAGATGGGGTTTCACCATGTTAGCCAGGATGGTCTCGATCTCCTGACCTCGTGATCCACCCACCTTGGCCTCTGAAAGTGCTGGGATTACAGGCGTGAGCCACTGTGCCCGGCCTACTTTACCAAAGTTTTGAGTTTAAAATATACAGTTTCCAGCAGCTGAAATTTACGAGTATATATATGTTGGCATTTTAAACATCACTTGGTGATTACTTAATGCTTCATGAGAGATTTACTTTTTAAAAAGTAATATAAAATATCTAAAAGTACTATTCCGACAATTTATATGAATGAGAATCTTCTTTTAAAAATAAGATAAACTAGTTTTTGCCAGTTTTTTAAAAATAACCTAAGGAATTTGCTTTGTTTTATTTTAGTCCTGTTGTTCTACAGTGTACGCATGTAACACCACAAAGAAATAAGTCAGGTATGATTAAAAACAATGCTTTTTATTCTTCGAATACTAAGAAATGTTAATAAAATTAAAACTTAACAATTTTCCCCTTTTTTACCCCCAGTGGTATGTGGGAGTTTGTTTCATACACCGAAGTTTGTGAAGGTAAAGATTCTACCTGGTTTATTTTTATGACTTAGTAATTGAGAATTTGACAATAGCGTTATACCTTTCCCCTGAGATTTACAAATCTGTACCTAGCATTCTTCCTCATATAGGCATTCAGTAAACGATAAGTGAAATAAAAAGTGAATGAAAAAATAATATCCTTAATGATCAGGGCATTTCTGTAAAAAAATAAACTCTTTTATTTCCTCCCAGGGTCGTCAGACTCCAAAACATATTTCTGAAAGTCTGGGAGCTGAGGTGGATCCTGATATGTCTTGGTCAAGTTCTTTAGCTACACCACCCACCCTTAGTTCTACTGTGCTCATAGGTAATAATAGCAAATGTATATTTACAAGAAAGAGCAGAGGAGGTTGATAATTGTCATCTCTAATACTTCTATTAAAAGGAAAATATGAAAAGAAAATATTAGATAATGTCTTTGATAATTGTGTTAGTAGTTGACAATAATTTTATTCTATTAAGTGTAGATTGGGATAAATACAAATACATTAAGTGGTAGTCTGTCCACCGGGGTCAAGCATTATGTTTTAGTACGATGTGATTAATGTAGAATAGCTTACAAATATTCCTTTACTGGCCCATACAAGCATTTAAGAGGCAGTATTTGGTGTGACTGATTTTTTTTTTTTTTTTTTTTACAGATGATTGTGGTAATTAGGGCATTAAAGCAGCATTAAATAAGCTTTTGTTTTCTCTACTTAAATGTGTTCTAAGGTCTGTATTGCCAGTAGTACTGAGTTGAGGTCTTAAATTCCACAAGTGTAAATTACACAACTATGTGATAAACTGCAATATTTAATTTATCCATTCATTAAACTGTAAACTATTTGCAGTCTCACCATAGTTTCTGTTACTAGGATCTAGAAATATTTCCTATTGTAGGCTGGTTGCAGTGGCTTACGCCTGTGATACCAACACTTTGGGAGGCTGAGAAGGGCAGATCACATGAGGCCAGGAGTTTGAGACCAGCCTGTACAACGTGGTGAAACCCTGTCTCTATTAAAAATACAAAAATTAGCCAGGCGTGGTAGAACACACCCGTAATCCCAGCTACTTGGGGGCTGAGGCAAGAGAATTGGTTGAACCCGGGAGGCAGAGGTTGCGGTGTGTTGAGATTGTGCCACCGCACTCCAGCCTGGGTGACAGGGAGGCTGAGACAGGAGGATCACGAGGTCAGGAGATCGAGACCATCCTGGCTAACATGGTGAAACCCCATCTCTACTAAAATTAGAAAAAATTAGCTGGTCGTGGTGGCAGACACCTGTAGTCCCAGCTACCCAGGAGGCTGAGGCAGGAGGATGGTGTGAACCCGGGAGGCGAATCTTGTAGTGATCTGAGATCACGCCATTGCACTCCAGCCTGTGTGACAGAGCGAGACTCCGTCTCAAAAAAGAAAAAATACTTCCTGTTATAAAACTACTTAAAAATCTCGGAGTAGCTGAGATTTGGCTAATCATGACTTAGTATTTGAAAAGTTGTGACTTTTTTTTTTTTTAATTGAGACAAGGTTCTTCTCTGTTGCCCAGGCTGGAGTGCAGTGGCATAGTCGCAGTTCACTGCAGCCTCAACCTCCCAGGCTCAATTAATCTTTCTACCTCTTAGCCTTCCAAGTATCTGGGACTACAGGTACCATGCCACCAGTGTACTACCAGTCCTGGCTAATTTTTTTTGTATTTTTTGTAAAGGTGGGCCCTGCCATGTTGCCCACACTTGTCTCAAATTCCTGAGCTCAAGCAGCCACCACACCCACCTGTGACCATTCTTTTTTATTTTTATGAGATAATAAACATATAAGTTTAAATAAATATCTGTAAATAAATATGATTATAGTACAAACAAGTATTTGGAAGTTCATCTAAACAAACGCATCACAGTTTATAGGCAAAGGATGAAAGATTGAATAATGGAAAAAAAGTAAGTATTCATTAACATTCTTTTTCTTTTTTTTTTTTTTGTTTTGAGGCGGAGTCTCGCTCTGTTGCTCAAGCTGGAGTTCAGTGGTGCCATCTCGGCTCACTGCAACCTCTGCCTTCCGGGTTCAAGCAATTTTCCTGCCTCAGACTCCTGAGTAGCTGGGATTACAGGCACCCACCACCACACCCAACTAATTTTTGTATTTTTAGTGGAGAGGGAGTTTCACCGGGTTGGCCAGTGTGGTCTCGAACTCCTGACCTCAAGTGATCTACCCGTCTTAGCCACATTTTTTTTTCTAAGAAGATACTGGGCCAGATCATTGTTTCTCAATTTGCAGATTATGACCTATTAATAGTTGTAAAACTTATTTTGTGAGTCATATCTGCTCTTGTTAAATGTAATGAAAATTCTGAGTACATCACGTAGTTAGGGTTTAGAAAATAAAAAATACAGTATACCTACTTAAATTTAGACTTCAGATTAACAGCGAATAATTTTGAGACATACTTAACACTAAAAAATTATTCGTTGTTTATCTGAAATTCAAATTTAATGAGGTGTCTTGTATTTTATCCAGAAGTCCTACACACAGTAAAGTTTGTTTTGTAAAACGTTTTTAGTTGACCGTTGTGTGCCCATGTATGTGTGCAGTCATAAAGTGTGTGTGTGTGTGTGTGTGTGCGCGTGTGTATATGTATAACTAGGTTGTACTCAAAGCCCGAGCTTAATTTATTCCCAAACCAGTATTATATTGTGTTTATTCTAGCAAAATAACATTCTATTTTGAGTCATCTTTAGCTGGGAGTAAACCCTATTCTGTTGCTTAGATGAAATAATATGGATAAAATCATTTTGAAAAGACGTGTTTAACATACAGTATGCCTTTAGGCTGTAATATTATCTAAATGAATGCTAAAGTCTCCAAGCTTTAGCTTTTAAGTCATAACCTCACAACATCATCTGATTTTCCAATTCATTGTGGACAGTATTACCATAAAGTAATGATCACTAAGCCATATCTTACCACCTTGTGAGTAGTACGAAGGAAGTATAGTTTATTCACTGTGTTGACTGACCTTTCTAGTTACTATACTTGAGTACTTGAATCAATTCATTTTGTTTCAAATGTGTCACGTAATCAAATAGTAGATGTGCTTTT
Source organism: Mandrillus leucophaeus (assembly GCF_000951045.1). Classification (NCBI taxonomy): domain Eukaryota; kingdom Metazoa; phylum Chordata; class Mammalia; order Primates; family Cercopithecidae; genus Mandrillus; species Mandrillus leucophaeus. Next base: position 772,603 of record NW_012105908.1, read on the forward strand.
TGATGTCTGACAAAAAATGAGTTTTTGCATTCTGGTGATAATATACAATACGCATAAATTTTTGTCTTGCAGTCAGAAATGAGGAAGCATCTGAAACTCTATTTCCTCATGATACTACTGCTGTAAGTAAATATGACAAATTGATTAGACTGTTGAAACTGCTAACAATTTTGGAATGCCTTGTTAAATTATTTATCTTAACATTTTTAATTTCCTAATCTGTAATTTATCTAAGCCTTTGAGAAAGTCTCTAAACCTGATGCTATATGTGATTTTACCTTTCTGTGAAACTCTGCTGTCTCTGTTTAAGTTGCATATATACAATATATACAGTAGTCCCATCTTATTCATGGGATGTACATTCCAATATCCCCCAGTGAATGCCTGAAACCTTAGATAGTACCGAACCCTATATGTATATTAAAAATATGTGTAGTATTTATGTATATATACCTATAATCTTTTTTTCTATAAGCACGTACCCTGTGATAAAGTTTAATTCATAAATTAGGCACAGTAAGAGATTAACAAGAACTAATAATAAAATAGAACAATTATAACAAAATACCGTAATAAAAGTTATGTGAATGTTTTATCTCTCTGTCTCAAAATACCTTATTGTTCTGTACTCGTGTGGCAGCAGCTTCATCAGCAGATGAATATAAAAATAAAAATTTTTATATTTTTCAGTCCAAACCTATTCTTGAATCTGTGTAACATTCCCTTACTTGCAGTAAATGGCTTGGTATCATTTGTTTCAGGAGATCCCTTGCCGAAGTTTTCGTATAGGCTCTACGCTTTCTGGCATAATGTGTAGCTGTCAATCAAAACAATCTGTTCATGTTTTCTACCCACAAGTGTAATACCTTTTTTATTTCTATGGTGCACTGTGTGGCCATAACTTTTGCAGTTTGAGCTGTGACAGGAAAACCAGCTCATATGTCTTCCTCCTTCACAATCTCACAGATAGATTTGTTCTTACCATAGATTTTGCAGTACATTTTTTTTTTCCTTAAGTCGAGAACTTTCACTGTTTCAATTAAAGGAAGCACTTTATGGCTTCTTTCTGGCATATTTGAATTGCCAGCATCATTACACTTGTGCTTTGGGGCCATTGTTAAGTAAAATAAGGGTGACTTGAACACAAGCACTGTGGTACCACAATAGCCGATCTGATAACCAAGACTACTAAGTGACTAACAGGTGAGTCCCATATACAGCCTGGATACTATCGCTGGACAAAGGGATGATTCATGTCCCAAGTGGGATGGAGCAAGATGGTGCAAGTTTTTTTTCTCCATTTCCATTTTCCTTTCCTAAGATTTCCACATCGTAATGGTGCAAGATTTCATCACACTACTCAGGATGGCACACAATTTAAAACTTATTAATTGCTTACTTCTGGAATTTTCCATTAAAAATTTTTGGACCTAGGTTGATTGCAGGTAACTGAAATCACCAAAAGTGAAACCATGGATAAGGGGGGACTACTACTATATTTGCATTGAGAGTTTTTATACTAGTGATTTTTAAACTATACTTTTTGCAGAATGTGAAAAGCTATTTTTCTAACCATGATAAAAGTCTGAAGAAAAATGATAGATGTATCCCTTCTGTGACAGACAGTGAAAACACAAATCAAAGAGAAGCTACAAGTCATAGTAAGTCCTCTGTTTAGTTGAACTACAGTTTTTTGTTGTTGTTTTGGGTTTTTTTTTTGAGATGGAGCCTTGCGCTGTCACCCATAATCTCAGTTTACTGCAACCTCTGCCTCCCGTGCTTAGGCGATTCTTCTGCCTCAGCTTCCCAAGTATCTGGGATTACAAGCATGCACTACCACGCCCGATTACTTTTTGTATTTTTAGTAGAGATGACATTTCACCATGTTGGCCAAGCTGGTCTCAAATGGGCATAAGCCACCGTGCCCAGCTTGAACTACTGTTTTTAATTGGCACCATTGAAGGATTGCTCCTCTTTTCTTAAAGAGAAAATACATTACTTTTCCTTTCTTGACTACTGAAGTAGTGTTTTATCTTAAAGTATTGAGAGTAGAAACTAACTTGATGTGCCTGTGATCCCAGCTACTCAGGTGGCTGAGGTGGGAGGATCGCTTAAGCCCAAGGGGTCAAGGTTGCAGTGAGCTGTGTTTGTGCCACTGCACTCCCACCTGGGCAACAGAGTGAGACCCTGTCTCAGTGGAAAAAAAGAGAAACTAATTTGATTTCCATGACAGTATTTAAATACCGTATAAGATAGTACTGTTCAATATGCGGTTGTGACACAAAAACAAAGCCTATTGAAAATTTTCAGAGACAGTAAGATATATAATTAACAAAATCTGAGCTTTTTTTTCTAATTAGAAAGTAAATGTGGTTTAGATATACCATAGTTTACCTAATCAGGTCATGGGTTATTGCACTTTTCTTAGTATGTGTGTATGTTTGTATAACTGTAGGATTTGATATCTGTTTTTGCCTGTGATATCATGTATGTATGTATATGCATATGTAAAGTCAGATTTACCCTTATACGGCCACAAAATTGATTTCGAATATCTGTTTTGATAGGTCTTAGAATATTTAATTGTATACATGGTAAGATTAGGTGAGTTTTAATTGTGTAGAACTGCTAAAGAAAGATTTTTAGGGATTGTTGTATGAATAAAAGGCTTTAGGTTCATTGGAATCAGGGGAATCAGGCTTTACTAGGAGAACAGGAGAAGGGGTGACTAGCCAAAAAATAAAATGCCAAGTACTCACAGTAACCCTTTAAATACTGACATGTAATATTTAGTATATTCTACATATACTTTTTCTGTGAGAAAGGTTATGAGAATAATGTAAATTATATGGCTTATAAGATGTTATTAATGTGCTTCTGTTTTATACTTTAACAGGATTTGGAAGAACATTAGGGAATTCATTTAAAGTAAATAGCTGCAAAGACCACATTGGAAAGTCAATGCCAAATGTCCTAGAAGATGAAGTATATGAAACAGTTGTAGATACCTCTGAAGAAGATAGTTTTTCATTATGTTTTTCTAAATGTAGAACAGGAAATCTACAAAAAGTAAGAACTAGCAAGACTAGGAAAAAAATTTTCCGTGAAGCAAACGCTGATGAATGTGAAAAATCTAAAAACCAAGTGAAAGAAAAATACTCATTTGTATCTGAAATGGAATCAAGTGATACTGATCCATTAGATTCAAATGTAGCAAATCAGAAGCCCTTTGAGAGTGGAAGTGACAAAATCTCCAAGGAAGTTGTACCATCTTTGGCCTGCGAATGGTCTCAACTAACCCTTTCAGGTCTAGATGGAACCCAGATGGAGAAAATACCCCTATTGCATATTTCTTCTTGTGACCAAAATAATTCAGAAAAAGACCTATTAAACACAGAGAATGAAAGAAAGAAAGATTTTCTTACTTCAGAGAATTCTTTGCCACATATTTCTAGCCTACCAAAATCAGAGAAGCCATTAAATGAGGAAACAGTGGTAAATAAGAGAGATGAAGAGCAGCATCTTGAATCTCACAGAGACTACATTCTTGCAGTAAAGCAGGCAGTATCTGAAACTTCTCCAATGGCTTCTTCATTTCAGGGTATCAAAAAGTCTATATTCAGAATTAGAGAATCACCTAAAGAGATTTTCAATGCAAGTTTTTCAGGTCATGTGACTGATCCAAACTTTAAAAAAGAAACTAAAGCCTCTGAAAGTGGACTGGAAATACATACTGTTTGCTCACGGAAGGATGACTCCTTATGTCCAAATTCAATTGATAATGGAAGCTGGCCAGCTGCCACCACACAGACTTCTGTAGCTTCGAAGAATGCAGGTTTAATATCTACTTTGAAAAAGAAAACAAATAAGTTTATTTATGCTATACATGATGAAACATCTTATCAAGGAAAAAAAATGCCGAAAGACCAAAAATCAGAACTAATGAACTGTTCAGCCCAATTTGAAGCAAATGCTTTTGAAGCACCACTTACATTTGCAAATGCTGATTCAGGTACCTTTCCCTTTTTTTTTTTTTATTGAGTAATTAATACATATAATTTTATAGATGATGATTCCTTATGTGTTTTTTTGTGCTTTTTAAAATCTTCGTATCTTATATTTAATCTTAGGCATTGTCTGTATGCATTATTGTTTAGGTCTTTAATTACCAGTGTTTAGAATCAGGTCACTCAAACATGGTAGATAAGTTTGCCTAGTATGTATATATCCGTCACTCTTGAGACAGCTTTATTTTAAGTTCTAGGGTACATGTGCAGGACGTGCAGGTTTGTTACATAGGTAAACGTGTGCCATGTTGGTTTGCTGCACCTGTCAACCCTTCACCTAAGTATTAAGCCCAACATGTATTAACTATTTTTCCTGATGCTCTCCCTCCCCCAACACACCCCACCTCCAGACAGACCGTAGTGTGTGTTGTTCCCCTCCCTGTGTCCGTGTGTTCTCATTGTTCAGCTCCCACTTATGAGTGAGAACATGTGATGTTTGGTTTTCTGTTCCTGCATTAGTTTGCTTAGGATAATGGCTTCCAACTCCATCCATGTTCCTGCAAAGGACATGATCTTGTTCCTTTTATGGCTGCATGGTATTCCATGGTGTATAGTTTCACATTTTCTTTATCTAGTCTGTCACTGATGGGCATTTGGGTTGATTCCATGTCTGTGCTATTGTGAATAGTGCTGCAGCGAACATACATGTGAATGTATTTTTATAATAGAATGATTTTTATTCCTTTGGGTATATACCCAGTAATGAGATTGCTGAGTTAGATGGTATTTCTGGTTCTAAGTCTTTGAGGAATTGCCACACTGTCTTCCACAATGGTTGAACTAATTTACATTCCAGCCAACAACTTGAGACAGTTTTTGATTCATAAACATTCAGAGCTTGGCTAGCTAATTCCTGCTTTAATTTAAAAAGTATTTATTATACACAAATTGGACAACTCTATAAATATGTGTTGGTATTTACTATGTATTTTTCTCTAAAGCATGTTAAAAAAATTAGGCTAGATATAGTGGCTAATGCCTGTAATCTTAGCACTTTGGGAGGCTAAGGCAGGAGGATCACTTGTGGTCAGGAGTTTAAGAACACCCTGGGCAACTTAGCAAGACCCCATCTCTACAAAATACTTAAAATACCCAGGCATGGTGGCATGCTTCTGATGTTGTAGCTACTCAGGATGCTCAGACGGGAGCATCACTTGAGCCCAAGTGACTGAGGCTGCAGTGAACCAAAATTGTACCAGTGCACTCCAGCCTGGGCCACAAAATGAGACCTTGTCCCTAAAAAAAAAAAAAAAAGGGTAGTACTAGCTAAATTTAATGTAGGCCAGTTCTAAAATAATGATTTGTTGCTATTGTTGTTACATAATTTTCTTAAATATTTTGAAGATTGCATACTGTTATTGCTCTATTTCAGCTTCTCTGCGGTTTAACTCTGTCCTCTTTGTTGTTACAACTGTTCACTTAGCAACTAAACTGTATGTTTACAAAGTGATTTTATCTACCTATGAGAAGATTTTAATGAATAGCTCAGTGAATAGTAGAGTTGGTGAGACCAGAGTACAGAACTGTTTGAAGTTTGGGTTAAATTTTTAGAGGAAAATGTTTGATACTATGCATATCATAGTTAAAGCCAATGAAAAAGTTAATATAGGCCAGACGCAGTGGCTCATGCCTATAATCCCAGCACTTTGGGAGGCCAAGGCAGGCAGATCACTTAAGGTCAAGAGTTCGAGACCAGCCTGGTCAACATGGTAAAACCCCATCTCTATTAAAAAAACAAAAATTATCCAGATGTGGTGGCATGTGCCTGTAATCCCTGCTACTCTGGAGGCTAAGGCAGGAGAATCACTTGAACCTGGGAGATGGAGGTTGCAATGAGCTGAGATCACACCACTGCACTCCAGCCTGGGTGACAGAGCGAGACTCCATCTCAAAAAAAAAAAAAAAAAGAGCTAATACATGTGATCACTGATGAAATAAATGTGATCACTGATGAAATAAAATGCAATTAAGAACTGGTTAGTAGAAAATTCAGAGGGTCAAGAAATTTAACAGAGCAGTTGAACTCATTTGCCTTTATCATTGAGATTAGGTCATCTTTCAGGCTTTTAGTATATGGACCCTGTTTTTAAAAATTGTGGTTTTGTTTTTTTCAATGTGAAAATATTAAGAAAATTGTTACTTTTCTAATTCCTTTTCTATGCCTTGCTTTTCTGTTCACACCTGTATTAATAGCAATGAAATTTTTTCAATTTTATTTTCCAATAAAAATTACTTTGAGTTTTGTTTATGGTAGCTAGCTATTTCCTTGACCTCGATACTAATTTTGATTGAGTTGGTACCTGTTATTAAAAAAAAAACCTGGTTCTAATTTATCTTTAGCTAAAAAATGTAATAACTAAAACATAGAGCATATTTAGGATTCTTTCTGCTTTAAATTTGACATTCACTTATTCTCATGTAATTTGTGTTTTGAACACTACCCTTTTTATTTATTTTTATTTTTTAGAGACTGTCTCATTCTGTTACCTAGTCTGGAGTGCACTGGTGTGATCTCAGCTCACCGTAGCCTCAACCTCCTGGGCTCAAGCAGTCCTTGCACCTCACCCTCCCGAGTAGCTGGTACCACATGCATACACTACCACACCCAGCTAATGTTTATTTTTCTTAGAGTCATGGTCTCGCTATGTTGCAGGCTAGTCTCGAACTCCTGGGCTCAAGCAGTCTTCCTGCCTCAGCCTCCCAAAAGTGCTGAGATTATAGGCATGAGCCACCGTGCCCAAACACTACCTTTTTAACTTAGTGAAAAATATTTAGTGAATGTGGTTAATGGTACTTTAATTTTGTCACTTTGTGTTTTTATGTTTAGGTTTATTTCATTCTTCTGTCAAAAGAAGCTGTTCACAGAATTATTCTGAAGAACCAACTTTGTCCTTAACCAGCTCTTTTGGGACAATTCTGAGGAAATGTTCTAGAAATGAAACATGTTCTTCTAATAATACAATAATCTCTCAAGATCTTGATTATAAAGAAGCAAAATGTAATAAGAAAGAACTACAGTTATTTATTACCCCAGAGGCTGATTCTCTGTCGTTTCTGCAGGAAGGACAGTATGAAAATGATCCAAAAAGCAGAAAAGTTTCAGATATAAAAGAAGAGGTCTTGGCTGCAGCACATCACCCAGTACAACATTCAAAAGCAGAATATAGTGATACTGACTTTCAATCCCAGGAAAGTCCTTTATATGACCATGAAAATGCCAGCACTCTTATTTTAACTCCTACTTCCAAGGATGTTCTGTCAAACCTAGTCATGATTTCTAGAGGCAAAGAGTCATACAAAATGTCAGACGAGCTCAAAGGTAACAATTATGAGTCTGATTTTGAACTAACCAAAAATATTCCCATGGAAAAGAATCAAGATGTATGTGCTTTAAGTGAAAATTCTAAACATGTTGAGCTGTTGCCACCTGAAAAATACATAAGAGTAGCATCACCTTCAAGAAAGGTACAATTCAACCAAAACACAAATCTAAGAGTAATCCAAAAAGATCAAGAAGAGCCTACTTTAATTCCAAAAATAACTGTCAATCCAGACTCTGAAGAACTTTTCTCAGACAATGAGAATAATTTTGTCTTCCAAGTAGTTAATGAAAGGAATAATTTTGCTTTAGGAAATACTAAGGAACTTCATGAAACAGACTTGACTTGTGTAAACGAACCCATTTTCAAGAACTCTACCATGGTTTTATATGCAGACATAGGTGATAAACAAGCAACCCAAGTGTCAATTAAAAAAGATTTGGACTCATCAAATATAGTTTATGATCTTGCAGAGGAGAACAAAAATAGTGTAAAGCAGCATCTAAAAATGACTCTAGGTCAAGATTTACAACCGGACATCTTGAATATAGATAAAATTGCAGACAAAAATAATGATTGCATGGACAAATGGGCAGGACCCTTAGATCCAATTTCAAATCACAGTTTTGGAGGTAGCTTCAGAACAGCTTCAAATAAGGAAATCAAGGTCTCTGAACATAACATTAAGAAGAGCAAAATGTTCTTCAAAGATATTGAAGAACAGTATCCTACTAGTTTAGCTTGTGTTGAAATTGTAAATACCTTGGCATTAGATAATCAAAAGAAACTGAGCAAGCCTCAGTCAATTAATACTGTATCTGCACAAATACAGAGTAGTGTAGTTGTTTCTGATTGTAAAAATAGTCATATAACCCCTCAGATGTCATTTTCAAAGCAGGATTTTAATTCAAACCATAACTTAACACCTAGCCAAAAGGCAGAAATTACAGAACTTTCTACTATATTAGAAGAATCAGGAAGTCAGTTTGAATTTACTCAGTTTAGAAAACCAAGCTACATATTGCAGAAGAATACATTTGAAGTGCCTGAAAACCAGGTGACTATCTTAAATACTACTTCTGCGGAAAACAGAGATGCTGGTCTTGTCATAATGAATGCCCCATCGATTGGTCAGGTAGACAGCAGCAAGCAATTTGAAGGTACAGTAGGAATTAAACAAAAGTTTGCTGGCTTGTTGAAAAATGACTGTAACAAAAGTGCTTCTGGTTATTTAACAGATGAAAATGAAGTGGAGTTTAGGGGCTTTTATTCTGCTCATGGCGTAAAACTGAATGTTTCTACTGAAGCTCTGCAAAAAGCTGTGAAACTGTTTAGTGATATTGAGAATATTAGTGAGGAAACTTCTGCAGAAGTAGATCCAATAAGTTTATCTTCAAGTAAATTTCATGATTCTGTTGTTTCAATGTTTAAGATAGAAAATCATAATGATAAAACTGTAAGTGGAAAAAATAAATGCCAACTGATGTTACAAAATAATATTGAAATGACTACTGGGACTTTTGTTGAAGAAATTACTGAAAATTACAAGATAAATACTGAAAATGAAGATAACAAATATACTGCTGCCAGTAGAAATTCTCGTAACTTAGAATTTGTTGGCAGTGATTCAAGTAAAAATGATACTGTTTGTATTCATAAAGATGAAAAGGACTTACCATTTACTGATCAGCACAACATATGTCTTAAATTATCTGGCCAGTTTATGAAGGAGGGAAACACTCAGATTAAAGAAGGTTTGTCACATTTAACTTTTTTGGAAGTCGTGAAAGCTCAAGAAACATGTCATGGTAATACTTCAAATAAAGAACAGTTAACTGCTACTAAAACAGAGCAAAATATAAAAGATTTTGAGACTTTTGATATATCTTTTCAGACTGCAAGTGGGAAAAATATTAGTGTCACCAAAGAGTCATTTAATAAAATTGTAAATTTCTTTGATCCGAAACCAGAAGAATTGCATAACTTTTCCTTAAATTCTAAATTACATTCTGACATAAGAAAGAACAAAATGGACATTCTAAGTCATGAGGAAACAGACACAGTTAAAAACAAAATACTGAAAGAAAGTGTCCCAGTTGGTACTGGAAATCAACTAGTGACCTTCCAGGAACGACCCCAAGGTGATGAAAAGATCAAAGAACCTACTCTGTTGGGTTTTCATACAGCTAGTGGGAAAAAAGTTAAAATTACAAAGGAATCTTTGGACAAAGTGAAAAATCTTTTTGATGAAAAAGAGCAAGGTGCTAGTGAAATCACCAGTTTTAGCCATCAATGGGCAAAGACCCTAAAGTACAGAGAGGCTTGTAAAGACCTTGAATTAGCGTGTGAAACAGTTGAGATAACAACTGCCCCAAAGTGTAAAGAAATGCAGAATTCTCTCAATAATGATAAAAACCTTGTTTCTATTGAGACTGTGGTGCCACCTAAGCTGTTAAGTGATCATTTGTGTAGACAAACTGAAAATCTCAAAACGTCAAAAAGTATATTTTTGAAAGTTAAAGTACATGAAAATGTAGAAAAAGAAACAGCAAAAAGTCCTGCAACTTGTTACACAAATCAGTCCCCTTATTCAGTCATTGAAAATTCAGCCTTGGCTTTTTACACAAGTTGTAGTAGAAAACGTTCTGTGAGTCAAACTTCATTACTTGAAGCAAAACAATGGCTTAGAGAAGGAATATTTGATGATCAACCAGAAAGAATAAATACTGCAGATTATGTGGGAAATTCTTTGTATGAAAATAATTCAAAGAATACTATAGCTGAAAGTGACAAAAATCATCCCTCCAAAAAACAAGATACTACTTTAAATAACAGTAGCATGTCTAACAGCTATTCCTACCTTTCTGATGAAGTATATAGTGATTCGGGATATCTCTCAAAAAATAAACTTGATTCTGGTATTGAGCCAGTATTGAAGAAAGTTGAAGACCAAAAAAACACTAGTTTTTCCAAAGTAATATCCAGTGTAAAAGATGCAAATACATACCCTCAAACTGTAAATGAAGGTATTTGTGTTGAGGAACTTGTGACTAGCTCTTCACCCTGCAAAAATAAAAATGCAGCCATTAAAGTGTCCATATCTAATTGTAATAATTTTGAGGTAGGGCCACCTGCATTTAGTACAGCCAGTGGTAAAATCATTTGTGTTTCACATGAAACAATTAAAAAAGTGAAAGAGATATTTACAGACAGTTTCGGTAAAGTAATTAAGGAAAACAATGAGAATAAATCAAATATTTGCCAAACAAAAATTGTGGCAGGTCGTTACGAGGCATTGGATGATTCAGAGGATATTTTTCATAACTCTCTAGATAGTGATGAGTGTAGCATGCATTCACATAAGGTTTTTGCTGACATTCAAAGTGAAGAAATTTTACAACATAACCAAAATATGTCTGGATTGGAGCAAGTTTCTAAAGTGTCACCTTGTGATGTTAGTTTGGAAACTTCAGATATATGTAAATGTAGTATAGGGAAGTTTCCTAAGTCAGTCCCATCTACAAATATTTGTGGGATTTTTAGCACAGCAAGTGGAAAATCTGTCCAGGTATCAGATGCTTCATTACAAAAGGCAAGACAAGTGTTTTCTGAAATAAAAGATAGTACCAAGCAAGTCTGTTCCAAAGTATTGTTTAAAAGTAATGAACATTCAGACCAGCTCACAAGAGAAGAAAATACTACTATACATACTCCAAAACATTTAATATCATCCCAGAAAGACTTTTCATATAATGTGGTAAATTCATCTGTGTTCTCTGGATTTAGTACAGCAAGTGGAAAGCAAGTTTCCATTTCCGAAAGTTCCTTACACAAAGTTAAGGGAATGTTAGAGGAATTTGATATAATCAGAACTGAGCATAGTCTTCACTATTCACCTACATCTAGACAAAATGTATCAAAAATACTTCCTTGTGTTGATAAGAGAACCCCAGAGCACTGTGTAAACTCAGAAATGGAAAAAGCCTGCAGTAAAGAATTTAATTTATCAAATAACTTTAATGTTGAAGGTGGTTCTTCAGAAAATAATCACTCTATTAAAGTTTCTCCATCTCTCTCTCAATTTAAACAAGACAAACAACAGTTGGTATTAGGAACCAAAGTCTCACTTGTTGAGAACATTCATGTTTTGGGAAAAGAACAGGCTTCACCTGAAAATGTAAAAATGGAAATTGGTAAAACTGAAGCTTTTTCTGATGTTCCTGTGAAAACAAATATAGAAGTTTGTTCTACCTACTCCAAAGATTCAGAAAACTACTTTGAAACAGAAGCAGTAGAAATTGCTAAAGCTTTTATGGAAGATGGTGAACTGACAGATTCTGAACTGCCAAGTCA
>NW_012105908.1:784392-873254 GCF_000951045.1 Mandrillus leucophaeus
TGTCCATATCTAATTGTAATAATTTTGAGGTAGGGCCACCTGCATTTAGTACAGCCAGTGGTAAAATCATTTGTGTTTCACATGAAACAATTAAAAAAGTGAAAGAGATATTTACAGACAGTTTCGGTAAAGTAATTAAGGAAAACAATGAGAATAAATCAAATATTTGCCAAACAAAAATTGTGGCAGGTCGTTACGAGGCATTGGATGATTCAGAGGATATTTTTCATAACTCTCTAGATAGTGATGAGTGTAGCATGCATTCACATAAGGTTTTTGCTGACATTCAAAGTGAAGAAATTTTACAACATAACCAAAATATGTCTGGATTGGAGCAAGTTTCTAAAGTGTCACCTTGTGATGTTAGTTTGGAAACTTCAGATATATGTAAATGTAGTATAGGGAAGTTTCCTAAGTCAGTCCCATCTACAAATATTTGTGGGATTTTTAGCACAGCAAGTGGAAAATCTGTCCAGGTATCAGATGCTTCATTACAAAAGGCAAGACAAGTGTTTTCTGAAATAAAAGATAGTACCAAGCAAGTCTGTTCCAAAGTATTGTTTAAAAGTAATGAACATTCAGACCAGCTCACAAGAGAAGAAAATACTACTATACATACTCCAAAACATTTAATATCATCCCAGAAAGACTTTTCATATAATGTGGTAAATTCATCTGTGTTCTCTGGATTTAGTACAGCAAGTGGAAAGCAAGTTTCCATTTCCGAAAGTTCCTTACACAAAGTTAAGGGAATGTTAGAGGAATTTGATATAATCAGAACTGAGCATAGTCTTCACTATTCACCTACATCTAGACAAAATGTATCAAAAATACTTCCTTGTGTTGATAAGAGAACCCCAGAGCACTGTGTAAACTCAGAAATGGAAAAAGCCTGCAGTAAAGAATTTAATTTATCAAATAACTTTAATGTTGAAGGTGGTTCTTCAGAAAATAATCACTCTATTAAAGTTTCTCCATCTCTCTCTCAATTTAAACAAGACAAACAACAGTTGGTATTAGGAACCAAAGTCTCACTTGTTGAGAACATTCATGTTTTGGGAAAAGAACAGGCTTCACCTGAAAATGTAAAAATGGAAATTGGTAAAACTGAAGCTTTTTCTGATGTTCCTGTGAAAACAAATATAGAAGTTTGTTCTACCTACTCCAAAGATTCAGAAAACTACTTTGAAACAGAAGCAGTAGAAATTGCTAAAGCTTTTATGGAAGATGGTGAACTGACAGATTCTGAACTGCCAAGTCATGCCACACACTCTCTTTTTACACGTCCTCAAAATGAGGAAATGGTTTTGTCAAATTCAAGAATTGGAAAAAGAAGAGGAGAGGCCCTTATCTCAGCGGGTAAGTGTTCGTTTTTACTTTTCATGTTGCCAATCACTATTTTTAAAGTGTTTATTCAGTAGACTTGGTATGCTAACAAGAATGTTATAAAGTAAGTATGTATTTTCAGCCATTTTTGCGTAGTTAGTTTGGGGGAGTATGGCTTGATATACAGATACACAGATTATCTGTGTACAGATTCTAACTGTTGGTATACAGATTCGATATCTCTGAATCTGTATGCCAGGAAATCATGTTTTAAGGGTCTCTTAATGTATTTTCAAAAGATTATTAGTATAATAATTGAGAAATTACTGTTAAAAAGTTTGAGTTTCTCTAGAAAATTTGAAACTCTTTTAACAAAACCTGCATAATACTAACTTAACTGTTTTCATATACATAGCAAGTTCAAATTCTGACTTATATGAACTTTAAAAGTTGCTTTCTGGTTATACCGTGTACTGGGTAATATATACTACTTAGTTATACTAGTTACATAGCTTCCGTTTCCTTATCTATAAAATGCAAATAACACCTTCCATGAGGGCTGGGTGTGGTCACACCTTGTAATCCCAGCACTTTGGGAAGCCCAGGTGGGTGGATCACCTGAGGTCAGGAGTTTGAGACCAGCCTGACCAACATGGTGAAACCCTGTCTTTACAAAAAATTAGCCAGGTGTGGTGGCGCACACCTATAATCTCAGCTACTCCAGAAGCTGAGGCAAGAGAATCACTGGAACCTGGGAGGCGGAGGTTGCAGTGAGCCGAGATCACACCACTGCTCTCCAGCCTGGGCAACAGAGCGACACTGTCTCAAAAAAAAAAAAAAAAAAAAAAAGTGTATTTAAAGCACTTAGTGAACTTGGCAGATAGTATGCAGAGAGTATTTAGTAAGTAAGGGTTGGCTTGCTCTTTTTTTTCATTTAGGAAGTGAGCTAAAAACAGTATTGTTAATAAATAGTATCTTGATCTTAATGTTATGTAGACTACTCTAACTTCCCTTTTAAATGTATATATATCTAACAACTTAGTTCAACTACAGTCATGTGTCATTTGACAGGGATATATGTTCTGAGAAATACGTTGTTAGATTTCATCATTGTGGGAACATCATAGAGTATATTTACACAAACCTAGGTGGTATAGCCTAGTATACACCTAGGCTATATGGTATAGCTTATTGCTCCTGGGCTGCAAACCTATACAGCATGTTACTGTCCTGAATGCTGTAGGCAATTGTAACACAATGGTAAGCATTTGTGTATGTGAACATAGAAAAGGTACAGTAAAAATACAGTATTAAAATCTTATGGGGCTGGGCGCAGTGGCTTATGCCTGTAATCCCAGCACTTTGGGAGGCCGAGGCAGGCAGATCACCTGAGGTCAGGAGTTTAAGACCAGCCTGGCCAACATGGTGAAACCTCATCTCTACTAAAAATATAAAAATTAGCTGGGCGTGGTGGCACACACCTGTAATCCCAGCTACTAGGGAAGTTGAGGCAGGAGAATCACTTGAACCCTGGAGGCAGAGCTGGGCAACAGAGCAAGACTCCATCTCAAAAAAAAAAAAAAAAAAAAAATTTATGGGACCACTATTAAGGTCTTACAGGATGACCATTGCATATATGGTCTGTTGTTGACCAAAATGGCATTATGTGGCAAATGACTATATTAGGTTAACCTAATGCATACCTATATTAGATATGTATTTGGTTTTGTTTTTTTGTGTATTTTTTTCTGTTAGTGTATCTGGTAATAATCTTAAATAATTGAATCTGTTGGTTAGTTACAATTAAAGCAAATGCCAAAACTCCAACATTACAGTGGATAATCTTAAATAACTGTTTCCTTTTTAAAAAACCTATAACTCATAAAAATATTTTAGTTATTAGAATTCTTCCTGTCTAGACCTCACATATTACAGAGAGACACTGAAGTCGGTCTCCTCATTCAAAAAGTGTCTTTTGCCCCTAAGTCATTCTGGTGGATACAGATTTACTTAAGTGTTATCCAGGTCACATTCAATATAGGGTTTACTTTATGGACAAAGTAGTAAGTTTATAATACTTAAACTGTTTGCTGTCCTTTAGTGTGAAATCCTGAAGTGTACATGCTTAAACATGTTTGTAATTCTTTTGTGGAAAATAATGGCTTTATTTATAGCAACCCATTCTGTTCTTGTGCATACTGAAGTGTATTGACCTTCTGCCTAGGGGAAAAAAAACAATAACTCAGACTTGTAAATGCTTTCAATGGTGTTTCTGTTTCATATAAGTATATAGCTTAGCCAGCTTCTGGTTACTGGAACAGTACAGGTCACTGTTAAGCAATTAAACCACTTTTATAATAATCTAACACCTGCTAACGCCTTGCATGGACATTTTTACTTATTAAATTATACAAATTTATTCCCTGTAATAAAGCATCAAGAAGCAAAGTACCTGTTATCATATGTTATCTCAGCATGACATGGAAATGCCTACCTTGAATTATGGTTTAATCTTACCCTCTTAGCCTCTGTAGAACTTTTAAATAAGAATTGTTTCTATTACTAGTACTTTAATGTAATTTGGTAATTTTAAAAAGCCTCTTAACTCTAATTCAAGGATCTACGTAATAAATTCCTCCTTCAGTTTAATGGCTGCCCCCACTCCCCGCCTGCTGCAAAAAAAAAAAAAAAAAAACAGAAAAAAAAAGAAAAAAAGTTTATTTGAAGAAATTTTGTTAGACCTTATTGCCAGTAAACCTAGAGTTATATTCAGTGTCAGTTTTTCAAAAGTAGCTTGTCTGTGGTATCTGGTAGCATCTGTTTATCCCTAGACCCTATTCAATAGTGGTGTTTTAAAGTGGTCAAAACAGAACAAAAATGTAATTGACATTGAAAACTGACTTTTCTCTTTCGAAGATTAGGTCACTATTTGTTGTATGTATTTTTGTTTAACATTTAAAGAGTCAATACTTTAGCTTTAAAAAAAATGGACTGTAGTCTTTTGAGAAATAAAACTGATATTATTTGCTTTAAAAACATACATGAAATATTTCTTTTTAGGAGAACCCCCAATCAAAAGAAACTTGTTAAATGAATTTGACAGGATAATAGAAAATCAAGAAAAATCCCTAAAGCCTTCAAAAAGCACTCCAGATGGTAAAATTTGCTTTTTATTTGTATCTTTTCTCCTTCTATAGGTATGGTATATAATATTCTTAGTTATTTTTCTCAGTTCTTTTGGATGTGTATTTTGGAAAATATTTTACAGTGTGGTTTAATTGTTAAATTTGTATCTTATTATTAAGTGGACTTTTCCTTTATAATATCTAGTATGATGCTGAAGTAATTGGGAAGCATGAAATGATGATAAAATAATGACTTTTTTATTTTTAAAAAGCTGTAAAAATTTAGTAAAAAGGTAGTGTAATATTTAAAGCTTAGGTTTTGGAGTCCAGTCAGACTTTTTGGTCTCCAGCATTACAGCAAAATCCATCTTTCCTAAATAACACAATGATTTCTATGGTACCAAATCCAGTGGACATTTCTCAGTCCTCATTTGACTATCTTTCAGCTGCATTTGACATAGTTATCAGTCTTCTCCAGACCACCACATTCTCTTGGTTCTCCTCCTACATTGCCACTCTTTTTCTGTCTTCTTTGCCTGTTCTTCCTTATTCTAGGCAGCAGTGCCCCACGGCTCAGTCCTTACATCTCTTCTCCATCTAAATTTCATTGTCTGCCAGTTATAACTGCAGCCTTAACCTGTCCCTGAACTCCAGACTCATTCATTTGCCTGCTTAATACATCTTGACTTGCATTGCTAATATGCATCTCAAAGTTAACATGTAACCAGTGCTGAACTCCTGACTCTATTCCTGCTCCAAACCTACTTTTTAAGTTGTCTTTCGTTTCTCAACAAGGGGCAGTACCACTCTTAATGTTTCAGTCTTTTGTTTCCTCATACTTTATACCAGCCCATCAACAAGTTCTGTAGGTTCTGCCATCAAAAATGTAACAAGAATTTGATCATTTCTTTCCGCCTGTACCCCCACCACTGTCATTAAGCCACTATCATAGCTTCTAGTTGATCTCCCTGCTTTTGCCCCTTTTCTTCAGGCTGTTCTCAACACTGCAACCAGAGTCATCCTCAACCAGAGTCATCCTGACACAATGGTCAGATCATGTTAGTTGGCTGCTTAAAACTCTCTGGCACCTGTCTCATTTAGGCTGAAATCCAAAGTTCTTACCATGGAATGCTTGAAAATATGACATGTGTAACTATTGTTCATTATATATATTTGGTTTCTAAGTTTGGATAGGAAGAGTTCATATAGTGAAGGATAATTATATTAAAGACGCTTAGTTCTGAAACACATAGGGTAAATCCCACAAGAAGTAGGAACATCTGGAATTTTCTAACTCATCTCCCATTAGTGATAGAAATTTGAAAGTTACAAACACAGGATGGTTTGAATGTCCAGAAAACTGTTTATTTCTGTTTTTTTGTTTGTGTTTTTGTTTTTCATCCAACTTGTTCTCCAACCTTTAGTGTGCACAAGAATTCTGAAGAGAGTTGAAAATTAAAACAATGTTTACTGGTTTGTTTTTTTTTTTTTTCTGAGATGTATAAGTAATTGGTAGGGTAATTTTTACTGTATTATTACTTGATAAGCTGTCTTTAGAGGCTGTATAAGATGTAACTCCTCTCAAGGTATTGAAAGAATGGCATTAGGTAGTATAAGGCACATAGACAAATCGTGTGTTTCTGAAGGAATTGGTTTTGACATAATCCTACAAAGAAGTAAATGGAAGATGTATTCTAACAGTGCTACTGTTGCATGAAATATAACTTGCTTGTGGAATTATTTTGAGCCAGTAGATACTCACTCTTTATTTGATCCTCATATTTTTTATTTTTATTTTTTTGAGATGGAGTTTTGCTCTTGTTGCCCAGGCTGGAGTGCAGTGACATGATCTCAGCTGACCTCTACTTCCACCTCCTGGGTTCAAGAGATTCTCCTGCCTCAGCCTCCCGAGTAGCTGGGATTACAGGTGTGTGTCACCACACCTGGCTAATTTTTATATTGTCAGTAGAGAAGGGGTTTCGCCATGTTGGCTAGGCTAGTCTTGAACTCCTGACCTCAGGTGATCCACCTGCCTTGGCCTCCCAAAGTGCTGGGATTACAGAAGTGAGCCACTGTGCCCAATCGAGGACATATATACTCTTATTACTGAGGACCCAAAAGAGCATTTATGTGGAATGTATCTATTGATATTTACCATATTAGAAATGTAAATTGATTAATGTTAAAATTTGTAATATTATGCATTGGTCATTTGGAAGATATGAGTTCACTGAGTTATGTGGATCTTCTGAAAGTTGACAGTTTTATTATGCAGTATTAAACAATCACTTTCATTGATGCCATTACTGATCAGAAAAGTTTAAGTAGTGGAAACCTGTCAAGCTTACAAAGCTGGATACAAGCTTCCCAAAAATTCTAATTTTCATCTAAAAGCTTGAATTTTTCCCCTGGCAATAAGTATTGTCACTTATTTTTCTTGTAGTTGACAAGCTTATTTTTGTTCATTTTTGAAAAGACGTCTACCAAATACCCAAGTCTGAATAACTATAGTTTGTTGGTTATTCTTTCAAGTAAAAGGTATTTCATGAAAAAAAAGCTAGTACAGCTCACAACTCCATCATTTAAGTGTATTTTCTTGAGAAACGCACTGAAGTATGCAATCATAATACACCAACAGTACAAATATCAACAGTGAAAAGGACATACATAACATCTTACTAATAAGACAGTTTTGACAGCTTGGATTCCCTAAAATGGTTGTAGGTACCTCACAGTCAGGATTCCACCGATTATTTCTTGAGAATCATTGTCCTATAGTATATACATAATAACCTGAATTTACAATGTCAGTATTAACTACTGACAATAAAACTACTAGGAAAATGTAAGAATTCTTTGCAGTTTTTGTCCTTAGAGTATATAGGTTGAGTATCTCTATCTGAAATGCTTGGGACCAGGACTATTTCAGATTTCAGATTTTTTCAGATTTTAAAATGCTTACATATACAATACATAATGAGATATCTGGGGATAGGACTCAAGTCTAAACATGAAATTTATTTAAGTTTCATAAACCTTATACATATAACTTAAGTGTAATTTTATACAATATTTTAAATAATTTTTGCATGAGACAGTTTAAACTGTAACCTGTCACATGAGGTCAGATGTGGAATTTTCTACTGGCCTCATGTTGGCATTCAAAAAGTTTCAGATTTGGGAGCATTTTGGATTTTCAGGTTAGGGATACTCAACCCATATATTATTAAGGATGTGTAGTCAAAATACCGTGTTCAAATGTCACTCAAAATAATTCTTCTGGATGTGGTTACCAATTTGATAGTTAGGTTAGATTCCTTTTTTTCCATTTGTTTTCAATTTTAGGATTCGTCTTTTCTTATTTAATTTTATATTTGAATAAATAAAACATGACATAGTTCATTCATCAGAACTACAAAAAGGTATACTTAGAGTTTTTATTCACCCACCTCTTGCTTTCTGTAGGTAATCTTTTTTAGTGTTTTTTTTTTCAAGATTCTTTTTAATAAAAATAAGCAAATACATACATATATATTCTCATTACCCTTTCTTACTCAAAAGGTACAGTATATACACCATTTTCCACCTTGTTTATTGGTTGTTGTTTACTTAAGAATTATTTGGAGATAACTCCTTAATGAGTATATAGAGATCTTCCTCATTCTTTTTTATGGTTACATAGTAGTTGATCATCTGGCTGTATCAGTGTATCCTAGTTTATTCAACCAATTTCCAACTAGTGGACTTATTGAAAATTAGGTACAAGTTACACACTGAGAATGAACAATATCTAAAGCTTAGCTTTTAAACCTTCAAAGACTAAATTTTAAATTTTGCATTTGCATCAGAAATTAGCTAACACCTTTGAGTTATGATGGTTAACATCAGCTGACTAAATGTATACTGATTTCTGTTGTATGCTTGTACTGTGAGTTATTTGGTGCATAGTCACTATCAATTTGTGAATCAGCAATTTATTTTCATAGTTATCATTTATTGAACATCCATTCACTGAAAATTTTGAAGTCTGTAATTGTCTCAAATTTTTTGTGTAAGTACAGGAACATGGATATTCTCTTAGATTTTAACTAATATGTAATATAAAATAATTGTTTCCTAGGCACAATAAAAGATCGAAGATTGTTTATGCATCACGTTTCTTTAGAGCCGATTACCTGTGTACCCTTTTGGTAAGGCATGTTTAAATTTTTCTAAATTCTAATATAGTATGAGAAAAGTCTCATTTTTATAAATTAACATTTCTAAAAATAATGACACTAATATTAAGAAGTTAACATTTCCCTTTTTGAAAGCCTGCATCAGGATGAAATAATTCTGTACTTTGGTATTATTTTATAGTGCTGTTCATATCATTATTTTATTTTTTAGTTTTATGACAGCTTTTGTAAAGTAGACAGATTTTATTCTAATTTTATTGATGAATTACTAAGGTTGGAAGGAATTAAGGAAATTGCTCGAAGTCAATTAACAAAAAGATTGCAAATATTAAAAATATTCTTTTACCTCTCCTCTCTAAACTTTTCGAAAAGTACTAAGATAATTTTTTTAATGTGTAATTCCCAAGGACAATGACCAGAAGAAACAACAACAAAAGTTTGGAAACCAAAAACATGAAGGATTTAGTAAGCATGGGAAAGCTAAAACCTGACACTAGAGCAAACAGAGATGCTTTCCCCTAAAAACCTGAGAAAGATTCAAATTGGCAGCAACATGTACTTCTGAAGGTGAAGTAGAATAGGAAGATTAGTTGAAATTCTTTTTAAGAAATGTCTGTATTTCCTCCCCCACTGCAAATAGGCGGTTATCCTTCTTCCTCCAGGAAATCAGACATTTGTTTTTTGAAAAAGATGAATTGAGAGGATTCTGAACTGAAGGTGGGCTGGAGGGAGGAGACACAAGGCACAATTGAGGGGAAGATACTAAAATGAAACATCAGATACAAATCTGTATGTCAAGCAGTGAGACCTAGCTCCTTCCCACACTTGGTTCCCGAATGCTGGCAGGCAGGCCCTTTAGGCATGAGAATGGAAGATTTTTTTTTTCTGGGGAATATGCCTGACCCAATAGAAAAGACCAAAAAATACTGACAGTTGAGGATACTCAGATGAAATAGTATAGCCAGTCATCAGACCATGAAGCTTAACTGTTGACATGCATAGAGCTTCCAGGAAGCTATTAAGTGCTTCACATTTAAATAAGAAAAGATAGTCAAAGATAACTAGTCATTGGAAGAAAGCTACTATGAAACATAGTCACCAAAGTACAAAATCCATAGCAGAAAGGAACCTAGAGGAAATAGACTCTGAAAACTTCATAAAAACCTACTAATATTCTCAGGTAAGAAAAGAAAAAACAGCCATAAAATAATAACAAGTTGCTATAAAAATCTCTTAGAAATTAAAAATATGATAGCACAAATAAATTAGTAGAAATAATGGAAGATAAGAATCATGAAAGTTCCCAGAATATAGAATAAAATGAAAAAAGGTATGAAAAGTTAATCCTGTGGGTCTATCATCTGAAAATACAGAGTTTGAGAAGGAAGGCACAGAAGAGAAATTTTAAAAAGAAATTTTAAAAGAAATAAATAATTTAAAAAGTTTTACTAGTACTGAAGGACATGAGTTTCCTTAATTAAAGGGGCCCACTGAGTGAACACACAAGTAAAAGTGACCCACAGTAAGGCACATCCCTGTGAATTTTTAGAATAATAGAGGCAGACAGGAACCTTAAATTCATTAGAGGACCAAGAAGTTAGGTTTCAAATTGTTTCAAGTCATAATAGTATGAATTCTCTTATTATCAACGATGGAATCTAGAAGAACGTAGATCTTATATAATACAGAGCAGTGCCTTCAAATAACTAAGAGAAAATGATTTCCAACCTAGAATCTGAATTAAATGTGAGGGTAGACATTTTTCAGATGTGAAGTACTAAAAGATCTCTTGTGTGCTTTTCTCAGGAAACTAACCAAAACAAATGCATAAACCAAGAAGGAGGAAGGTATAGGACTTAAGAAACAAGAATTCAACATAGAAGAGAGGCAAAGGGAGCTCTCAGGATGATATTGAAGGGAGATCCCAGAGTAGGTGTGTTGCTAAGTCTAGAAAGGCAGCTAGACTGCTCTGGAACTGAAGAAGATAAGAGACTTTGGAAGAGTTTGCCTTCAAGATGAAAATAAAGCAGTACCTGCATGTTTTAATGTATTAGGAAACTTCTTGGTGAAGATGGTGAATTGAGACCAGGCACAGTGGCTCACGCTTGTAATCCAGCACGTTGGGAGGCTGAGGTGGGTGGATCACTTGAGGCCAGGAGTTCGAGACCAGCCTGGCCAACATGGTAAAATCCCATCTCTACTGAAAATACAAAAATTAGCCAGGCATGGTGGCACACGCCTGTAATCCCAGCTACTCCGGAGGCTGAGGCACGAGAACCGCTTGAACCTTTGAGGTGGAGGTTGTGGTGAGATTGCACCACTGCACTTTAGCCTGGGTGAGACTCTGTCTCAAAAAAAAAAAAAAAAAAAAAAGATGAATTGAACATACTCATCTCCCTTCTTTGCCCTCCAAACTTTTACCAAAACATCATTGAAGAAACTTACACACACACAAAAATCAAGGAAAATAGGAAATAACAAAGTAACTAAATTTCTCAAAGCACGCAGAAGGAAACTGAATAGAAGCTGATGGTGGGGACAGCAGAGAACCAACGATTTTACACTCAGGTCTCAAAAGCTTAGGAATTGGTGGCTTCATGGGTGGTGCAGAAGGAGGAAGCCAAAATGGGATAAGTTGAAATTATGTTTAAGAAGCAGTACTCGCCGGGTATGGTGGCTCACGTGGTGGATCACCTGAGGTCAGGAGTTCGAGACCAGTCTGGCCAACATGGTGAAACCCCATCTTTGTTAAAAATGCAAAAATTAGCCGGGCATGGTGGCGTGCCCCTGTAATCCCAGCTACTCAGGAGGCTGAGGTGGGAGAACTACTTGAACCCAGCAGGTGGAAGCTGCAGTGAGCCAAGATTGCGCCACTGCACTCTAGCCTGGATGACAGAGCAAGACCCCATATCCAGCAGCAATATTCATGAAGCTGGGCAACTGTCTCCTGCCTGCTCGATCAAAAGACCAGAGGCTTATTCTCCAGAGAGGATACAGTAGAGGGTGAACACACTAGGCACAGTTGAAGGCAGGAGTAACTACTTGAAAGCAAGAAAAAGTTAATATGTGCATATTGAATGTTGGGGGTCACCCCTCACCAAGCCCTTTTCCGCCACTCAGCTTCCAGAATATAGATAGCTAAGTTTTCACTATTGGAAGTTTCTATTTAATCAGGCTACTGTGTAGCTTGCGGTCAAGTTCATCTTTGTACCAAGTGCTTCCAAACAGCCTTTTGGTCCCTCACTTTTAAGTATGAACAGACATCCAAAGATTATGAGACATCAGAAAAAGCAAAAATAAAATACCCAAAAACAAATTAATGAAAGTAACTTAGAAGAAACATTATTCAAGAAGAAAAGGTTTTTTAAAAACTTTAATTTGTGAATGGAATAAAAAGAGGTTTATATATATAGCTAAGAGTTTAGATGTGAATAAACAATAGGTACATAGAAAATAAGCAGATTTTAAAAATTACCTCGAGAAAGCAAAAGTTGTAAAGGATATATACTATTTATATACTACACATTAATACTACACATACTTTATACTGACTTAGCCATAATGTAAATGTTGAACATTGATAGTGAGAGGTGAAGCTGGCTGGCTTCTGGGTCAGGTGAGGACTTGGAGAACTTTTCTGTCTAGCTAAAGGATTGTGAATACACCAATCAGCGCTGTGTCTAGCTAAAGGTTTGTAAATGCACCAAACAGCACTCTGTAAAAAACCACACCAATCAGCCGTCTGTGTCTAGCTAAAGGTTTGTAAATGCACCAGTCAGCACTGTGTAAAACAGACCAATCAGCACTCTGTAGAATGGACCAATCAGCAGGACGTGGGCAGGGCCAAATAAGGGAATAAAAGCTGGCCACCCAAGCCAGCCCCAGCAACCCTCTCGGGTCCCCTTTCACGCTGTGGAAGCTTTGTTCTTTCTCTTGGCAATAAATCTTGCTGCTGCTCACTCTTTAGGTCCGCACTACCTTTATGAGCTGTAGCACTCACTGTGTAGGTCTGTGGCTTCACTCCTGAAGTCAAGCAAGACCACGAACCCACCAGAAAGAAGAAACTCCGGACACATCTGAACATCAGAAGGAACAAACTCCGGACACACCATCTTTAAGAACTGTAACACCCATCGTGAGGGTCTGTGGCTTCATTCTTGAAGTTAGTGAGACCAAGAACCCACCGGAAGGAGCCAATTCCAGACACAATAGAATCAAATACGTAATTTAGGAAGATGAAAGGCAAGAGTGTGTGTGTAGTAAAGTAGACGTTGTGTTGACAGAGCTAAATTTTCATTTTCTATAGAGGTGCTTCAAGGGAAAAAGTCAAGAAGAAACTTCAGTTAGACATGTAAATATAAAATCATCTAAAATTGTTTAAAGTAGTTGCAAAATTTTTTCTAGCTGATAATTTTTAAGCCTAAAAATATTGAAATTATTTTAATGTTACCGTTTATTTTATTTTATTTATTTTATTTTTTTGATATGGAGTCTCACTCTGTCGCCCAGGCTGGAGTGCAGTGGCATGATCTTGGCTCACTGCAGCCACCGCCTCCCAGGTTCATGGCGACCCTCCTGCCTCAGCCTCCCAAGTAGCTGGGATTACATGCGCGTGCCACCACTCCTGGCTAATTTTTTGTATTTTTAGTAGAGACGGGGTTTCATCGTGTTATCCAGGATGGTCTCAATCTCCTGGTCTCAATCTCCTGACCTCATGATCCGCCCACCTTGGCCTCCCAAGGTGCTGGGATTACAGACATGAGCCACTGCACCAGGCCTAATGTTACCTTTTCAAAAACACCTGCTTGTGGAGTTGTTGAAGTCACTGAGTTGTATTTCTGGAATGTGTTTTTTAGCAGGCTGCACATACATATGTAGAAAGCCAGGTGATTTTTTTTTTTTCATTTCTTTTTTATCAAACAGTTGTATTAAATAAGAAAGGAAATACCTAGTTATTTACCTGTGTATTAGCCTAATTTATGTGTAAAATGGGAGAATAGTTTGATGTATTTAGCAAACATTTGTTAAAGTACCTGCTCAAACTACCTAGTATATACTATAGTGGTGGATATAAAGATAAATAAGTCTAACTCAAATTGCTAGCCTGGGAACCAGACGTGAAAGCAAGAATTATAATGTAATATAAATTCTAAAATAGATGTAAAAAAGTGATGTAAGAACATAGAAAAATTGTCAGCTAATTACATGACAGAAAGCTCAATGGGAAAAGTACTTCAGACAGAATGTAAAGAATGCTTGGTTAAAGAGGGCATTCCAAATCATGGAATTTGGTTGGGGGACAGAGGGAAACAAAAAGAAATGGGGAGGTTAGGACCAAATGGGAAGCTTCCTGTATGTCATTTCTGATAAGTTGAAACCTAGATAGGTGATAGGCTGTCTTTGGAAGTTTCTGACAAGAGGAACAAAATAAGATTGGTGTTTTAGAAGTAGATAGACCAAAGCAAAACTGTTGCAAGGAGATTAGTAAGGAAGTACAGGTCTTAACCTAGCAAAGGAGGTAGAGTAGAGGGTAGAGAATGATTAAGAGATAAATTCAGTAGATTTGGCCAGATAGTGATAAGCTGAGACTGGCAAATTATTTCCAATTACATTTAAATAGACATCTTGAGCATAACCTAAAAGACAAACTCCTTATACTAAAAATATTCTGAATATTTAAAAAGAAAGGATTAAAAGAGATCAATCAGTAGAAGTTTGGGGATAGAAGGTTTATTCACTCTTGTGCATTAGATCTCATCTAGATCACCTGTTTGAAGAAATCAGTCCAATTGTCTTCTCTCTCTCCTGCATCATTGATTTTTTCCTAATAGATTGTTCTCATCACCCTAAGCAGTTGTTGTACATCTCACCTCTTAAAAAGAAGAGCCTTTCTAAACTAATCTCACCAGTCCATTTTCTTGCTTCTCTTAAAGCCCAACTCATTAGAATTGACCCTACTCTTTTCACTTCATCTCTTTGAGTACTCTCCTGAACCCACTCCAGTCAGTCCTTTCAGTGGAACTGGTCCCCCTGCTTACCTCCCTGCTCCTCAATATACAATGAATTCTCATCAAAGAAGCCAGGGGATCCTTTTAAACATAAGACAGATTATGTCATTTCTTTACTCAGAACTATTCCATGGTGTGCCATCTCAGAGTAGAGACTAAAAGCCCTTGTCATGGTGTGCAGATTCTTGATGATCTGGCTGCTTTGCTATTTTTCCAGTATCACCTTCTAATGTTCCCCTTGTTTTCCTTGCTCCAGGCACACTTATGTCTAGGCCAATTGACATATTTGTCTATCTGTTTTCTTCCATTGAGATGTACATGCAAAAACAAAATTTTGTTAACTGTGTTCCTCAGCAAAACAATGTCTGGCACCTGGTAGGAATTCATTAAATAGTTGATGGATAGATGAATGGATAACTAAAGGAATAACTTCAAGTTCCAGGTGTCCAGGGTTTGGTAAAAGGAAATCTGGGGTTTTCAGCAAGATGTCAAGTATTAAGAAGAGCATGTATGCTGAGAAAGGTGATTACTTTTGGACATATTGAGTTTGAAATGAGTGTGAAACATCAAGGTACAGATGTCTGATGCTATACGTAGTGTAAAATGTAGGAACAACCCTAGGGGAAAAGTCGAGCATGAGGATAAAGGATATTTTCATTGTTAGGTGATAATTTAAGCAATGGAAATGACTCACATTAGTGAGGGAAAGTGTCTAAGGAAGACATCCAACTTTGGAGACTTTTTTTAGGAATCAGGAAGAGGTAAAACCAGTAAAAGATGAAAGAGGTACAGTGATGGTGAGAAATTTAAAAGAAGGAAAATGTAAACCATTATAGCTGTCAGGAAAGTTGAGTAGAGTGAGTTTGTATGTATCTCATGTGCATCTGGGAGGTCATTAACAACTTTATTGAGAACAGTTTCTGTAGAGTAGTGGGAGAAATGAGAGTTTATTGAGTAGAAATTGAGGAAGTGAAAATAGCTACATTACCTATTGAAGAAGGTTGACCGTGGAGTATAGGTAACAGTGAGTATTAGCTTGAGGCAGAGATAAAGGCGAGTG
Organism: Mandrillus leucophaeus; assembly: GCF_000951045.1. NCBI lineage: Eukaryota > Metazoa > Chordata > Mammalia > Primates > Cercopithecidae > Mandrillus > Mandrillus leucophaeus. Next base: position 800,090 of record NW_012105908.1, read on the forward strand.
AGAAAATAAGAGTTTTAAAGGTAGGCAAGACTTTTGGGCTAAATGAAAAGGACACTTTTAAAAAGGTATACATAGGTAGAAGAGAGAAAAGAGAGTGAGGCAGGATAATTGAAAGAGGGGGTCTCCTGTGGAGACTGAGGTATTAGGCGGGGTAGAGAGTTCAGGTGAAGATGTGAAGGTGAGAGAAGAGGATGTGTAGACATTTCCCTGGTGAAGGAGGTAAGCAGTACTATGATGGAATTGGAGGGGACACACTGAGAGGGTCCACAGTTCACAGACTCTCTTCTATTATGTGTTATGTGAGGTAGATTGTAAAGTCAAAGGCTAGGAATGAGTGTGAGAAACGGTTATAGCCTTGAAAAGTGGTATTGTTTTGGAATGGCAACCATGATGAATGCAAAACAGTTACCAGAATAGGATCACCATGTAGCAAATGAGGGTCCGCAGAAAAGGCATATTCCTAAATATTTGTATGTGTACTAGTCAATAAACTTAAATATTTTCTCCCCATTGAAGCACAACTAAGGAACGTCAAGAGATACAGAATCCAAATTTTACTGCACCTGGTCAAGAATTTCTGTCTAAATCTCATTTGTATGAACATCTGACTTTGGAAAAATCTTCAAGCAATTTAGCAGTTTCAGGACATCCATTTTATCAAGTTTCTGCTACAAGAAATGAAAAAATGAGACACTTGATTACTACAGGCAAACCAACCAAAGTCTTTATTCCACCTTTTAAAACTAAATCACATTTTCACAGAGATGAACAGTGTGTTAGGAATATTAACTTGGAGGAAAACAAACAAAAACAAAACATTGATGGACATGGCTCTGGTGATAGTAAAAATAAGATTAATGACAATGAGATTCATCATTTTAACAAAAACAACTCCAATCAAGCAGCAACTGTAATTTTCACAAAGTGTGAAGAAGAACCTTTAGGTATTGTATGACAATTTGTGTGATGAATTTTTGCCTTTCAGTTAGATATTTCCCTTATTAAATAATGTCCTGATGGTTTTCCATCTTTGGTGGTGATACTTTTAAAACCCTTTTTAATGCTTTAGATTTTCTAAATCCAAAGATTAGGTTTAAATTATTCTAATGTTTCTTTCAAAGATAACTACTTGTGGACTTGTTAAAAAAAAATTAGACACACAATCTAGGACTGCTGTTACTGGAATATATTTTCTATCATACTACTAATTTTCTTTTAAAAATGAGATAAAAATAGGGCCGGGATGCCTATAATCCCAGCATTTTGGGAGACCAAGGCAGGCGGATCACCTGAGGTCAGGAGTTCAAGGCCAGCCTGGCCAACATGGTGAAACCCCGTCTCTACTAAAAATACAAAAAAAAAAAAAAAATCAGCTGGCATGGTGGCGGGCACCTGTAATCCCAGCTACTTGGGAGGGTGACACAGGAGAATCCCTTGAACTCGGGAGGCAGAGGTTGCAGTGTGCTGAGATCGTGGCATTGTACTCCAGACTAGGCAACAAGTGAAAAACTCCGTCTCAAAAAGAGATAAAAATAGTAAAGATATTTATGTTTATACAGCTTTACAAGTTGAAACATCCTTTCATTTATGAAGAATTAAAAGGATTACCCTTTTTAGAGAAAAGGAAAGCATGTAAACTTCAAGGAAATTGATATGTATAATTTTATAAAGCAGGGAGTTGGGGTTTTTTTTTCTTGAGATGGAGTTTTGCTCTTGTTGCCCAGGCTGGAGTGCAGTGGTGCGACCTCAGCTCACTGCAACCTCCACCTCCCGGATTCAAGTGATTCTCCTGCCTCAGCCTCCCGAGTAGCTGGGATTACAGGCATGTGCCGCCACACCCGGCAACTTGTGTATTTTTTTTTTTTTTAAAGTAGGGACGGGATTTCCCCATTTTGGTCAGGCTGGTCTTGACCTCCCGACTTCAGGTGATCTGCCCACCTCAGCCTCCCAAAGTGCTGGAATTACAGGCCCAAGCCACTGTGCCCTGCCAGGGGTTATGGTTTTTAAGTTTCAATTTTATTTTTGCTAAGTATTTATTCTTTAATAGATTTAATTACAAGTCTTCAGAATGCCAGAGATATACAGGATATGCGAATTAAGAAGAAACAAAGGCAACGCATCTTTCCACAACCAGGCAGTCTGTATCTTGCAAAAACATCCACTCTGCCTCGAATCTCTCTGAAAGCAGCAGTAGGAGGCCAAGTTCCCTCTGCCTGTTCTCATAAACAGGTATGTGTTTGTCTACAATACTGATGGCTTTTATGACAGAGTGTAATTTTGTTTCATTAACTAGTATCTACAAATGGCTTTGTTTAAAGAATGAACACATTAGTGCAGGAATGGATGGATGAAATCATCATATTTCCTAATTAGCCTACAGTGGCAGCCTCTGGCCCCTTGCTAGGCCTTCCTCATCCTACTAAAGTGATCTGTGCTTCCAAATTACTATTTCTTTTCCCCCTTCAAATCTTACTTTATCATTGTAAATGCTTTCAGCTAGGTGTTAGAGAAAAGTAGTTTTAGTGATATTCAAATATGAATAACTGATAGCCCTGAATCTTCTATGAGCTATTTATATTTTCAAAAGAGGATTCTCCTTAAGCCAGTACTATCTAGTAGAATTTTAGGCAGTGGAGAGGTGAAAATAATATTGATGACATTAATGGCTAACTTTGAGCATTTTCTAGGTGTGAGGTGCTCTTCTAAGCACTTCACACGCATTAAGTGTATCTTGCTTAATCCTTACAGTCACCTTGAAAGAAAGACACTGTTATTTTGTTTCCATTTTGCAAATAAGAGAACTGAAGCATAGAGAGGGTTAAATAACTGCCCCAGAGTCACTTAACTAGTAAGGGGAAGAGCTATGATTCCAAAGCAAAGAGTCTGACTCCAGAGTCAAACTCTGAACAAACAAAAAGACACTTTGGTTTAGATATCCTGGGGTGAAAGGAAGCAGTTTGAAAGTAAGCCTTGCCTGTGTACAAATCTGATCACCTGAGGTCACATTCCCTAAAATACTTACACTTTTCCCTTTTGTTTCCCATCTAAGTTTTTGAACTTAAGAGATTTTATAAAACATTACGTTTTTTTATCCTCACAGTACCTTCCTATGGCAGATTTAACAGGAGGTGTAAACACAGGGGGTGGAAAAGGTACAGCAGACTGTGGAATGTATGGATCATTTATATTACGTTAAAATTTTTAGTTTCTAGTAAGTAAAATGTTTTCGTAGTGAATATTCTAGTAGTTAATGAAAATTTTTGGTAAATTCAGTTTTGGTTTGTTATAATTGTTTTTATTGCTTGATACATGTTTATTTTAAATTATTTTTCATTTTGTGTGTGTGTTTGTGTAGCTGTATATGTATGGCGTTTCTAAACATTGCATAAAAATTAACAGCAAAAATGCAGAGTCTTTTCAGTTTTACACTCAAGATTATTTTGGTAAGGAAAGTTTATGGGCTGGAAAAGGAATACAGTTGGCTGATGGTGGATGGCTCATACCCTCCAATGATGGAAAGGCTGGAAAAGAAGAATTTTATAGGTACTCTATGCAAAAAGATTGTGTGTTAACTTTTATGTATTCCCTCATCCCTCTTTCTTCTCTTAACTGTCTGTCGAACTAAAAAGTTGGCTAGAAATCGAATTTTTATGCATTTAATCATTTTAAGTGCATTACGGTTAAGCATTCTGTTGAAGTCTTTTGAAAAGTGCGGTTTGTCCTAGGGTTTAATGAACTGGATTTGCTTGATTTGGGACATTTTTCTTATGCATTTATAAATAAAGGCCAATTTATAAAGTTAAATTTGGCCGGGTGCAGTGGCTCACGCCTGTAATCCCAGCACTTTGGGAGGCCGAGGCAGGTGGATCACCTGAGGTCAGCAGTTTGAGACTAGCCTGGCCAACATGGCGAAATCCCATCTCTACTAAAAGTACAAAAATTATCTGGGCATGGTGGCAGGCACCTGTAATCCCGGCTACTCAGGAGGCTGAGGCAGGAGAATCACTTGAACCCGGGAGGCAGAGGTTGCAGTGACCCAAGATCATGCCACCACACTCCAGCCTGGGTGATAAGAGTGAGACTCCATCTCAAAAAAAAAAAAAAAAAAAAAGTTAAATTTGAGGGCCAGGCATGGTGGCTCATGCCTGTAATCTCAGCACTTTGGGAGACTGAGGTGGGCAGATGTCTTGAGCACAGGAGTTTGAGACCAGCCTGGGCAACATGGTGAAAACCCACCTCTACAACCAAATTAAAAAATATGCCCACCCAGGCATGCTGGCTCACGCCTATAGTCCCAACACTTCGGGAGGCCAAGATGGGCTGATTACCTGAGGGTCAGGAGTTTGAGACCAGCCTGGCCAACATGGTGAAACCCCAGCTCTACTAAAAATACAAAAATTAGCCGGGTGTGGTGAGGCACGCCCGTAATCCCAGCTACTTGGGAGGCTGAGGCAGGAGAATCATTTGAGCCCAGTAGGTGGAGGTTGCAGTGAGCCAAGACCACTCCACTGTACTCCAGCCTGGGCGACAGAGCAAGACTCTGTCTCAGAAAAAAAAAAAAAAAAATTGCCCCACATGTACTTGTAGTGCCAGCTACTTGGAAGGCTGACTGAGGTGGATGGCTTGAGCCTGGGAGGCAGAGGTTGTGGCGAGCTGAAGTTGGGCCATTGCACTCCAGCCTGGGTGACAAAGCAAGACCCTGTTCCAAAAAAGGCCAGGTGTGGTGACTCACACCTATAATCCCACTTTGGGAGATTGAGATGGGCAGATCACCTGAGGTCAGGTGTTTGAAACCAGCCTGGCCAACATGGCAAAACCCTGTCTCTACTAAAAATACAAAAATTAGCTGGGCGTGGTGGCATGTGCCTGTAATCCCACCTACTCGGGAGGCTGAGGCAGGAGAATCGTTTGAACCCGGGAGGCAGAGGTTGCAGTGAGCTGAAATCGCACCACTGCACTGCAGCCTGGGTGACAGAGTAAGACTCTGTCTCAAGAAAAAAATAAAAATAAAGGAAGTTAAATTCAGAATGGCCTTATTGTAGATTCCTCCCCCGACACCCACTTACTTCATGTTTTCTTTCATTGTGTATTTTAGTAGATACAAAATATAAATAAACACTAAAAGTTAAACAAATACTTGAATATCAATAATTCTAAATAACTAGAAAATCTCAGAGCCTTAAAACAGCAACAATTTAGAAACTGCATAACCTCTTTTTATTGTAATTTTTACAGAAACATAATTTAAAGCTTTTTGTTATCAGAGATATATTACATTATGCCAGTGGCAAAAGATGGGATTTATTTCCTCAGCATCCTTATTTTTAAATTTCTGTACATTTTTCCAAAATTTATAGTTTTGGAAAAGTGGTAAAACTTTTTTTCCTGAATTTTGTTTTAACTTTTAAAAACAAATATTGTTTATGTCTTGCGTATCTTATATAACAAACATCTGCTTATAGATTCCAGTAAGAAAAGTAGGTTAAACAGTTGTATTATTTTCTCATACTAAATAGACTGCATAAGGTAAAAGTTAATGATTGCCCTGTAGTCAAGTGGGAATGTGGAAGCTCTCGTTAGTTTTTTCTGATAATTCAGCAAATCTCTACTGAGCGCCTGCTCTGTGTCAGGTACTATTCTGGGTACTAGGGATAATAAAGCAAAACAAAAAAGTCCCTGTCCTGATGAGTCATACATTCTAGTGGGTGTGGAAGGCATAGAAAATGTTGAAAAGTAAGTAAATTGTACAGTATGTTAGAAGAAGATACATACTATAAAGATAGATAAAGCTGGAAAGGTGTCAGAGAAAGTTGGGCAAGGAGATGCGATGTTTAGTCTAATAAGTAATTAGGAAGGCTTCACTGAGTCAGCTACATTTGATAAATGACCTAAAGTAAAAGGAGGGAGCATAGGACTATCCTAGCGAAAGACCCCTAGTCTCTAAAAGGGGAGCGTGCTTGAAGTATTTGAGGAACAGGAAGTTAGTGCAGCTGGAGTAGAGTGGATAGGAGAAGAGTAGTCGTAGATGAGATACAAAGGGAGGACCTCATAGACCTTTATAAGAACCTTACCTTTTACGCTGCATGATTTTTACTGAATAAACTACTGGAAGGCTTAAAGCAAAGGGTAACATGATCTGACTTTTTTTTTTTTTTTTTTTTTGAGACAGTCTCACTCCAATGCTCAGGCTGGAGTGCAGTGGCACAATCTCAGCTCACTGCAGCCTCCACCTTCCTGGTTCGAGCGATTCTCCTGCCTCAGCCTCCCGAGTCACTGGGACTACAGGTGTGCACCACCATGCCCAGCTGATTTTTATGTTTTTAGTAGAGACGGGGTTTCACCAAGTTGGTCTCAAACTCCTGACCTCAGGATCCACCCTCCTTGGCCTCCTAAAGTGCTGGAATTATAGGTGTGAGCCACCATGTCCACCCTGATCTAACTTATTTTTGAAAAAGTAATTCTAGCTATTTGTTGAGGAGAGGGGCAAGGATGGACGCAGAGAGACCACTTAAGCTATTGCAGAAATACATGTGAGAGGTGGTTGCTTGGACCAGGGAAGTGGCAGTGGAATTGGTGGAAAGCAGTTGGATTCTGGGGTGTTTTGAAAGTGGCACCATTAGGAGTTGCTCAAGGATTAGATATAAAATGTGAAAGAGGAGGAGAATAACAATGGCTGTAAAGATTTTGGCCTTAGCAACTGGATGGATAGAGTTACTGTGTAACTACCAGAATTGAGAAGACCAAAGATGGAGGGAAATGGAGAGTTTGGTTTTGGACGTTTGAAGCTTGAAATGTAATGGTAGACAGCCAAGTAGAGGTGTTAGGTAGGCAGTTGGATATGCAAGTCTATACACAGGTGAAGTATAGGCCAAAGAAATCAGTTCACAAGTCATCGGCATATAGATGACTTGAAGGCCATGGAAAGGAGACTGAGAAAGAGCAACCAGAAAGTTAGGAATAAATGCAGAATGGGGTGTTGCATGCCAAGTGAAGATGGAATTTCAGGGAATAGAAAATGACCAGCTGTGGAAGCTGCTTCTAATAGGTAAAGTAAGATGAGGACTGAGATTGGCCACTGGATTTAGCACTGCAGAAGACATTACTAACATTAATAAAAATAGCTCAATAGGTTGGTGGAGTGATATCCTGATTAGAATGCAGTTAAAGAGCAGTTGAAGAGCAGGAGTTGGAGACACAGAATAGAGTCAATTCTTTTGGGAGTTGCCAGAAAGAAGCAGAGAGAGGGACATTGCTTGGAGAGGAAGTAGGATCAAAGAGTCTTGGTTTTGGCTTGTTTCAAGGTAGAAAAAAACCATATCTTATGCTGATTCACATCGTTCAGTAGAGAAGGAAAAAATTGATGATGCAGGAGAGAGAGGAGGCATTTCCTGATCGTTGGCCTTGTAGGCAGCAGGGGGTATAGGAGCTAGTGTACAAATGGTAGAAGAGGGCAAAGTGTAAGGATGCAGATGCTTGGAAGAGGGCAAAGTATAGGGATACAGATGCTGTGAGTGGATAGATATGAGGGTGGGTGCTTATGAAAGTTCTCTTTCGATTACTTCTGTTGTCCTAGTGCTAAGAGTATGAATGAGAAAGGAGGAGTTAGAGATTTGAGAACAGAGGGGACAGGATCAAGGAGAGCACCAAAACTAAGAAAGGCAGTTCTCAGGTGTGATTTCTAAAAACAATCTCTTTCATAAGAAAAATAATGTAAAATATAATTACTTAAAATCAAGGATCTCATTTTTCAGGAACAAATATGAGTTGAAATCGTTCTGTTGACTCTTAAGTGGAATTTTTTATTTTGTTTTTATATTTTGAGATAGAGTCTCACTCTGTTGTCCGGGCTAGAGTGCAGTGGCACTATCATGGCTCACTGCAGCCTCAATCTCCTGGGCTCAAGCAATCCTCCCACCACGGCCTCCCAAGTAGCTGGGACCACAAATGTGAGCTCCCACTCTTGGCTAACTTTTTTTATTTTTTGTAGAGATGTGGAGGTCTCACTATGTTGCCTAGGCTGGTCTCAAACTCCTGGCCTCAAGCAATCTTCCTGCCTCAGCCTCCCAAAATGCTGGGAGTATAGGTATGAGCCACCATACTCAGCAAGTGAAGTTTTTATCGGTATGATATTTTGATACATGTCAAATAATTTTCTGAAATTATATTACTTGTAGATCATGTGAACTCATAAAAACTTACTGAATGATCTTGAACAATGTAGTTTTTGTACAGAGAATAGTCGTAGTTGTTGAATTCAGTATCATCCTATGTGGTTTTTATGATAATATTCTACCTTTATTTGTTCAGGGCTCTGTGTGACACTCCAGGTGTGGATCCAAAACTTATTTCTAGAATTTGGGTTTATAATCACTATAGATGGATCATATGGAAACTGGCAGCTATGGAATGTGCCTTTCCTAAGGAATTTGCTAATAGATGCCTAAGCCCAGAAAGGGTGCTTCTTCAACTAAAATACAGGCAAGTTTAAAGCATGGCCTTATGTAATCATGTACTGCAGTATGGTTAAGGTTTCTGTGTAATCTGTGACTTCCATGTCAAAATGTTGCACAAGCCAGTTGTCAGTGACAGTTGCCATCCCACACTGCTGTTCTCTTGTCATCCCTAGCCCCCATTTAAGAGAGATCACACATTCATGCATTGCTTGTTTCCCTCTTTCCCCACCTGCTCCTTATCCTCTTGATGTATGAGAAGAATATGAGTTATTAATTTGATCCACTATTTGGGGATTGCTAATAAAGCATTTTTGCATTTTATTTTTTGCTTTTTAAAAAGAGTTCGTATTTTAACAATATGAAACAATATATGGCTAATTACAAAATTTTAAATTCTCAGTATTTCTTAGATAAATTCAGTTTTTATTCTCAATTATTCAGTGACTTGTTTAAACAGTGGCATTCTAGAGTCACACTTCCTAAAATAGGCATTTTTGTGTTCACTTTTAGATATGATATGGAAATTGATAGAAGCAGAAGATCGGCTATAAAAAAGATAATGGAAAGGGATGACACAGCTGCAAAAACACTTGTTCTCTGTGTTTCTGACATAATTTCATTGAGCGCAAATATATCTGAAACTTCTAGCAATAAAACTAGTAGTGCGGATACCCAAAAAGTGGCCATTATTGAACTTACAGATGGATGGTATGCTGTTAAAGCCCAGTTAGATCCTCCCCTCTTAGCTGTCTTAAAGAATGGCAGAGTGACAGTGGGTCAGAAGATTATTCTTCATGGAGCAGAACTGGTGGGCTCTCCTGATGCCTGTACACCTCTGGAAGCCCCAGCATCTCTTATGTTAAAGGTAAATTAATTTGCATTCTTGGTAAAAATCAGTCACTGATTCAGTTAAATTCTAGAGGTTTTACATTCAGATTTTAAATACTTATTAAGGATGCTCAATTTCTTAAATATACTGATCATTTTAGTATAAAAAGCATATTCTTCAGACAGTTAAAGTTTTTGTGCAGTTTTTGGGAGGGCCAGAGATCTTTCTTGAGAAATAATACATTTCCAATTAAAAAGCAAAAGTAAATTTGCACCATTTGATTTTGGTATCTGTAACTTGCTGCCCTCTTGTTCTCATAGCTTTGCTTTGATCAGATCCCTATTCCACTCTGGATTAGAGAATTATATTTTAGTACTTCTCAAATATGTAATAAATACACTTTTCATCTCTGTAGATTTTAAACTACATAACAGGACTTTGTCATATTGAATGGTCTGCAGTATTGCTATCTGAAATTACTGATAGTATTGTACATTCAGATTCACTTAAGAGGTAACCTTGCAGAGAATTTACTTCTCTGGTATTCTGGATCACTCTAAAGAGAACATTTTATAAATTAAACATTTTTAAGGTAAAGATGTATTTTGTTTGGCATTAGTTCCATGTTGGATTGATTGCTTTTTACTGAAAGCATTCCATTAAGCTGAAACAGTCTTTTGTTTTATGTTGCTTAGAATATCAAGCTTGCAGTGGCTCTCATTTTCTTGCTTTTTGTTTGTTTTGTTTTGTTTTTCATCAAATCAATGCATGTGCATAATTTGGAAACTCAACTTTAATATAAGACGTATGACCAAAAAAAGCAGTTGCTAGCACAACCCTCCCCACCCTCATTCATGGTCCCCAGAGGCAATCATTTCCAGTCCCTCTGACTATTTTTTAGCTTGTTCTGCTGTCTTCTTTCTCTCTTTAGTTTACAGAGCAACTGTTAACTTCCTGCTATGGAAAATGAGGATTTCAGTCTCTTACTCCAACACTGCTACATACTTCTCTACCTTCTTCCCCATCTTCCCTCTACTAATACAGCATGATTTTTAGTGAAATCTGTATTCAGTGTTTACATTATAATGACTAAAAAGTATTTTTTGCAATTTAATACCTAATATACTATGATCACATTTCCTTTCTTTACAGCTTACTGCTTTCCATGGAGTTATTAACTGTCCTTTTCATTTCTCTTAATTTTCTGTGTCCTTACACAGGAGCTATAAAAATCCTGCCCAATATGTTAAAATTTCTCCGTTGGTTCCATTTCTGTTTCTTGGAGAACCCCTGGACCTTTTTATTTTCTTACTGCATTCTGAAGTGCTCATTTTCTTTTTTTTTTTTTTATTTTTTATTTTTCCCCTGAGACAGAGTCTCACTCTGTCGCCCAGGCTGGAGTGCAGTGGCACGATCTCGGCTCACTGCAAGCTCCGCCTCCCGGGTTCACGCCATTCTCCTGCCTCAGCCTCCCAAGTAGCTGGGACTACAGGCGCCTGCCACCACGCCTGGCTAATTTTTTTCTTTGTATTTTTTAGTAAAGATGGGGTTTCACCATGTTAGCCAGGGTGGTCTCTATCTTCTCACCTCGTGATCTGCCCGCTTCAGCCTCCCAAAGTGCTGGGATTACAGGCATGAGCCACCGTGCCCTTCCCGAAGTGCTCATTTTCTATGTGTGCCATACAGCTTTCATTCTATAAATTATTCTTACCTCTTTTCTGTGTTAGAAACCCCATTTCCTGGTTTCCATATCATCTTTCTAGAATATTTCCCCTAGTTTTAGGGGCCCACAACTCTCAGAGGCTTCTTGTGGAAAGGAGCATGCAGCTTTTTGATATCTTAGGGTAAGGTTGGCTGGATATAGAATTCTAGGTTGAAATTATTTCTTCAGAATTTTTAAGACATTTCTTTTATCTTCGTTAGTATAGCTCCTGCTAATTTCAGTGCATTTTTTTTTTTTTTTGAGACAGTGTCTTCTCACTCTGTCACCTAGGCTGGAGTGTTTTATTTTGTACAGATGAGGTCTCCCTATGTTGCCTAGGCTGGTCTTGAACTTCTAGGCTCAAATGGTCCTCACACTTCAGCCTCCCAGAGTGCTGGGATTATAGGCATGAACCACTGCACCTGACCCATGGTGCTATTTTTATCTTCAGTCATTCATTATGTACTCTGGTTTTAAGAAATTAAGATTGTTCTGTCTTTATTTTTATTTATTTATTTATTTATTTTTTAGACAAAGTCTCGCTCTTGTCACCCAGGCTGGAGTGCAATGGCGTGATCTCAGCTCACTGCAACCTCTGCCTCTCGGGTTCAAGTGATTCTCCTGCCTCAACCTCCCGAGTAGCTGGGATTACAGGTGCCTGCCACCACACCCAGCCAAATTTTGTATTTTTAGTAGAGACGGGGTTTCACCATATTGGCCAGGCTGGTCTCAAACTCCTGACCTTAGGTGATCCACCTGCCTCAGCCTCCCAAAATGCTGGGATTACAGGCGTGAGCCCCCGCACCTGGCCTGTTTTGTCCTTAAATTTCACAGTAATGTACTTTGATGTCTTTTTTTTTTTTTTTTACTTTTTTTTTTTTTACTTTAATTCTTGGCCCAGATGCTTACTGGCACTTACTCTAGAAACACATCATCCTTCGTTGAGTTCTGGAAAATTTTCTTTAAGTGGTTCTTTTATAATTTCCCTCCATTTTTTTCTCTACTTTTTTCTGGAACTCCTGATGTTTGGACACTAGGCCTCCTACATTGTTTCTCTAATTTTCTTGTCTTTTCTCCTACTTTCTATTTCGTTACCTTTTTTTATTCTCACTTCTGGGATGGTTTTTAATTTTTTCTTCTAATTCTTTTTATTAATATGTCATGTTTTATAGATTTATCTTTAAATATTTTTACATAATTTTATGACAAAATACAAAAAAAGCAATTCCTAAAAATTTAGAAAGTCAAATGAAAGCAAAGAACTTAAGTGTATTTTCAGTTAGAGCATAATCATACCAAGAAACTATTTCAAGTAACCTAAAAAATGTTTTATGTCCCTAGTGGTATATTCCCCAAGAACAACAACAGCAACAATAACTATAAAATGAAACAAAATCTTAAACTATTTTTAGTCATCATGTTGTTGGTGGTAGTGTTGGTATTCCTATTCTGAAGTTATAGTGGATATGAAGTATGTTGAAATATCCTTTTACATTCTTTTATGTATGTTTGTTGTATGTGAGTAATTATATGATTATAGAGAACAGGGATCTTTTTATCAGAGAAAGGTACAGATGTGAGATTGAAGTAAAGGAAAACTTGCAGTTCTGCATTTGTATTGGAAATATCATTATGAACTCGAGATCTATATTATCTTTAAAAAATACATGCTGGCTGGGCACGGTGGCTCACGCCTATAATCCCAGCACTTTGAGAGGCCAAGGTGAGTGGATCACTTGAGGTCAGGAGTTCAAGACCAGCCTGGCCAACATGGTGAAACCCCGTCTCTACTAAAAATATAAAACTTAGCCAGGCATGATGGCATGCTCCTATAGTCCCAGCTACTGGGGAGGCTGAGGTGGGAGAATCACTTGAACCTAGGATGCAGAGGTTGCAGTGAGCCAAGATCACACCATTGCACTCCAGCCTGGGCGACAAAGTGAGACCCTGTCTCAAAGAAAAAACAAACAAAAAAAACATGCTTACTAGTTTCGTCTATCAAAAAGAACAACAACAAAAAAGTGAACAATCCAGCAGTACTGAGTATCCCTAGTTCTCAGAATGTTTTCTAAGTACCATTTTCTCTTAAAAAGATGCAAGGTGTCTTGAAGAAATGTCTGAGTCCAGATTCAGGGGAGGATATATATGAATCTGGAAAGTCTTGACATACTAGAAAAAAACTAAGCATCAAACACTACTAGTGTCATGTCAAAAGGACTCAGGAGTGTACTAGAATAGATTCTTACTGATCAGAGATAAAATAATTTGAGCATCAGAAAGGATAATAACAGGCTGGGCACAGTGGCCCACACTTGTAATCCCAAGATTTTGGGAGGCCAAGGTGGGCAGATCACTTGGGGTCAGGAGTTCGAGACCAGTCTGGCCAACATGGTGAAACCCCATCTCTACTAAAAAATACAAAAATTAGGCCTGGGGGCAGGTGTCTGTAATCCCAGCTACTTGGGAGTCTGAGGCAAGGAGAATTGCTTCAACCCAGGAAGCGGAGGTTGCAGTGAGCCAAGATCTTGCCGCCGCACTCCAGCCTGGGTGACAGAGCGAGACTCCATTGCAAAGAAAAAAAAGAAAAAAGGATAATAGCAAAAAATTGAAATTCATAACAAATGATACCTCTACTCTCATTCTTTTAAAAACTAAAGCCCAGGCACAGTGGCTCACGCGTGTAATCAGAGTACTTTGGGAGACTAAGGTGGGCAGATTGCTTGCATTCAGGAGTGTGAGACCAGCCTGGTCAACATGACAAAACCACATCTCTACAAAAAATACAAAAATTAACCAGGTGTCATGGTATGCATGCGCCTGTAGTCCCAGCTACTTGAGAAGCCGTGGTGGGAGGATGACCTGAGCCCAGGAGGCAGAGGTTGCAGTGAGTTGAGATCGTGCTACTGCACTTCAGCCTGGGTGACAGGGCCAGACTCAGCCTCAAAAAAACAACAAAGACTAAGTAAAAGGAGAAAAAAATCAAGCATATATCTTTCTTCTCTTATGTGATCTATATATTGGGACCCTCAAGTAGATCAGGGGAAGTTTCTGTTTATAAAAATGTTTCAACAAATAAGGAATAATAGAATTAAAATATAACCATTTCGCAACCCTCAAATTAGGGTTGTCTTTTCTTCTAATTCTTTGTTTTTTGAGACGGGGTCTTGCACTGTTGCCCAGGCTGGAGTGCTGTGGCACGATCTTGGCTCACTGCAACCACCTCCTCCCAGATTCAAGCAATTCTCCTGCCTCAGCCTCAGCCTCCTGAGTAGCTGGGATTACAGGCATCCACCACCACACCTGGCTAATTTTTTTGTATTTTTAGTAGAGACAGGGCTTCACTAAGTTGGCTAAGCTGGTGTCTAACTCCTGACCTCGTGATCCGCCTGCCTTGGCCTCCCAAAGTGCTGGGATTACAGGCTTGAGCTACTGTGCCCAGCCCTTTTCTTCTAATTCTTAAAGTGAATTTGTGTCTACCAACATAATTTTCAAGAGACCTTTATTATTCCCTAAATGTTTTCTCTCTTTGTGACATTCAGTTCTTGTTTCATAGATACAGTATCTTCTTATCTTTCTAAAGCTAATGATTAATGTTTTGTTTTCATTTTCATTTTTTCTGCTTCCTGCATTTTTTTTTTAAATGAAAACCTTTCTCTGTTTGAATCTCTCAGGTTAGAGACTTTCCTCAATGGTGATCATTGACTGATCCACAAGTTGTATGTGTGGTGAGGCTTGTCAGCTCATAGGGTAGTAATGTGATAATTTAACTAGGAGACCCTCAAATATCAGTGACTGTTCCGAGAGTTGAGCAGAGTAAGGAAATTAATAGGGAGAGTCATTTTCAGCATAAAAATTTTATTTCAGTTTTGTTTTCAATAATAGCATCTCACCCCCACCCTGGCTGCGTCTGCTCAGTGTTCCAGAGAGTCCACGATATGTATGGTTCAGCCCTCCAGAAAGTAAAGTCTCCTGCATTTTTTTTTTTTAAATGCTGCAGCAAGAATAGGGTCCTGGGTTCTTTTTTAGTATGAGGGAGGGACAGCCACCTGGCTACTTGGGATAGGAAAGAAAATCTGGTATTTCAACTACTTTTGTACAAAATGTCAACCATTTTTTCCTATTTTCAGCCCCACCATATGCTCCAGCCTTCACAGGTACCTGTTGCCTCCAGTTTCTGCGTGTTTTCCTTTAATTATTTTGTTATTTAATTATTTTGTTCCTTTAATTATTTTGTTTCATATTAACTCCTTACAACAAGTTTGGTGTCTGAATAACCTTGGGCAAGTTGTGTAGTTTCTCACATATTTTAGTTTTATCGTCATCTGTAAAATGGAGATGAGTCTTAGGATTATTGTGAAGAAAATTTGTTTTTTTCTTTTTCTTTTCTTTTCTTTTTTATTTGGAGACGGAGGCGCGCTCTGTCACCCAGGCTGGAGTGCAGTGGCACAATTTCAGCTCACCGTACCCTCTGCCTCCAGGTTCAAGCAGTTCTCCTGCCTCAGCCTCCCAAGTAGCCGGGATTACAGGCGCCCACCACCTCACCTGGCTACTTTTTTTTTTTTTTTTAGTAGAGATGGGGTTTCACCATGTTGGCCAGGCTGATCTCAAACTCCTGACGTCAGGTGATGCGCCTGCCAAAGTGCCTCCCAAAGTGCTGGGATTACAGGCGTGAGCCACCTTGCCTGGCCAAAGATTAATTGTTAATATACATAAAGTGCTTAACACTATGCCAGGTACCTTAGTAAGTGTTCGATGAATATTTGCTCTTTGTGTTAACCATAATCATTCTCAGGCTGCTTTGTCATTTACTCGTTCCACAAATTCTTAGCTTCCAAAATTTTGGTGATGCCTCACTTCCTATTCTCTCTAGTTGTCTTTGTCCATGTAGGTTTTTTGAGGAAGCTTGATTGAATAAGTGTATTTTAAACTATTATGTTTAAATTGAAGTTCCTTTTATCTGTTTTCTAATAGAAACATTTAAATAGCATTAAAAACTTGTAGCAGTATAAACAATATGTTTGAGAAGTACTCTATTTTGAAAATATTTTCACTTTGATACATTTTTTACTTACTGTCTTACTAATCTTCCTAAGACTTTTTAAAGTGAATATTTTTAAGGCAGTTCTAAAAGAATGAAAACTCTTATGATATCTGTAATAGAATTGAATACATATTTAACTCCTAAATCCATATATTTATTAATTTGTCCAGATTTCTGCTAACAGTACTCGGCCTGCTCGCTGGTATACCAAACTTGGATTCTTTCCTGACCCTAGACCTTTTCCCCTGCCCTTATCATCACTTTTCAGTGATGGAGGAAATGTTGGTTGTGTTGATGTAATTATTCAAAGAGCATACCCTATACAGGTATGATATATTCTTGAAACTTATCATATATTTCTTTCTTTTGATAAGCTTTATTTTTTTGTTTGTTTGTTTGTGACGGAGTTTTGGTCTCTTGCCCAGGCTGGAGTGCAATGGCATGATCTTGGCTCACTGCAACCTCCACCTCCCGGGTTCAAGTGATTCTCCACCCTCAGCCTCTCAAGTAGCTGAGATTATAGGCATGTGCCACCCTACCCGGATAATTTTGTATTTTTGGTAGAGACGGAGTTTCACCATATTGGTCAGGCTGATCTCAAACTCCTGACCTCAGGTGATCCACTCACCTCAGTCTCCCAAAATTCTGGGATTACAGGCGTGAGCCACCGTGCCTGACCTGATACAATTAATTTGAAAGTTATATATATATGACTTTTTTGGTGTGTGTAACATATTATTACAGTGGATGGAGAAGACATCATCTGGATTATACATATTTCGCAATGAAAGAGAGGAAGAAAAGGAAGCAGCAAAATATGTGGAGGCCCAACAAAAGAGACTAGAAGCCTTATTCACTAAAATTCAAGAGGAATTTGAAGAACATGAAGGTAAAATGAGTTATATGGTACACATTTTTATTTCTAATATAAGAACAAAGTTTTAGAGACTTTCAATTTAACATTTTTAATGAGTGAATTGTTTTTATTTTGAATAATAAATTGACTTTATTTTTTAGTATCTGGAGTATTCTTTTTTGGTATTAGAGAAAGCATAGCAACAAGGGACAGAAATATCAGATTATTTTTCCCTAAGCCATTTGTAATATTTTTCCTGAGTTCTTACCTATATTATGTGACTTTTGCATTTTTGTCATTGTAGTTATTAGTTTTCATGTGTTTTGATGCCTGGAACTAGGGCCTATTGTGGTGTCAATTTTAATGTTAAAAATCGTGGTGTTTTTATGTTTATATGACATAAATTTTATTTTTTCATATCTCCCTTTTGTTGTTGCTGAAGATTTTATGTTTTTCTTCATTTCCTCATGATTTATATAGAAGATATAACATGTTCTATAGAACTTATAGTTCCACAGTTATCTGCAGAAATATTGCTTCTTATATTTTATTTGCTTAAAATTATCAACTATTTTCATAAATAAGTGATTATTAAATCATTTACAGGCATACCTCAGAGATACTGTGCATTTGATTATAGACTACCACAATAAAGCAAATATTACAGTAGAGCACATCACATGAATATTTTGACTTCCCAGAGCATACAAAAGTAATGTTTACACTATAGCGTAATCTCTTAAATGTGTGGTAGTAGCATTGTGTCTTAAAAAAACAATGCACATACCTTAATATACTTTATTGCTAAGAAATGCTAATGATCATCTGAACTTTCAGTGAGTTGTAATATTTTTGCTGGTGGAGGATCTTTCCTTGATGTTGATGCCTGCTGAATGATCAGAGTGGTAGTTGCTGAAGGTTGGGGCGGTTGTGGCAATTTCTTAAAATAAGACAAGAGCATTTGCAACACTGATTGACTTTTCCTTTCATGAAAGATTTCTCTGTAGCATGCAATGCTGTTTGATAGCATTTTATCCACGGTAGATCTGCTTTCATAATTGGAGTCAATTCTGTCAAACTCTGCTTTATCAGCGTATTATGTAATATTCTAAATCCTTTGTTGTCATTTCAACAATATTCACAGCACCTTCACCAGGAGTAGATTCCTTCTCAAGAAACTACTTTCTTTGCTCATCCATAAGAAGCAGCTCTGTATTAATCTGTTCTCACACTGCTATACAAAATACCTGAGACTGGGTAATTTCTAAAGGAAAGAAGCTTAATTGACTCACAGTTCCACTTGGCTGAGGAGGCCTCAGGAAACTTACAATCATGGCAGAAGGCAAAGGAGAAACAAATACATTTTTCATAAGGTGGCAGAAGAGAGAGCGCAGGGTCAACTGCCACTTTTAAGCCATGAGATCTCGTGAGAACTCCCTCACTAGCACAAGAATAGCATGGGGGAACCACCCCCATGATCCAATCACCTACCACCAGATCTCTCCCTCAACACATGGGGATTACAATTTGAGATGAGATTTGGGTAGGGACACAGAGCCAAACCATATCATTCTGCCCCAGACTCTCCCAAATCTCATGTCCTTTCCACATTTCAAAACCAATCATGCCTTCCCAACAGTCCCCGAAATTGTTAACTAATTCCAGCATTAACTCAAAAATTGAAGTCCAAAGTCTTCATCTGAGACAAGACAAATCTCTTCCATCTATGAGCCTGTAAAATCAAAAGCAAATTCATTACTTCCAAGATACAATGGGGGTACAGGTATTGGGTAAATGCTCCCATCTCAAGTGGGAGAAATTGGCCAAAACAGAGGGACTACAGTCCCCATGCAAGTCTGAAATCTAGCCAGGAAATCATTGAATCTTTTTTTTTTTCTTTTTGAGATGGGGTTTTGCTCTGTTGTTCAGGCTAGAGTGCAGTGGAGAGATATTGGCTCACTGCAGCCTCTGCCTCCTGTTTCAAGCAATTCTCATGCCTCAGCCTCCCAAGTAGCTGGGATTACAGGTGTACACCATTATGCCCAGCTAATTTTTGTATTTTTAGTAGAGATGGGGTTTCGCCATGTTGGCCAGGCTGGTCATAAACTCCTAGCCTCGCTGGGTGTGGTGTCTCACGCCTGTAATCCCACCACTTTGGGAGGCTGAGTTGGGCAGATCATGAGGTCAGGAGTTCAAGACCAGCCTGGCCAACATGGTGAAACCCTGTTTCTACGAAAAATACAAAAATTAGCTGGGCGTGGTGGCACACATCTGTAATCCCAGCTACTTGGGAGGCTGAGGCAGGAGAATCGCTTGAACCTGGGAGGCAGAGGTTGCAGTGAGCCAAAATCGCACCACTGCACTCCAGCCTGGGCAACAAAGCAAGATTCTGTCTCAAAAAATAAATAAATAAATAATAAAATAAAAAAATAAACTCCTAGCCTCAAGTGAGCCACCGCACCCAGGCCAGTCATTAAAGCTCTAAAATCTCCTTTGACTCCATGTCTTACATCCAGGGCATGCCGAATAAGGGGTGATCTCCCACGGCCTTGGGCAGCTCTGCCCCTTTGGCTCTGCAGGCTACAGCCCCTGCATCTGCTTTCATGGGCTGCCGTTGAGTGACAGCCACACAGTGCAGGCTGTCAGTGGAGGATGATGGCCCTCTTCTCACAGCTCCACTGGGCAGTTCCCCAGTGAGGAGTCTAGGGGGTGGCTCCAACCCCATATTTCCCTCCCAATTTCCCTCTCATACTGTGCTAACAGAGGTTCTCTATGAGGTCTCTGCCCCCGCAGCAGACTACTGCGTGGACATCCTGGCACTTCCATACATCCTCTGAAATCTAGGCAGAGGCTCCCACAGCTCACCTCTTCTCTTCTGCACACCCACAGGCCCAACACCACATGGAGGCCATCAAGGCTTGGGGCTTGCACCGTCTCAAGCAATGGCCTGATCTGTACCTTGGCCGTTTTTATCAATGGCTGGAGCTAGAGCAAGTGGGATGCAGGGTGCCATGTCCCATGGCTGCACAGAGCAGTGGGGCCTTGGGCCCAGCCCACAAAACCATTTTTCCCTCCAAGGTCTCCAGGCCTGTGATAGAAGGGCCTGCTGTGAAGATCTCTGACATGCCTTGGAGACACTGTCTCCATTGTCTTGGCTATTAACATTTGTCTCCTTGTTACTTATGCAAACTTCTGCAGATGGCTTGAATTGTTTCCCAGGAAATGGATTTTTCTTTTCTATTTCATGGTCGGGCTGCAGGTTTTCCAAACTTTTATGCTCTGCTTCCCTTTTAAATATAAGTTCCAATTTCAAACCGTCTCTTTGTGAACACGTATGACTGTGTGTTTCTAGAAAAAGCCACATCACACCTTGAGCACTTTGCTGCTTAGAAATTTCTTCCACAGGATACCCTAAATCATCTCTCTCAAGTTCTACATTCCGTGGATCTCTAGTGAAGGAGCAAAATGCCACTAGTCTCTTTGCTCTAAAGCATAGCAAAAGTGACCTTTGCTTCAGTTCCCAATAAAATCCTCATCTCCATCTGAGACCACCTCAGCCTGACTTCATTGTCCATATCACTGTCAGAATTTTGGTCAAAACCATTCAACAAATCTCTAGGGAGTTCCAGACTTTCCCACATCTTCCTGTCTTCTTCCGAGCCCTCCAAACTGTTCCAGTCTCTGCCTGTTAAACTCATGAGACTTTCAACAAATATTAGCCCTAGATTCCAACTCAAACCTCCTCCCACTGACTGGTCTCCTCCTAGCAGCAATAGGAAAATCAGCTCAATTTGGCCTTCACCCCTGACTACCTTCTGCCATAGAAGGCCCAACTCCAGTCTCAGCTCTACTCCACTCCAGTTCCAAAGTCAATTCCACATTTTCAGGTTATTGTTATAGCAGTACCCCACTCCTGGTACCAATTCTCTGTATTAGTTCATCCTCATACTGCTATAAAAATACCTGAGACTGGGTAATTTGTAGAGGAAAAAGGTTTAATTGATTCACAGTTCCACATGGCTGGGGAGGCCTCAGGAAACTTACCGTCGTAGTGGAAGATTAAGGAGAAGCAAGTACCTTCTTCACAGGGTGGCAGGAAAGAGAGGACCGGGGAACTCTCACTTTTAAGCCATCAGATCTCTTGAGAACTCCCTCACTATCACGGAACAGCATGAGGGAAACTGCCCTCGTGATCCAGTCACCTCCCACCAGGTCCGTCCCTCGACGTGAGGATTACAGTTCAAGATGAGATTTATGAAGCTCCTCATCATTTAAGTTTTAATGTGACATTGCAGTAATTCAGTCACATCTTCAGGCTTTACTTCTAATTCTAGTTCTCTTGCTATTTCCACCACATATGCAGTTACTTCCTCCATTGAAGTCTTGAACCCCCCCAAAGTCATCCATGAGGTTTGGAATCAACTTCTGGTAAACTTGTTATTGTTGATATTTTGACTTCCCATGAAACACTAATGTTCTTAATGGTATCTAGAAGGGCGAATCCTTTCTGAAAGGTTTCAATTCACTTTACCCGTATCTATCGGAGAAATCACTATGGCAGCTATTCTTTATAAGACATGTTTCTTAAATAATAAGACTTGAAAGTTGAAATGACTCCATGATCCATGGGCCACAGAATGGATATTGTGTTAGGAGGCATGAAAATAACATTCATCACTCTATACATCTCTGTCAGAGCTCTGTGACAGAAACGTGAAGTGAGCACATACTGTTGCAAAAATGGCACCAGTAGGCTTCCTCAACATAGTTTCCACAAACCTTCAATTTGTGTTTAAAAAGAAATGCAGTATCTGTGAAACTCAATAAAGTGCAATACATTAAAACAAATATACTTGTGCTTAACTCACATATTACTGTAATTAAACTCTGTATGACTTTTTTTTTTTTTTAACCGTGAGTACACTAGTTTCAGAATTTCCTAGAAAACTTATAGCAGGCCGGGTGTCGTGGATCACATCTATAATCCCAACAGTTTGGGAGTCCAAGGTGGGTGGATCAGTTGAGGTCAGGAGTTTGAGACCAGCCTGGCCAATATGGTGAAATTCTGTCTCTATCAAAAATGCAAAAATTATCTGGGCATGTTGGCATGTGCCTGTAATCCCAGCTACTCGGGAGGCTGAGACAGGAGAATCACTTGAACCCGGGAGACAGAGGTTGCAATGAGCCGAGATCACACCACTGCACTCCAACTTGGGTGACAAGTTGAGACCCTGTCTCAAAAAAAAAAAAAAAAAAAAAAAAAACTTTTAGCAGATGCATAGTTTCTTATTTTAAAATCTCCCTTCTTTGGGTGTTTTATGCTTGGTTCTTTAGTTTTAGTTGCTTTAAATTTACAGTTTAGTGAATTAATGATCCTTTTTTTTTTCTTAGAAAACACAACAAAACCATATTTACCATCACGTGCACTAACAAGACAGCAAGTTCGTGCTCTGCAAGATGGTGCAGAGCTTTACGAAGCAGTGAAGAATGCAGCAGACCCAGCTTACCTTGAGGTGAGAGAGTAAGAGGACATATAATGAGGCTTGATGATTATTCAAGGTGGGAAGCTATTTTAGACTCTCTGGCCATCACGGGAAGGAATATGTTGAAATGCTGCATTTGTCAGAAGGGATGTGTACATTTCTGGGATTTTCAGTGATGTGCCAAACCAGTGTGGTGGTACGTTTTCAACTCTATAGCAAGTAGAGGATGGGAGGGTTCTAGAATTTTATATATTAAATAAATTTGGTTTAAAATACAGGCAAAACTTGTTTGTTTTATTTTTGTCCCTCCTGTACTCTGAAGCAAAAACCTTTTTTATTTTTAAGATAAAACAAATATCTTCAAAGTAATGGCTTAGTTTCCATGTTCTTAGCTGTTTCTCAAGTCCTATGTGGAGTTTACTTGATAATCCTCTACCCTAAGGGTAATTCGGTAGATATGTTTCAGAAGCTCTAAATTGTTAGAAGTAGCATAGGCTTTAGAATCGTGGCATTCTCATTTTATTAACAAAGTAAATGAGAATAAAATAGCTGGCCAGGCACGGTGGCTCACGCCTATAATCCCAGCATTTTGGGAGGCCGAGGCAGGCAGAATACCTGAGGTCGGGAGTTCGTGACCAGCCTGGCCAACATGGTGAAACCCCATCTCTACTAAAAATACAAAATTAGCCAGGTGTGGTGCGCATGCCTATGATCCCAGCTATTCAGGAGGCTGAGACAGGAGAATCGCTTGAATCCAAGAGGCAGAGGTTGCAGTGAACCCAGGTCATGCCATTGCACTCCAGCCTGGGCAACAAGAGCAAAACTCCGTCTCAAAAAAAAAGCTATTAAATGGGCATAAAATATTGTTTTAGGATCAAATAAATAATCTATATAAAAGTTCCATATAAATGTTAGTTACTATTATTAGAACATAATTTTATATATTAAGCTACCTCCTAAATGTTTAGACGGTAGATACCTAAAAAAATTCAAATTCTAAGATTAGTTTGTTAGATAGGAAGGAGCAAATATTTTACCAAAACTGCTGGTTGTTAATTGATTAATTTCATTTACTTCATGACTTAATAAATCTTGTGAATATAGCCTTGAATTTCTTAAATAGTGGGACGACAAAATAAACAGTATTTCATCAGTAATGTAAGCAGTGCTGTACTGAGTAAAATTCCCTCCTGTTCTGAAATGTTACAATTTGGGTTCTCCCTGTGAGAAGTGAGTCCAGTTTTAAAACTTGTGAGTATACTTGCTGCAGGTCTGAAAATGAAGGCTTTATGATTATTTCTTGAAATATTATTTGCCTCTATCTTTTATAATATTATTTGTCAAAGCTTGTGCATTCTATGTATCAGCATGAAGACAGCTTTAATTTCATCCACAGAATTTAACAATTTTTTTTGTCTGGACATAAGGGAGCAGAATAAGAGTTGGAGTAGGGCCTTGCCCAGCCACTCTGTAACTGGACAAGTAATGTATTTCTTAGGACCTCATTTCTACCTTCTATCAAGGGAAAACCTAACAGTAGGTTATCTTTAGGGTTCTAAATGCCTATGAGTCTATGAGATTTTACTTTTTTAAAGTTATCTTTGTAATTCTTTGAGGAGAACATAGGCATCCATTTTTAAAACAGTCCTTTTAGAATTTGTTTTAAGTAACAATGTTGAATGTTGGCCTTCTGAAATCAGGTTTTACAACAAAATGGTTTAAACACTGCCTGCATATTTAGAATCTCTATACCTCCATAGGATACAGAGATTGGATAGTCTCCCTTCCCAGTATAGATTAGGATATTAAGATGTATAATATCCTAAAGTGTAGCAGCAGTCTGGTATGTTACATGTCGAAATTCCATTTCCTATTTTATTTGTTTATTGATTTATCTGTTTATTTTTGTTACACTGGGTAAGATTCCCAAGAGGTACAGGTAGAAATTTGCTAAAGTGAGTAGGACAGAAGTGTAGAGGCAAACATAAAAGTATGTTTAGTACATATCTGTTTTAAATTGTGTCTACTATTTAACAGTTAATGAAATTATACTCCCAGGGCTAAGAATCAAGGTTCTGGGGCCAACCTCTGCCTATGTGGTTTGTGCAAATTAGTTGTTCTCTTTGTGCCTCAGTTTTACCTACAACACGGAAACAATGAATATTACCTACCTCATGGATTGTTGTGAAGATTAAATGAGTTAATACATTTACTACACATAGATCTATTTCTCAAAATAATGAGCATTCAAATGTTAGCCATCTGTAATGTAGATGGTGATGATTATGATTATTAGAGTACATTTATAATTGGAGGATCATTTTTGCCTTAGGGAAACAGAATTATTAACAGTTTGAGGCACCTGAGAATACTATGTGAGAAACAGATTACATTAACCACACCCTGAGGATGAGCTCTAATTTTGTTGTATTTGTCCTGTTTAAAGCGATCCGGTTACAATGATGGGACTTTTTAGTTTTAATTGCTTTTTATTCCAATATCTTAAATGGTCACAGGGTTATTTCAGTGAAGAGCAGTTAAGAGCCTTGAATAATCACAGGCAAATGTTGAATGATAAGAAACAAGCTCAGATCCAGTTGGAAATCAGGAAAGCCATGGAATCTGCTGAACAAAAGGAACAAGGTTTATCAAGAGATGTCACAACTGTGTGGAAGTTGCGTATTGTAAGCTATTCAAAAAAGGAAAAAGATTCAGGTGTGTGTGTAAATGCTTTGTTTTTATCAGTTTTATTAAGTTAAAAAATGGCCTTACTAACAAAATGATTATAAATCCAGATAAAGTATAAAGTTAGTTTATAACAAAGAAGCAAAAACCACCAACGCCTACAAAGAGATAATATAAAAGATAATCTGTATTTATTTTGAAACAAAAATTTAAATGATAATCACTTCTTCCATTGCGTCTTTCTCATCTTTCTCTGAACAGTTATATTGAGTATTTGGCGTCCATCATCAGATTTATATTCTCTGTTAACAGAAGGAAAGAGATATAGAATTTATCATCTTGCAACTTCAAAATCTAAAAGTAAATCTGAAAGAGCTAACATACAGTTAGCAGCGACAAAAAAAACTCAGTATCAACAACTACCGGTACAAACCTTTCAGTGTGATTTTTCAGTTTTGATAAGTGCTTGTTAGTTTATGGAATCTCCATATATTGAATTTTTGTTTTGTTTTCTATAGGTGTCAGATGAAATTTTATTTCAGGTTTACCAGCCACGGGAGCCCCTTCACTTCAGCAAATTTTTAGATCCAGACTTTCAGCCCTCTTTTTCTGAGGTGGACCTAATAGGATTTGTAGTTTCTGTTGTGAAAAAAACAGGTAATGCACAATGTATTTAATTTTTTTGTTTATTCTTTTGAAAAACATTGTCTTTTAAAATCTCTTATGATTAGTTGGAGCTACCAGTTGGCAATTTGCTAGCTAGTGATCTGAAAGTAAGCGTCTTTGAACCTCAGATTTTTAATGAAAAGCAATTCAATATTATTTCAGGGGTAACAGTTTACATCCCAGTCTGTGCTACTTAATTTTATAGAAATTGTCCTTAATTTTATTTTCTGCAATTTATGTTTTCTTACTATTTCTAATGTATGTGTTTATCCCATTGTGATGTTATATTGATGTCCTCAATTTATTGCTTTGGCCATCACTCTCTACTTTTCATTGTACAGGGCTGTTTATTATCTCAGAGTCAGGCTTTAATTTTATTGAATATATGGTCTTACTAAGTTCAACAGCATGAACCTATTGTGAAGAATTCAAGAGTTTTCTTCTGTTTGTTGAGTTTTGTTTTCTTAGGAGTTTTGTTCTTTCTCTTTTGCTTTTTTAAATTTTCTCGTTTTTTAAATGTGTTTGTGTTTGCTTAGTTATGTTTTAGTGCTTTGTGGGGTTTTCTTTGACTATATTATATTAGTAAGCCACATTGTTCCCATGCCATTTTATTTCATCTTGATCATATTTGGGTGACTCTTTTCACACATTTTATTGTTATTATAGAAGGTGGATAACTTTTGTTTATTTAATTCATCGATATTTAATGACTGTTATGTACCAGACACTGTTTTAAGTGCTGGGTACATAGCAATTAACAAAACAGATAGAATCCCTGCCCTCATAGAGCTTACATTATGAGGTTGGGGGAGGGAGAGTACAAACAAAGAAATAAGTAACGTACATGTGTATAGTTTTTTTTAGTGCTCAGAAAAAAAAGATTAAGTGGTTGGGAGGGTAATGTTAGGGAAGAGAGAGGGCTGTAATTTTAGATTGAGAGGTGAGGAGAGAGACCTCCCTGGAAGGTTGACATTTGAGTGAAACTTGAAGGAATTGAGTGAGTGAGGTGAGGCATGTGGCCATGTGGGAAAGAGCTTTCCAGGCAATTACAAAGGTAGTGGTGCGGCAGGATCATCCCTAGTGTACCATTGAGCACTGGCAGAGACCAGAGAGTGAGAAGTAACAGCCAGGGACAGAGGCAGTGAAGAGCCAGGTTGTATGGGGGTCCTTGTGTGAACTGTAACTTCCTGTGATGACAGGACGTCACAGGAAGATTCCAGGTGGAGGGACACAGTCTGACAGGTTTTCACAGGATCATTCAGGCCGCTGTGTTGAGAATAGGCTGTAGGGGGCGCAAGAGTACAAACAAGCCATTTGGAGGCTCTTTCAAGCACTTAGGCAAAAGATGAAGATGAACCAAACAAAAGCAATGTAAGTGGTGAGAAGCAGTCAGATTCTTCTTCTATTTTGAAGGTAGGGGGACAGTGCAGGATGGTCTGAGCATTGGGAAGAATGGAACTGCCACTTAGAAAGAAAGACTGAAAGAAAAGCAAGTATTTGGGGAAGTTCAGGAGCTCAGTTTTAGATGCTTATTAGGCATCTAAGTAGAAACGTCTACTTGATGGTTACATAGGAGTCTGTTCAGAGGAATGGCTGGATATGAATTTGGGAGTCATCAACATACAGGGGACATTTTTTTTTTTTTGAGACGGAGTCTTGCTCTGTCGCCAGGCTGGAGTGCAGTGGCACGATCTCAGCTCACTGCAAGCTCCACTTCCCGGGTTCACGCCATTCTTCTGCCTCAGCCTCCAGAGTAGCTGGGACTACAGGCGCCCGCCACCACGCCTGGCTAATTTTTTTTGTATTTTTAGTAGAGATGGGGTTTCACCATGTTAACCAGGATGGTCTCAATCTCCTGACCTCGTGATCCACCGCCTCGACCTCCCGAAGTGCTGGAATTACAGGCGTGAGCCACTGCGCCCGGCCGGCCATACAGGGGACATTTAAAGCCAGGAGACTGGATGAAGTCACTGTGGGCATGGGAGTAGATAGAGAGGGAAGAGATCGAAGACCTGATTGAAGCCTTTTATACTTAGAAGCAGGGAAATATAAATAGAAATGTCGATATAGGAATCAGTAAAAGAAATAGAGGAATGGCCAGAGAGGTTGGAGGAATGCTGGAAAGAGTGAGGTATGCTGAAAGCCAAGAGAATAAAAAAATTGTCGAGTAGTGAGAGTGATTAAGTCTGCCAAATGCTATTTCATAGAATTGATAATGAAGTGAGGACCAAGAATTGATCATTGGCTTTAATACCGTGGAGGAGCACTTTCAGTGGACTGAAGTAGGGCAAAGGAAATGGAGGGAAAGGAGGAATGATAGTGAATATAGGTATTTCGAGGATTTTTGCTTTAAGAGAAGAAGAGAAATTAATCAGTAGCCAGAAGGGGAATTGGGATCAAGAGAACATTTGCTTTTTCAGATGAAAGTGCTAATAGCATACTGATGAGATACTGTATGCTAATGAGAAAGATCCAATAAAGGGTAAAATGCAAGATGGAAGGAAAGCAGGAACAGCTGTAGGGCACTGTTCTCAGGTACTGTGTGGTATGGTCTCTAGAGGCTCTGTTCAGATTGGCCTTAACTAGCAGTAGAGACTGTTCATCTGTAATCACAGGAAAAAAGAGTAAAGTACGTAGGTACAGATACCAGTGGAAGAGTTGATATACAAGAGGAAACTTCTGGCAGACCTCTTTTGATTGCTTCTGTTTCCTCGCTGAAACAGGGCACAAAATCATCAGCTGAGAGTCGGAATGAAGAAAAGGGGGCCAGATGTGGTGGCTCACGCCTGTAATCCCCACACTTTGGGAGGCCGAGGCGTGTGGATCATGAGGTCAGGAGATCGAGACCATCCTGGCTAACACAGTGAAACCCCTTCTCTACTAAAAATACAAAAAATTAGCTGGGCATGGTGGCGGGCACCTATAGTCCCAGCTACTCGGGAGGTTGAGGCAGAATGGCGTGAACCCGGGAAGTGGAGCTTGCAGTGAGCTGAGATCGCGCCACTGCACTCCAGAGTGGGAGAGAGAGCGAGGCTCCTTCTCAAAAAAAAAAAAAAAGAAGAAGAAGAAAAGGGTGTTGAAGGTTTGAGAGAAAAGGAAAGGCATGAAATAATTATCTAAGAAAGCCGTAGAGTAGGCAGGTGCAGTGGCTCACGCCTGTAATCCCAGCACTTTGGGAGGCCGAGGCGGGCGGATCACAAGGTCAGGAGATCGAGACCATCCTGGCTAACACGGTGAAACCCCGTTTCTACTAAAAATACAAAAAAAATTTAGCCGGGCATGGTGGCGGGCGCCTGTAGTCCCAGCTACTTGGGAGGCTGAGGCAGGAGAATGGCGTGAACCCGGGAGGCGGAGCTTGCGGTAAGCCGAGATCGCGCCACTGCACTCCAGCCTGGGTAACAGAGCGAGACTCCGTCTCAAAAAAAAAAAAAAAGAAGAAAGTGGTAGGGTAAATGGACTAAGTAAGTACGTCATGACTGCCAGGGCCCACTGGAGGTTTAATGTTCATGAATATATTGTAGTTGTGTGATATTTTTTCAGACGTGTTCAACTCTGATGGTGTGGGCATGAAGTAGTTGGAAAGGAGAATTTAACCAGGTCTGTAGTTTAGCTGGGTAAGTAATGCAAAGCAAGAAGGGCAAAGAATCTGGGGGTATATGCAAAAGGAGGATCTAAATAATTGACCTTGGACACAATGCAGAGCAAAGAAGAGACATTAGAGGAATCTGGATCAATGAACAGGAGATAAGAAAAGTTGATTGTAGGCCCCAGTGGGTTTGAGTTAGGGTTTTAGAGGGAGTGAACTGGGCAGATCAAAGGTAGGTGGTTGAAGAAGGAGGTACTTTTTAAATTGAGATTCTGGGGGAAATGGAGTTATTGGAAATAAAAGTCTTAGGTATGTCCACTGGAGTGAGTTACCAATGGAAAATAGAGGACATGACCATTTAAGAAGAAAACAAGGAACTTGGGAGCAACAGAGTGTTGGAAGGATTGCCTGTGAGGCTACTGAAATTTCCAGGAAACAAGACCATCGTGATGACAGAATGACAGTGAGTTATGAGTTAAAATCTTCAAGAAATGAAAAGGAATGAGTGAGCCGGGGTCAATGGATGCCTGTAGCAAGGAACAGTAATGAATGACAGAGTCTGATAACATGAGATTCAAAACTGAGTGTTTTTAGAGTGGGAGGAGCAGCAGTGAAGCATGAGGAAGACATCTGCCTCATCTCGGCCTCCAGTAGCACAGGGTCTGCAAGGGCAACTGTGCCGGCAGACAAGAACCAGGTTTGTTGCAACAAGATGGCAGTGAGAGCACCTGCAGGGAAGGGTGAGGGTGGTGGAGATCTTACTGAGTTCCAGAGGCCCCAGTGAAAGGATTCCAGGAGACGGAGAGGTAGGAGGAGAGATAGTGCCCAGAAAGGCCACGTCCAAAACCTGGAAACGGAATCCAGGGAATTTGGAATGACCGAGAGCCTGTGCTGCCTTTTTTAAATGTTTTAATTTTTGTGTGTATATAGCAGGTGTATATATTTATGGGGAAGCCTGTGCTTGTTATGGGGACTAACACGAGATTAGCTCTTGGCCCCAAGGCAAGGTGTGGGGGGAGAAGAAAAAGTGAGGAGGCCTAGATGTCAGAGGAGTCTGGCTAGACCACTACAGAACTGCTGCCTAGTTCACAGCAACCATGAGTAAAAATGCTGACGATCATAGGGTCAAGGGTAGTCTGGAGCAGTTAAGATGTCACTTTACATGGGAAGTATCAATTAAAGATGATGTAATGCCTGATTTGGAAAACAGAGTCTTGGACCAGATTGGGTTTCTAGACACTAAATTCAGTGTGGGAATACACAACCTACTAGCCTATGTGAAACACCTGAAAGACCAGAATGAGGAAGTGCTGGAGAACTTGAAAGAAGCTGAAGACTTAATCCAGAAAGAACGTGCCAATCAGTTAGATGTGAGAAGTCTGGTAACCTGGGGCAACTTTGCCTGGGTGTATTACCACATGGGCATACTGGCAGAAACCCAGACTTACCTGGACAAGGTAGAGAACATTTGCAAGAAGTTTTCAAATCCTTTCTGTTACCAAATGGAATGTCCAGAGATGGACTGTGAGGAAGAACGGGCCTTGCTGAAATGTAGAGGAAAGAATTATGAACAGGCCAAGGCCTGCTTTGTAAAGAATCTGTCAGTGGATGCTGAAAACCATGAACTCAACTCTGGGTATGCCATCACGACCTGGATGGCTTTAAATTAGCAACAGGGGATCGCAAGTCATTTTCTTTGCCTACCCTAAGGCAGGCTGTCAGGCTAAATGTAGATGATGCGTATAGTAAGGTTCTCCTTGCCCTGAAGCTTCGGGATGAAGGACAGGAAGCTGAAGGAGAAAAGTGCATTGAAGCAGCTCTGGCCAATATGTCCACGCAGACCTTTGTCTTTGGATATGCAGCCAACTTTTACTGAAGAGAAGGATTTGTGGATGAAGCTCTTGAGCTGTTAAAAACCTCCTTGCAGGCAACTCCCACTTCCGCCTTCGTGCCTCACCATGTAGGGCTTTGTGACAGGGCACAAAAGATCCAAATGAAGGAAGCTACCAACAGGCAGCCTAGACGGCAGAACAGAGAAATGGTAGACAAAATGATAAGATCAGCCGCCTTTCATCTTCAATCCGCTGTGGGACAAAAGCCCACATTTGAGATTGCCTGTATAGACCTGGCAGGAATGTAGATGGAAGCAAGCAATCACAGAAAAGCTGAAGACACTTTTCAAAAAGTGTTATGCATGAAACCAGTGTAGAAGAAATAATGCAAGACATATATTTGCACTGTGGTAGAGTTCAGGAATTTCAAAAGAAATCTGATGTCAGTGCAATTATCCCTTATTTAAAAGCAATACAAATAGAAAAGGCATCATTTTCAAGGGATAAAAGTGTCAATTCTTTGGATAAATTGGTTTTAAGGAAACTTCAGAGAAACGTGTTAGACTTGGAAAGCTTAAGCCTCCTTAGGTTTCTGTACAAATTGAAAGGAAACATGAATGAAGCTCTAGAGTACTATGAGTGGGCCCTGAGACTGGCTGCTGAGTTTTAGAACTCTGTGGCACAAGGTCCTTAGGCACTCAAATATTGACCACTTTCATATTTCATTTGATTTTTTGTTAACGTATACTAATCGAGGCTGAGGTGAGTGGATCACCTGAGGTCAGGAGTTCGAAACTAGCCTGGCCAACATGGCGAAACCCCTTCTCTACTAAAAATATAAAAATAAGCCAGGTGTGGTGGCACACACCTGTAATCCCAGCTACTCGGGAGGCTGAGGCAGGAGAATCGCTTGAACCTGGGAAGCGGAGGTTGCAGTGAACTGAGATCACAGCACTGCACTCCAGCCTGGGCCACAGAACGAGACTGCATCTCAGAATAAAGAAAAAGTGATAATCATCTTTTCTGCTTGCTGTTTTCAGAAACATATTATGTAATTCACTGTAATGATGTAATTCTTACAATTTGTACAATTTGTATCAAATTTGATAAAATATTAGTTGCATTCAACAATTAGTGAATCAATGTGTGTGCGCATGTAAGAGAAACCATTTGTATGAGTGCTATGAAATAGAAAAAAAATGTTAGGTAGATTTGTAGGAAATAAAACAGTGGACTTACACTAAAATAAAAAAGTGAGAAGGTCGGCGCCGTGACTCAGCGTAATTCATGACTCTCTACTTATCCAAGATTAATTTTTTTTCTCCTCTCTTAGTTACGGTGTGAGGGCTGGATATTTGAGTTTCTATTCATGATACAGTATATATCCCTGGAAGATGTCTCTGGTTCTAGATCGTTTTTCTCAGTTCAGTGAGTAATGCTGTGTATTTACTTGCTATAACAAAGAACCACAGACTGGGGACTTAACGGAAATTTGTTGTCTCACAGTTCTGGAGGCTGGAAATCCAAGATCAAAGTGTTGGCAGGGTTAATTCCTTCTGAGGCTGTGAGAATCTGTTCAGTGTCTCTCTCTTTTGCTTCTGGTGATTTGCTGGCATTTTTTGACATTCTTTGGCTTGTAGATATCTCGCCTCCACCTTTGCCTTCATTGTAAGATGGTGTTCTCCCAATGTACATGTCTGTATCTAAATTTCCCCATATATTAGGACTCCACTCATTATATTAGAGCCTACCCATATGTATGGGTGGAGGATTACCCAGGTGCTGAGGCAAGAGACTGAAGGTACAAACTGTTTCAGTATAATAAAGAAAATAGAGTAAGAATAGTCATAATACAAATTAAAGAGATCATCATGGACAATTAGCAATTATTATTATAAACGTTAATCATTAGCTTTTAATATTACTCTTTGTTGCATTACTAATATAACCTAGGAATAACCGGTGGGTATAGGGTCAGGTGCTGAAGGGACATTGTGAGAAGTGACCTAGAAGGCAAGAGGTGAGCCTTCCGTCATGCCCACATAAGGGCCGCTTGAGGGCTCCTTGGTCAAGCGGTAAGGCCAGTGTCTGGGAAGGCACGTCTTACTTAGCTTGGAGGAGTCAGGGAACATTCTGCTCCACCAGCTTCTTTTGGAAGGCTGGATATTACCCAGACCTGCCCGCAGTCATCCAAAGGCCTAAACCCCTCCCTGTGGTGCTATGCTTCAGTGGTCACACTCCTAGTCCACTTGCATGCTTCTCCCATACTCCTGGTTCCTCTTTGAAGTTTGTAGTAGATAGCAGTAGAAGAAATAGTGAAAGTCTTAAAGTCTTTGATCTTGTAAGTGCAGAGAAGAAAACGCTGACATATGCTGCCTTTCCTCTGCTTCGGCTACCTAAAAGGGAAGCCCCCCCCCCCCCCCCCCGTCCTGCAATCGTGTGACTTGCTTTACCTTGTCAGTCACTTAGAAGATTCACTCTCCTTACCCTGCCCCCTTTTTTTGTATGCAATAAATATCAGCGAGCCCAGCTGTTCGGGGCCACTACCGGTCTCTGTGTCTTAATGGTAGTGGTCCCCTGGGCCCAGCTGTTTTCTCTTTATCTCTTTGTCTTGTGTCTTTATTTATTACAATCTCTTATCTCCGCACATGGGGAGAACACCCACTAAGCCCTGTCAGGCTGGACCCTACACATATGACCTCATCTTGTTTTCTTTCTTTGAGGTAGGGTCTCACCCTGTTGCCCAGGCTGGAGTGCAGTGGTGCGATCTCAGCTCACTGCAACCTCCTCCTCCCCAGTTCAAGCAATTCTCATGCCTTAGCCTCCCGAGTAGCTGGGACGACAGGCACGTGCCACCACACCTGGCTAATTTTTTGTATTTTAGTAGAGACGGGGTTTCACCACGTTGCCCAGGGTGGTCTTGAATTCCTGAGCTCAGGCAATCCGCCTGCCTCAGCATCACAAAGTGCTGGGATTAAAGGCTTGAGCCACTGTGCCCAGCCTGTCTTAGGATTTTTCGACTTTATAATGGTCTGAAAACAAAACATGAGTACCTTACAACCATTCTTTTTCACTTTCAGTATAGTATGCAGTAAATTACATGAGATACTCAACACTTTTTTTTTTTTTCATAAAACAGGCCTTGTGTTAGATTATTTTGCTCAACTGGAGGCTAATATAAGCGTTCTGAACACCTTTAAGGTAGACTAGGCTAAACTCTATGCTCAGTAGGTTAAATGTATTAAATGCATTTTCTTTTTTTTTTTTGAGATTGAAAGTCACATTTATTGCCACGTGAAGGAAAGCCAATTAAGTCAAATTGATTAATGTTTGCGGAGTATATCTGTTTCGATCCTTTTGTTTTTAATCTACCTTGTCATATTTAAAGTGAGTTTCCTATAAGGAAGAAATAGTCGGGTTATAATTTTTTATCCACTCTCTCAGCCTCTGTCCATTGATTGGATATTTACATCACCTACAATGAAGGTAATTATTGATATGCCAGCATTCAACTCTGTCATTTTATTATTTGTTTTCTATTTGTTTCTCCTGCTTTTCATTCCTCCATTTCTCTTTTCTTGCCTTCCTAAAGGTTACTTAAATATATTTTAGGATTCCATCTTGATTTATTTTTAGTGTTTTCGGGTATTTTTGTATGATTTTTGTAGTTGTTTCTCTAGGTGTTACAACATACATGTATGACTTAACAACAGTCTACTGGTATCAGTATTCTATCACTCTAAGTGAAGTGTGAGAATTTTGCTTTCATTTTGATTTTGGAGGGAAAGGGATTGGATAGTGAGCATATACAGACCTTTATCTTCCCTACTTTCAAATACTACTTTCTTGGATATCATAGTATTATAATTTTTATTTTAATCATCAAGCATAATTTATAAACTGCATGAGGAAATAATAGTTTATCATATATGCCCATTTCTTAAACTCTTTCCATTGTTTCTTCCTCCATCCTATTGTCCTCAGTCCTGATGCTCTGAGAGTCCTCCTTTAATCTTCCCTTTTCTGTCTGAACAATTTCTTTTAGACAATCTTTGAGTTAGAGAAAATTATTTGAGTTTTCTCTCATCTCAGAATATTTTCTTTCTCCTTTACTCCTTGAGAATTGTTTCAGGATATAGAATTTGTAGTTGATAATTTTTTCTTTCAGTACTTGAAAAATATTGTGCCACTTCCTTCTGACCTCTGGTTTTAGATGAGAAATCTATCATCATTTAAATTGGTGTGTCCCTATTTAAATGCATTTTCAACTAACAACGGGTTTATTGTGACATAACCCCATCATAAGTCGTCCTCAACTGTGTTTCCAGATAAGGCTACATCCACAGGTACTGGGAATTAGTCACAAGGCATCCTGTAACATCCTGGAACCTTTCCTTATGTCAGTCAGTCCTGGTCACCTGTTTGTTCCCCTGCATTTTTTTCTCATTTCTGTTCAGAAGAAGAAAAAGGTAAAGATACTTCTTCTGTTGCTTTCCTTCAGATTTAGGAATAACAGAATTCTCAAAAATGTCATTTTACCAGTTTAGTTGGGGAAGGAGATTAGACTCTGAGCCTTCCTGTGCTTAGCTCTATGCATAATATTCTGTTTCTTAATCACCAGATTTTAAATTTTATATCATTATATGCCATGTTTGTAGGTTTTAGGTGAATGTTTCCTTTTTAAAATTTAATTTGTTGTTAAAGTTCTATTAGAAAGTTTCAAGGAGCCACCTTAAACCAGAAGTCTTTAACACCCAGATCTAGTCATGATGCCTCCCAGCTTAAAATCTTCAGTGGTCCCCTGTCCCTTAGAAAATGAAACCCAGACTCTTTCATATACCCCCAAAACCATTCAACTTCCTGCCTTAAACCACCACCATACACACGTCAGCTAAACTCTTTAATTTTAGGCTGGGCACGGTAGCTAATGCCTGTAATCCCAGGACTTTGGGAGGCTGAGGCGGGAGGCTCACAAGGCTAAGGATTTGAGACAAGCCTGGGCAACATAGTGAGATTCTGTCTCTATAAAAATAAAAACTAAATTTAAAAAAAAGAACTACTTTAAAACATAATAAAACAAACTGTACAATTTCATATTCCTTATGCACAATAACATTTAATGCTTCCTACCTTTAAAAATGTTCTTTGTTTTCCTTAGAATGCTCTTTTGTTCTCCCCCTTTTGATGAATTCGTCCTATTCATTATTTAGCTCAAATATTACCTCCCTAGTCAGATGCTTACAGTCTGGGTTAGATCCTCCTTTCTCCAGCTTTTGAAGCATTTTGTTTGTTTGGCTGTTTCAGCACTTGTCACATGGTCCATGATCCTACCTGTACATTTCTAAATAAGCCGCCTGCTAGCCCCAGTAATACAATGATCTCTTCAAGGACAGGGAGTCAGTTTGGATTTCTACTTCCACTTCGGACGTCATGGGTTGAAGCAGGGGTCAGCTGTTGAAAACTCCAGGTATACAGCATCTCATACAGTTCTCATAGTCACACTGTTCATTTGCTGTTATCATTCCACTTGACAGATGGGGAAACTGGAGCTCAGAGAGGTTAAGTAGCCTGCTCAGGGTCACAATGCTATGAATTGATTTGAACTCATACTTTCAGGCCGTAAAGCTCTTACATTCTTTCTTATACTTCATACTGACATGTATCAGTTATACAAAAGCAACATGAGCATTTGAGAGTTGGGCTTAAAGCAGGGACATCTATATTTTTAATGCTTTGTTACTGTATTACAGAAACACTGTGATATATAATGAGTTAATTAAATGAGAACATTTCTTAGGTTGGGAAAGATTTGTTTTGGGGAAAGCCTGTTTCCCTGGGAAACAGACTTACAGATTTCATGTAGGAGATTAGAAAATGCCCTTAGGAACAGCACCTGTGAGGAAGCAAATGCAGCAGGATTGGGCAGAAGGAGAAGAAAGGTTCAGTCAATCCCACAGGGACTTCTGGAGCTGGGACTTCGGAGTCATGCTAGTCTGAGGCAAGAGCCAGCCATTGCATACTGGCTCCTCCAGGGAGGGGCGTAGCCTTAAGCAAGACAACGCCTTTCAACAGAGGGCAAGTCCAAGAGGGAAGTCAGAGGTAAATTGTCAATAGCTAGCACTCCCCAGAAGCTGGAGGATCACGTGCCTTGGTCCGGAAGGGGATCTGCACCCGCACCATGGCATCCACTCCAGGTGGAATCTGACAGTGGTTTTATAAATTGCTAAGTCCTTTATTGTTTCAATGAAATTTTCTGAAAGGAATTTAAAAGATTTGAAGAATTCTATGCAAGTTCAGAGTAGGCCAGACCACAAAGCTGCAAGTTTCTTCTTATCCTTTTACCTTGTGAAGATTTACCTAGTGTAGGATTCTAAAAGTGTTACACTAAAAATTCTTCCAGTTGTTATCAGTTGTACAAGATGCATGATAATTGAAGAAATAAGTAAGGCTTCCATTTCTTTTGATGGAATTTGATCCAGACCTGAAACCTCCACTTATGAAAAAGTGAAATGAGGAAACTACACTGTTTAGGTTTTATTTTTCTGTATGTTAAATGTTTTTCAATAAACATGTATTTTATAATTGGGGAAAACAAGATATATTTAAAAAGGACATTTGGGAGAAGGACAGTACTATCATCAAGTTTTGAATATAATTAGAGGCAAATTCCAAAATTAGAAAATGGAACATGCTTGAGAAACTTACAAGTTCTTTAAAAGCCGTGTTTAAAATTAAGATCCATTAAATACATTTACTTGTAAAATGAAAAGAAAGAAAAGATGAACCAACACTTGCAATAGGATAAACAAGTCCTTATCTGAGAATGACATTTCCATTCCCTGTTATTTATAAGGGGTACATAATTCTCAGAGTAACAAAAGCAAGAAAGTATAAATAGTAGAATTAAATGCTTAGTGCCTCTTCCAACTCTAGCTTTCCTAGCCTCAGTTCTATCCTGGTTTATCCCAGGATAGAATAATGGATAGCACCTACCCATCTTTCACTTTAGAATTTTATAACTCTTGGCCAGGCGCGGTGGCTCACACCTGTAATCCCAGCACTTTGGGAGGCCAAGGCAGGCGGATCACTTGAGGCCAGGAGTTCAAGACCAGCCTGGCCAACATGGCTTGAACCCGGGAGGCGGAGGCTGCAGTGACCCAAGATTGCACCACTGCACCCCAGCCTGGGCCACAGAGCGATACTCCGTCTCAAAAAAAAAAAAAAAAAAAATTTATAACTCTTTTTATTTTGAACTAATTTCAGACCTTTAAAAAAGTTGCAGAAATAATGGAATTTTCAAATATTCCTCACCTAGCTTCCCCGAATGTTAACATCTTGCATAACTGTAGTACAGTTAGAATCAGAAAGTTAATAGTGGTATAATTATTACCCATACTGTAGATGTATTTGAAAAATTATTTGAGTTTAAGGTATTTTACCCTGTTTCGCCTTTTTTGTTCTAGGATCCCACATTGCATTTAGTCATTTTTTTCCCCTGTATTTTCTACCAATCTTTAACACTTCCTGTCTTCTTTTTCATGATCATTATGCTTTTCAATGGACTGATCAGTTATTTTGTAGCATTCCCCTCAATTTGAGTTCGTCTGATGTTTTCTCATGACTAGGATGAAGTTATGCATTTCTGGCAAGACTACCACTGAAGTGATGATGTGTCTTTCTCAGTGCATCATATCAAGGGGTTAATGATGTTGATCTTAATCACTTGGTTAAGGTGGTATCTGCTGGGTTTCTCTTCTGTAAAATAACTTCCTTTTTCTTTGTGGTTAATAAATATCTTGGGGGAGATTCTTTGAGACTGAATCCTATTTCACATCAAACTTTAGCATTCATCAGTTGATTTTGTTTGCAACAATTATTACTGTGGTATTTGCCTAATTATGATTTTTTCCCCCCTTTCTTTCCTTCTACATTAATTGGAATTCATTGGAATTCTATAAGGAAAAGCTGTGCGCTTTCCTCCAGTGTACTTATTTGGTTATTTATATCAGTGTGGACTTAAGAACATTTATTTTATTCTGCAGGTTAAAATTTCGTGCCTTCATTATTTTATTGTTTAACTTTTTTTTTTAGTTTTGACCATTAGGAGCTTTTTCATATGGACTCCTGTGTTCTTTCAACAAGCTTTCTTCACTTTTTGAACACTTCCCTATTTTTTGACATCATAAGATGTTCCAAGTTCATCTTGTATGTTCCCTGCCCTAGTCTTGGAATCGGCCATTTCTCTTGGCTCCTTTTTTTAGTAGAAAATGGTGTTTAGATCCAAGATCTGGTTGCTAGATATGCTCATTACTTTACTGTGGAGGCATCAGTACTGCCAGGCCCTCTCAGCAGACAGAGGTGGGAAATGTTTGTCTTCCATTTTGGATTCCCTCGTTATCTAGTTGGATTTGTTTGTTGATTGGTTTGTTGGGCATGTGAAATATCACTGTGGTTCTTGGAGTCAGACCTGTACAAAAAGATATACTGAATGTCACTTCCTTCTCATCCCTGCAGTCCCAATCCTAATCCTCCTTTTTCCCCCACTCACACCCTGTTCCTTTAGTTTCTGGCTTATCCTTCCTGATTTCTTTTGCTCAACTGAACAGATACATGTATATTTTCTTATATCCCTTCTTCCTTATAAGAAGGGGAACATACTCAGCCTTTCTTTTGTGCTTTTCTTTTTTAACTCAACACTGTATCCTGGAAATCAGTTCATAGAAATCGTCCTCACTCTTTTACAGCTACGTGGTACACCATTGTTTGGATGTACCATAGTTTATCCAACTCTATCCTGTATATGTATAAAAGCTGCTTCCAATATTTTATCATTATAGTGTTTCAGTGAGTAACCTTGTTCACAGGTGTTTTCATGAATCTTATGTTCATGTGTATTTTACTGTTATTAGAGGTCTATCTTCAGAGTGGAGTACAAGAAATGGGATTACAGGATGGAAAGGTAAATGCATATGTGACTTTGCTAGGTGTTGCCAAATTTATCTCCAGAAAGCTTGCACAGATCCGTACTCCTGTCAGCAATGTGTGTGTATACCTACTTCCACATGACCTCAGTAAAAGAATGTGTTGTCATATTGGTATTGAAATTTTAGCACTGTAAGTAACAGGTCATTTTGGAAAACCTGAGCTTTCACCAAATTCAGCTATTTTGATTTGCTTTTACTATTAGCATATACCAAAACAAATAGGCATATTAGAGGTTCCTTCCTTGCATCTTAAAATTCATCTAACACATCTATAATAACATTTTTTTTCCTCCATTCTAGGACTTGCTCCTTTCATCTATTTGTCAGACGAATGTTATAATTTACTGGCAATAAAGTTTTGGATAGATCTTAATGAAGACATCATTAAGCCTCATATGTTAATTGCTGCAAGCAACCTCCAGTGGCGACCAGAATCCAAATCAGGACTTCCTACTTTATTTGCTGGAGATTTTTCTGTGTTTTCTACTAGTCCAAAAGAGGGCCACTTTCAAGAGACATTCAACAAAATGAAAAATACTGTTGAGGTAAGGTTACTTTTCAGCATTACCACACATTTTGGTATTTTTCTGTTTTGACAGTCAAGTATCAAGGAAATAGCTTTTACACAAATTGGATAGTTGAGGTAGTATGTGAGGTAAAGTTTAATCATATATTTATTGCCCATGAACCTCAGGAGATGGGGGAATGGGGAAATGACAGCAACTAGAAAGAGAAGAATGACTTGAAGGGAAATGAGTTAGGAGAATTTGTGAGAAGGATGTTCAGAAATGCAGACCATGTAAGCAAACTGGAAATTGGTTACAAGAATAATCTGAGTTATCTGTGGTTTGCAGCAGTTGGCATTGTGGTTAGTTAATAATATGGAGACTACAGGTTTACATTTAAACTCCATATCTAGTGTTTTATACAGATTATATCTCTGATTTGAATTAATCCCAGATAAGAGACACTGAAATTATTTTCCCTAGATCATGTATCCATTTTCTGCTTAAATCTGTATATACATTATATAATATTAGCTGGTGTTTATTGAGTGTTTACTATGTGTCAGACCTTGTTCTAACCTTCTCATTTCATTCTCCCACAACCCTATGAGGTAGGGAACTGTTTTTCTATTTTATCAGTGAGAAACAGGTTAAATGGCTTGCCTTAGGTCAAATGCCAAGTTAGTAAAACTAGGATTCATACTTAGGCCATCGAATGCAGAACCCAAACTAGGAACTGCTATGCAATGCTGCTTCCCAGTAAAATTTGAGATTTCATGAATTGGTAACTAGTGAAGAATACACAAAAAATAAGCCTCCTAATTCTATAGTTTAATATTTGAAATGTGTGTTATTCAGAATTTATATAAAAATATATTTTTAAAGCATTAGAATAGCTGTATAAAGAAAGCTATGTTGATATTTTACCTAAAGACTCTATGCATAATGAATAACACTCTGCTATAT
Source organism: Mandrillus leucophaeus (assembly GCF_000951045.1). NCBI lineage: Eukaryota > Metazoa > Chordata > Mammalia > Primates > Cercopithecidae > Mandrillus > Mandrillus leucophaeus. The sequence continues at coordinate 841,679 of NW_012105908.1, forward strand.
CTAGTTTCTCAATGAGGGGTGGGAGTTGTATTCATTATTTAGTTCCCATACAGTGTATCTACTACTTACCCCCCAGATTTTCTTGTTTTTTGAAACAGAGTCTTGCTTTGTCATCCCCAGGCTGGAGTGCGGTAGCACAATCTCAGCTCACTGCAGTCTGCACCTCCTGGGTTCAAGCGATTCTCTTGCCTCACCCTCCCAAGTAGTTGGGACTACAAATGCGTGTCACCACGCCCAGCTAATTTTTGTATTTTTAGTAGAGACAGGGTTTCACCATGTTGGGCAGTCTGGTCTCGAACTTCTGGCCTCAAGTGATCTGCCCACCTTGGCTTCCCAAAGTGCTGGGATTACAGGCATGAGCCACTGAGCCCGGCCTACACCCCACATTTTCTCTGAGACATCTTCAAAGGCGGTTTACTAGTCCTGCTGAAGAGACAACTGTCATTTACATAGCATTTTAAAGTTTTACAAAATACTGTCATGAATTAGGTTAAACCATATGAAATTGCTGATATTTGACCAGCTGTGACTTTTCAAACAACAGTTTCATGTAGTTTAACCTATACATTATTTCAATTAATTCTTGGAACAGACGTGAGGTAGGTGAGGCAATTCTCTCTTTTCACTAACCTACGAAGTACCTTTATAGATGTGAGATGATTCCCAGCTATTAAGTAGTAAATAGAGCTGGGACTTGAGCCCCAATCTTCCAGCTTCAATTCAGGTCATATGACAGCTTGCTGATTAAACTAGATGACTAAGGAGATCTCTTTCCTTCAGACACACATACTTTTTCTCTCTTCCCCTCTCCCTATCAGCTAGATTCCCCTAAATCACTGATACTGGTTTTTGTAATTTTGCGTTGGCATGTTTGACAATTGGTATCACATTTTTGGTTTTTCATTCTTTTTTGGTCTGAACTTTTCATTTCTGCTTTTAAAGGAAATACTTTCGGAAACAAACATGTGGGTTTGCAATTTATAAAGCAACTTTTCCGCTTATTTTCTTAGAATATTGATATACTTTGCAATGAAGCAGAAAACAAGCTTATGCATATACTGCATGCAAATGATCCCAAGTGGTCCACCCCAATTAAAGACTGGACTTCAGAGTCGTACACTGCTCAAATCATTCCTGGTACAGGAAATAAGCTTCTGGTAAGTTAATGTAAACTCAAGGAATATTATAAGTATTATATATGGAGGCCATCGTATATTCTGTTGTATACCTAGTAAACATGGTAAAATGTAATTAAACTTAATTAGAAAGTGTTATGTGGTTCCTATAAATATAGGTTATTTAGAAATTTTATTTATTGAAGCAAGATATGAAACTTTGGGTGCAAACTTTCCAAACAGGTGCTTTCATATGCATGTGATTGAAAAGTGTTTTTGCCTATTTATTTCACTGTTCCATACAATTAGGGTTGTTTCTAAGCTGTTTGTAAGCTGTTTCTAAGCTGTTTAAGTGGTTAAATCACAGTAGATGCAAATCAAGCTAAAGTCTTTAATATTGGCTAATGGCTGATTCTTAAATAGCTAATACTTGCTAAGGGTATCTATATTAACTCATTTAATCCTCATAACAACCCCATGAGATAAAACCTACATCCTCACTTAACATTGTCAATAGGTTTCTGGAAACTGATTTTAAGGGAAGTGATATATAACAAAACCATTTATTTTTCTTATCAGTGTTCTAACAAAACGATGTTGAAGGAAATGACATTGCTCAAAGACCTGCTATATATTGTTTGACTCAAAGACACAGTTTCCAAGAAGCTGTCAATGATGTTAAGTGAGGACCTTACTGTATTATCCTCATTTTATAGATGAGGAGACTCATCTATAGAGAGCATAGAGAGAGGTTAAACAATTGCCTAATAAAGTCATAAAGCTAGAAAAGTAGATATTAGAACCCAGGTAGTGTGTGTTCTGAAGATGGCTTTAAAATATTTATGTTTGTTTAATCTGTTAATAATAAAAAAGAAAAGATTGAAGCGTAAGTGGTGTCCCCTACCTCCTTTTAATCTTTTACTGTGATTATTCCTCTTCTTCCTTTCTTTTAATGTCATTTTATATGCTCTTATGCAAAATTACTTCCATCTAGAATAGGAATAATGTGAATTGAAATCACCTAACCTATTAGCAATTAGGGGAGGGAGATTGTATGTAATATTTGCGTGCTTAAATATTTCCAATGAAAAAAGTTACTTCGATTTAGTTTTTTATGTTAGTATGTAATTATGATAGGCTACGTTTTAATTTTTTTATCAGATATCTTCTCCTAATTGTGAGCTATATTATCAAAGTCCTTTATCACTTTGTATGGCCAAAAGGAAGTCTGTTTCCACACCTGTATCAGCCCAGATAACTTCAAAGTCTTGTGAAGGGGAGAAAGAGATTGATGACCAAAAAAGCTGCAAAAGGAGAAGAGCCTTGGATTTCTTGAGTAGACTGCCTTTACCTCCACCTGTTAGTCCCATTTGTACATTTGTTTCTCCAGCTGCACAGAAGGCATTTCAGCCACCAAGGAGTTGTGGCACCAAATACCAAACACCCATAAAGAAAAAAGAACTGAATTCTCCTCAGATGACTCCATTTAAAAAATTCAATGAAATTTCTCTTTCGGAAAGTAATTCAATAGCTGATGAAGAACTTGCATTGATAAATACCCAAGCTCTTTTGTCGGGTTCAACAGGAGAAAAACAATTTATATCTGTCAGTGAATCCACTAGGACTACTCCCACCAGTTCAGAAGATTATCTCCGACGGAAAAGACGCTGTGCCACATCTCTGATCAAAGAACAGGAGCGTTCCCGCTCCGGTAAAGAAGAATGTGAGAACAATAGGCAGGACACAATTACAGCTAAAAAATACGAGCATTGCAAAGGTGACAATAAATCATTGACGCTTAACCTTTCCAGTGTGTAAAACTGGATATAATTTCAAACCACACGTTAGTACGTACGTTGCACAATGAGAAAAGAAATTGGTTTCAAATTTACCTAAGCATTTGTATATCAGATGTTCTTGGCCCGACTCTGTATTGGTATACTTTTGCTTCAGTTGCATATCTTTTTTTTTTTTTTTTTTTTTGAGACAGAGTCTTGCTCTGTCGCCCAGGCTGGAATGCAGTGGCCGGATCTCAGCTCACTGCAAGCTCCGCCTCCCGGGTTTACGCCATTCTCCTGCCTCAGCCTCCCGAGTAGCTGGGACTACAGGCGCCCGCCACCTTGCCTGGCTAGTTTTTTGTATTTTTTAGTAGAGATGGGGTTTCACCGGGTTAGCCAGGATGGTCTCGATCTGCTGACCTCGTGATCCGCCCGTCTCGGCCTCCCAAAGTGCTGGGATTACAGGCTTGAGCCACCGCGCCCGGCCGCTTCAGTTGCATATCTTAAAACTAAATGTAATTTATTAACTAATCAAGAAAAACATCTTTGGCCGAGCTCAGTGGCTCATGCCTGTAATCCCAACACTTTGAGAAGCTGAGGTGGGAGGAGTGCTTGAGGCCAGGAGTTCAAGACCAGCTTGGGCAACATAGGGAGACCCCCATCTTTACAAAGAAAAAAAGAATGGGGAAAAAAAATCTTTAAATCTTTGGATTTGATCACTACAAGTATTATGTTACAAGTGAAATAAACACCATTTTCTTTTAGATTCTGTCATTAAATGAAATGAGGTCTCTTAGTATATGCAAATAATTCCTTTTAGTTTAGCTACTATTTTAGGGAATTTTTTTTTTAAAGGTAACTCACTATGAAATAGTTTTCCTTAATGCACGTGTTGGTTCTGCTGTAGTTCCATCCTGTTCAAAAGGCAGGATGAATGTGATAGAGTGGTGTTTCCTTTTGAGCAATTCCTCATCCCTAAGTCAGCATGATTATAAGAAAAATAGAACCCTCAATGTAACTCTAATTCCTTTTTACTATTCCAGTGTGATCTCTGAAATTAAAACTAAAAATTCAAATACTTTAAATCAGAAGATTTCATAGTTTTTTTTTTTTTTCCCCCAACAAAATGGTCATCCAAACTCAAACCTGAGAAAATATCTTGCTTTCAAATTGGCACTGATTCTGCCTGCTTTATTTTTAGCACTGTCACAGGACCCAGAGCCTATGCCCTTTTAAACTTACCACAAAAGCAGATTAGTTCAATTTAAGATGATACTCTCATTTGTTATTTCTTTTTTTTTTTTGGAGATGGAGCCTCACTTTGTCGCCCGTGTTGGAGTGCAGTGGCATGATCTTGGCTCACTGCAACCTCCACCTCCCGGGTTCAAGTAATTCTCCCACCTCAAGCCTCCCGAGTAGCTGGGATTACAGGGACGCACCACCATGCCCAGCTAATTTTTGCATTTTTAGTAGAGATTGCATTTTACCATGTTCTCCAGGCTGGTCTCAAACTCCTGACCTCAGGTGATCCACCCGCCTCAGTCTCCCAAAGTGCTGGGATTATAGGCATGAGCCACCGCGCGCAGCCTTACTTGTTACTTTCTTATGTTTAATAGAGAAAAGGGATAAAGCAGTTCTAACTAGGAGTTAATAGCATGAAGAAGTTCTTAAATCAGATGTTTTAATGCTTTCAATTTATATATAATATCATGTTTTCAAATCTAATTATAAATATGTTTAAAGCCAAGAATAAATCTTTTAAAAAATTAACTTGTTTCCTTCCATAACTGTGATCCATGATTTTTCTCTTCTGTAAAAAGCATTAACAAACGTGTCTATTTTGCTACTCCTTGTAACTTAAGTATTCTGCAAGTCTTATTAATGTGACTTAAGTTTTATTTCTAAAACAGTTTGGTTTTCACATCCTAATTTTGCAGTGATCTACTCTAGAATAAGGAATAAAACTTGGGTTTCAGGAGAACAGAAAAAAATTATAAGAATTTCACCTTTTCTTTTTTGAATCCTTGGTAAAACTGCTATTGTCTGTTCTCATGTAGAACACCCATTATATTGATAGATATTTAATGCACACTTTTTTATAAATTATAAATAACATCTAAACTACATGAACAAAATATGAAGCTTGAGTATATGTGTATATTATCCCCTCAAAAGTGGCAATTTAATGATTACAGAGTCAACATACTGCATTATCAGGGATAATGGTAAAAATTTGTGTTATTTATTCAGCAATCATTTAATGAGATCCTATTGCACATAAAGAGCATTTGCCAGCTTTATGAATGATGCAGACAGTGAACACAATACAAGTCAATACTGGGTGTTCAAAAAGTTACACAAATCAGGAGCCATGGGAGTTGAAAGGAAAAACAGATCACTTCTATAGGGGATAAAGTTGATGGCACTGATCAATTTTTATGGTTTACAGACTATTTCAGGGGTCAGCTAGGGGAAGAAGAGACATTAAATAGGCCAGGAAACTATTCCTTAGAGCTCTATAAAAGTTATATAACCCTAGTGGTCACTCACTTAGCCCAGGTGAGCCCAAAACCCTGAAGCAGGGAGCCAGCCAAGTCAGGAGGGCTTGAATCTGGTCCTTTGAACTGCTCCTGTGAAATCAAGGGAGGGTAATTTCCACTTTGGGCTCTCTGACATTTCTCCCCTCTACTAGCCCAGATGAGTCAAGCCATCCGTATTGAGCTGGTTGTGCCACCACCCTATCAACCAAGATGCCCAGGACCACCTGGGCCTGGAAGATGGGAGCATTATTAAGTGGATCATTAGGAGATTATTGTATGTTATGCTTGGAGATACAGAATTTAGCAAAACTGATAACACCTTAGATTCATTGTTATTTACTATTGTCAGCCAAACTTAAAGGAGATACCAGTTTTTAAAATGTTAATGAAGAAAACATTACATACGTGTTGCTGGTAGTCAGGGAGATGTTGAGCAGGTTTCAGTAGTGTCAGATAATGTTAAAATAGTCTCATGTACACAGATCAAATATATAAGCAACTAAATTATAAGGTTGCTTTTGTCATTACCTTTATGATCCCTATTTATTAAAAATAAGACTGGTAAATAAGCCTGTGATACAGAAAAACTGGTATATTGTTGAGTTTCTTGGCATTTAGGTAATTAAATTTTTTTATTGTTGAATCAAAAAAAGAACCAATGACAAATCCATATAAATGTGATACCATTTACAATTTTTAATAACCATAAAAAGCACCATTATATAGGACACTTAAAATAATTTTTCACAGAACATTAGAAAGAAGCTGTTGGCCAACAAGAAGTAGAGCATACGTCCTCTGTGGTCTTGTCTATCGTGACCTCACGCTAAATCTGATTCCAACCTGTCGGAAATTGATTTGGATTCATAAATTCAGCATCAGTATAAGAAGACATTCCAGAGTTATGAGGACTTGATTGTCTTAATGCCACATAAAACATCAACCGCTCATTTTGTAATGAGCATGGCTTTTATATATCCCTGCATGACCTATATCCTGGGGTGCCTAATTTCTTGCACTCCCAAACAGTTGAGCTGCCAACTAATTACACATGTTAATAGGCATAATTTTAGAAGTCATTTAGCTATTCCTTTTAAAAGTTAGTGTTTTATGAAGGCAGGCTTATTTTATTTACACTATTAGCACAACAGCCAAAAGTTATTCAGGTTTAATCCTGCTGAATAAAGTAGTAAAAACACAAGGTGTGACTTTAAATAATGATACTGATTTCCCTCAGTAGCTCCTATAGCTATTAAGGATTTGACAGTATTTTTAACAATGATACATCATTAAAATAAAGGAATAACTTCCCAAAGTGTCTACTTTGAAGGACGTTGTTCCCAGATGTATACTTTCTGGCATATTAACATTAAAGGAAAATCAGTATCATAGAGTCGCACATCTCACATTTTTAGATACATAGATTATCAAAATAGCAATGGTGCTAAAACTTTCCCTGCCCCCCCACCACTTTTCTCCACCTTCCCAACTTTCCTGATGGAGATGAATTTCCTGAAAAAATAAATAGATCACTTCAGAGAAAATGGTACTGAAGCTTATATATAATATAAACGCTTTATTTCATCTATGAACCTATGTAAATAATTATGTTCTTGGGTGTGTTCTCAAGTTTTGGTTTCAAATTCTTACCCTAGAGAAAGAGCCTGTTTACTCAAATCTGCAGAATTCCCAGCATCAGACCATGCATATAGAAGCACTTTAACAAATTTTGGTGAAGATAATGAATATAATGACTTTGCTCAGAAACGTTTGAGTTCAGCTATTTAACACTGGAATTGGAGCTCTGACTAAAATGCAACAAAGAATAACAAAAATTGAAGTAGAAACTGACTTCGGAAAATTCTGCATGGCTGTAAGATAGGCCTCTAATATCCATGGTGACATCCGCCCCTTCTGTTATAGGAGCTCTCATTTGTAAATCCGCCGTGGGCCCTCCGGTTTGGAAACTCTGTGTAGGAATTCCAGTATCTGGCATTGTTGGAAGGCAGTGCATTATTCCTGTCCTGGCTTCTGTTCATTCTGCTTGGTTTTTCTGCATGAAGCACACTGTGAAAGGTAACATCGTGTTCATACCGTTCTTTCATTCGGTGGATTTTTTCTCTTGAGACACCATGAATGTTTCTTCTACGTGGAAAAAAGAAATGCATTTAGTTAAGGCAGGATATCACAATGAGTTACTTATATTTCACAAGTCCTCTAGGATTGCAGATATTGCAGTCCCTGTTCTCAGGACTTAGCTGTGGCAAAAGCATAATATCTTGTTCAGCAGTTCTCTTTCAGCCTCCACTCAGGTTTTTCATGCTGCCCTGCACACCCCAAACCACCCTGAGGCTAGCAAGGAGCTAAAGCTTCAGAAATGCTTTGTTTCTGGTCCTCTCAATTACGTGCTTCAAGACATAAAAGAACACCATGAGATTTTTTTAAAATCATACATTTGCCTGTTAATGTCATACATATATCTGTCATCTATTTATGTTCATCAGTCCCTGATATATACTACTAGGAGATGCTTATTAAAACAATCTTAAATTCTAATGGGCAGAAGAATCAACTGGGGATATAGTTAGAAATATAATTACCAGAGATTCCAACTACTGAGTGGGGTCCATGAACTCGGATTTTAATAGCCACCTGAGGCAATTCTGATGGAGTAGTCCACAGATCCACTTTGAAGACACTATCTGCCTATTACCATAAGAGGAACCAGCCTTACTCCTAAGAAGTAAATTCTGATCTCACTGGCTATTGTAAGTCAATGACATTATCAAACAATATAGATAGAGAATATCCGAACCCATGCACTCAATCAACAAGTTAGTATTATTTGAACATTTATTGCTGTATAAATTAGAAGCAGCATCTAGATCATAAATGAATCGCAGACTGCTCAACATCTGAAGATCTTTATTTAGCCTAAATGCAAAAACACCACTGACATGTGCAGTCCCATGCAGAGAAAGTGCTTTTCAATGTTCCTTGATGAAGAAGCATTTTAGCAGAATGTTAAATGCATCCTTTTAAAGGACCAAGTCCAAGCCAAGATTTAGCATTTAGCATTATATTAGAAAACTGACCCAAAACTAAAGTCTTCACATTAATAATTCCAAAGTTATCAATTTCCAAGAATTACCATTTCTGGCCTGAAAACTACCATGTCCATTTCCAGCCTGAAAAGATTCTTTTGTTCGGTCTGAAATACCTGAAAATAGCAGGATACATAATGAGAAACTAGAAAAACAAAGAAGTACCTTGCTAACTCTTGAACGTTGAATTTCCAGCGAGTGTCAGGTTCTCGGAATATAACTTCATAGTTATTTTCAAGTGCCTGATTTTTCAAAAGTACATAAAACATTGAAGACATAGTATGTATGTTTGGGAATGTTTATGCTGCCATTTAACATTTACTACAAATCTTTTCTAGAATTCCTTTTGTTTTACCAGTAATCCAATGCCTTAATTTATCATAATAAATGCAGTTGTTTCATTCCCATACTTAGCCACTCTCATAATTCTCCATGATAAATTTTGCTGAATTTTATCTAGTATGTAGGAAACTTGTAAAGGTTCTTTGTTTTGGATATCTTTAAAAATAGATGACTGAGCTAGTTTAAAACATCCTGAACACCGATATGAGCAGTGAACTCAGTGACTTCTCCAAGTCACTTACAGGATTTTTGTAGATTTACTTGTCAGATGCCTTGTCCTATCCCTCATGCCTTCCTTTAGAAAGTGGGAGTACCATAGGAACATAACTGGTGAAATAAAAGTGATAGTCACTTACTTTGTATCAACTTCCCTCCAAAAGTAGCTCTCCCCATTATGCAATACGATTTGGGTCAATGCACCGGGCCCCATTTCCTTGAGTTTAGAAAACTATTATAATTTCCTTATAAACATCCAGATATTGTTTGCATTCATAAATTGACTACTACCTTATCTCAAACTGAATTTTCTATTATCACTATAATTTATTGTGTTTATAGAACATAGAGTGGAAAGAGCTAAGCAAAAAGGTTTCCTTTTCATTCTTTACATGGGCACTTCTCAGTTGGGAAGTTTTTAAATAACAACCGGAAACCTCTCATTTTTAAGTCTAATGAATAGCTGAGGATGCCTGAAAAAGAGTATACATATCCAGAAGATAAAAAGTAAACTGAGGCCGGGCACGGTGGCTCACACCTGTAACCCCAGCACTTTGGGAGGCCGAGGCGGGTGAATCACTTTAGCTCAGGAGTTCGAGACCAGCCTGGCCACCATGGCAAATCCCCGTATCTACTAAAACTACAAATACTAGCCGGGCGTGGTGGCACGCGCCTGTAATCCCAGCTGCTGGGGTGGCTGACACATGAGAATTGCTTAAATCTGGGAGGCAGAGGCTTCAGTGAGCTGAGATCATGCCACTGCACTCCAGCATGGGAGACAGAGTGAGACTCTGTCTCAAAACAAAACAAAAAAGTAAAATGACTTCCCTTAGGCTACTGGTCAGTTAGTCCTTAAGTCTTGGTTTTAAGTGATGGCCTTCATTCAATTGACTCTTCACGTGCCTGTTCATTTCTCGCCCAGGTAGACTCGACATGAACTGAAGTAACCACAAGTGTGCGACTCATTCTTCTTTACATTCACCGAAGCCCCACAATCTGGGCATAAGTGGAACTGATGATGATCGTTAGAGAAAAGCACACCTGTAGGTATGCCAGTTAGCCCCAGATGTAAAAAGAAGCCTAACATCGTGAGCCCAGTCTGGACCTATTCACTTCACAATTAACCAGGTAGGGATTCTGCATGATGCAAGGAGGATACTCCACTGTGCTTCCTGCCCCATTTGTATGGTTCTGGATCCTTCCTCCTTTCTAGACCCAATAGGGAATGAAAACATTATCACAAGAGATGGAATATGTATGAAAAAAGACCAAATAGACTTCACAATTAAAGGATAATGTGCACACTGTTACAGGTATCATGCTGTTCTTTGCTATTCTGACAATGGAGAGCTGAGTTTTATATTTATATTTGCATTCTGTCATCTCAATAAGATTACAGTGTTAATCCTAATTCTGTTTTTGTTTTTTAATTTTTAATTTTTTTTTTTTTTTGAGATGGAGTTTCACTCTTGTTGCCCAGGCTGGAGTGCAGTGGCGCGATCTCAGGTCACTGCAACCTCTGCCTACAAGGTTCAAGCGATTCTCCTGCCTCAGCCTCCCGAGTAACTGGGATTACAGGCGCCCGTCACCACGCCCGGCTATTTTTTTTGATTTTTAGTAGAGATGGGGTTTCACCATGTTGGCCAGGCTGGTCTTGAACTCCTGGACTCAAGTGATCCGCCTGTCTCGGCCCCCCAAAGTGCTGGGATTACAGGCGTGAGCCACCACGCCCGGCCCTAATCTGTTTTTAAACTAAAATATTCTGTTGCCCTGGAACTCCCAGGCAGCAACAGTACACGGTGTGGAAATCCCCGGCTCACCAGAGGCAGAATGGTCCTGTTGTGACCTGTAACTCCACTAGGAGCGTCATCTAGTTGAGTATTGCTCTGCACATTTCAGTGGGTGCTCCTCTGTGTGCCTCGCCTTAGGAAAGTAATTAAGACAGAAAAGTTATCAAGAATTCACACCAAGGACCATTTGCCAAGGACTATTTTTAAATTGTATCCTGAAGTGAGATTAGCATCTCAGCAAACTTCAGCCATTGAACAGCAGAGAAACACTAACATAAAACCTCGTTACCTGCTCCCTGAGAGAATTACTGTTAGCAAATATGAAATCATGGAACATCAGAAAAAGAGGAAAGAACAGATGCTTCAACTTTCTCACAAAATGTCCATAACTGAAAATTCAGAATGATACTTCTTCCTACCATGACTGCATAGGGCTTCATTTCCCAGGCGTGGAGGTTGGTATTATCAATAATAATGGGGGATATGCCATTCCTCATTGCTTTTCTTGCTGCAACACAATGTTACATAACAGTGAACAACATGCAACAATCAGAGGGAAGGGTGAGCGTAATCTCTATTGGTCATTTTTATTACAGGATGCCCTCATCTCCTCATCACACAACTTCAGTGCCACCTATTTCAGAGCCCACTATCAATAATTTTCTTTCTCTGGAATCTAAGGAGGTTACGCTCTGGTGTTCTGTTTTGGGGAAAAAAACGGCAGAACTTTCGGTTAAACTCCTTCCATTAAATTTATTCATTCTGCAGCAGCTACAATCTATGTGCACATCAGGGTTTCCCAGGAGTTTGGAAAGGAATTTGTCACCTCTTTTTTGGTTCCATTCATGAGCTTCCTCCAGGAAGTCAGGATTGAACTCATAGGCACCATCTTCCCTGAAGAAAAAATCATCCGTGCTGAAAATCAGGGCCCTGGGAAAGTCATGCTGCAATTGTCTGGAAAGTGGAGAAATTAGAGAGAGAGATGTTTTCAATATTATGTATAGTCTCAGTAGAAATAATTTCCTTCCATCTCTAACATTTAGCGGTTGTAATATTGAGACCACCAGGTTTGGAGCTGTTAAAATGCAGCTTTAAAAGAGAGATGTTTATGATGTCTAGAAGGCATTACTCCTTAGCAGGAGGTGGCAGAGGGCTGAGAGGCGGCAGTGTGTGCTGCTGGTCCTTGAAACTAAGAGGTACAGTCACTGCCGCTGCCTTCTGCAGCAGCAAGGACTGACTCAAGAAGAAACTGAAGCTAAGCTGGGGGCCTGGTGACTGTCTTTCCTCCTGAGCACCAATCCCAGTGCCCATTTCTCTCCAAGGCACCAGTGCCCCTGCCCAAGACCTGCCCATGGATGCCAGACCCCCACGTTGCAGCCCTTCCCTCGGCCCCCTAAACTCTGAGCTGGCCCATTTCCTTGGAGCTCTGTTCTCTGTAAGGACCCATCTGAGAGGCTAGTTCTAGTATGAAACGTGGGTAAGTGATGCATGTGCTCTACTAAATGAGAGAAAAGCAAAATGGGAGAAGGAAAGCGACAGAGCCACTGTCCCCTACCTTCCTACCCTCCACCACTCTGAGCGTAAGTAGGAAATAGCAGAGCAAAAAGAAACACCACCATGGAGCTCCCCTTTAAAGCAAGACCAAAACAAAATGAAGATGCTTATTCAGTGCTGCACAAAAGAACTTCGAAGAGAAGATGTTTCCACTTGAAATCCTTGCTCGTACTATCTTTTGGCAGAAGGTGGATGTCATGCTCTGGAGGAACTGGAGACGTCTCTGAGCTTCATTTCCTCATCTGTAAAAACTGAGGACAAACAAACCCAGCCAACAAACAGAAAATATGGTCACGTGGCCATGCTCAGAATAAGAAGATATTTAAAAATCGGAGGAAAAAACGTTGGAGAATGACAAGGGCAGGAAATGCAAAGAGAAAGCAAAGCTATTCAATGTCTTTTTTGTTGTTGGTCTTCTCCATGGAGCAGAATGATCTTTAATCCAGGAAGAATGGAACAAACATGAGGCCTTGGAGCCACAGATGAGTAAGCACTTCAGGTGCCCTGACAGGCTTGGGAGCTTCTTTCTCAACTGTAAAACACAGATAATTATCCCTACCTATTAAACAGAGCTTCTAATCAGGCTGAAATGAGGCCGGTATGAGAAAACATTTTGTACCCAGTAAGGCACTTTACAGCAGTAAAGTGGTGTTATAATAACCATGAGGCCACACTGACCAACCCAGACTGTTTATCTGCCACAGTAATAAACACGTCGGAGAGCGCGTGTCAAGTAGCCCTTGAGGTACTGCGGTGAATTAAGAGAGAGATGAAAGACAGAAGTAAAATGCTTCCATTTTCAAAAATGAGTGAATATACATTCCAGAAATGGTAACTAAATAGCTGTCAAAATTCTTCAGAAGCTTGATAGCATTTAAAAAGAAGGCAGCGCAGATCGCTGAAAAAGTAATTCCAAACCAAATGCATTTTCTTTTTTAATGAACTAAACAGTGGCAAACAAGGAAATTCAGTGGACATACTATCTCTGTTTAAACAGGAATCTGACAGTCTCCCTTGATAGCCTTGTGGGGGAAATGCGGCCAGTAGATAATATACTTTAATACCAAAAGAATATTAGTTAATTATCCAACTTATTAAACATTTATTGAGCACCTGACATGTGCCAAGTGCCAGGTGAAGCGTTAAGGTACAGAAAGTAGCTGCTTTCAAGGAATTCATGGCCCAGCCAAAGGAGTCAGCCAGCGCAGCGCACAGAGGAAAAAGCTGGCCCAGCAAAGCGCTGAGAGAAAGGGTCCGGAGCCGGGGAAAGGGATGCAAAGGAGTGATGCAAGTTTGACTTAGTCCCTGAAGGATGAGAAAACTGTTGCGTCTTGGGGGAGGGGCTGAGACACGGGCAGGAAAGAGAGGAGGAAGCCTAGGGCTTGTTAGGGGAGAAGAGGCTGTAGGGAAAAGCAGAAAGACTCTAAGGGTTAGAAGAAGCAAATCATCTTTGAAACACTGTTTTCAATTCCGACTGCCACACAATTTAAAGAGAAATTTGGCCACCTTGAAGGTGTCCAGAGAAGAGTGACCAGGTACATACAAGGTCCAGAAACCATGTCGGAGGAGCAGAGATCGTCGAAGACAGGCGGAGTGTTTCAGGCAGAACAGATAATAAAAGGGATAAGGTGATAGTTCTCAGAGGCTGGGAAGCCTGTTGTGTGGATGCGGGAATGAACTTCTTCTGTGTTGGCAGTTTGGGCTGGGCTCAGGTGGGCCGATCTGCAGGCCTTGCCTGGGGTCCCTGCGGCAGCTGCGTCACCTGACAACGTGGGGCTGGGCAGAGTGCCCTAAACAGGGTCCTTCACACGTGTGGTGGTGCTGGCTCTCACTCCGCAGGGCCTGTCATCCTGAAAGAGCCGCACCCAGGCCTCTTCACAGACCGCGGTATTTCAAGAGAGCACGACAAGAAGCTGCTTGCCAGCGCTCCTGCACCTTGTGTTGGTCAAAGCGAGTCACTTTGCTGGCCCACATTGAAGGGCGAGGAAAGCAGACTTCTTGATGGAAGGAAGAGCAAAGAAAACGTGGCCACTTTAAATCTAGTACAGATAAAGCCAGTGACACGAAGGGAGGGGTAAGTATAAAGACTTGAGGAACCTGCTCATAGTTTCCATATGAATGTCTGTTATTCCACTTAAAAGATACGCAAATCGAAAAGTCCAAACCTTAACCTCTGATGCAAACAATTATAGACAGGAAAAACATCTAAGGGTAGCACTGATGCATTTTTAGGTATGTATATTTTATATTTGTGAACACTGTACAGTTTTAAAATGATTTTCATCGATATTATTTAAATAATGAAAGTTGTGTTCAGAGATTAAGTAATAGTATATAATGTGTTTCCTTTATCCTTTGTATACTCAGTTAAGCAGCCATGGTAACTGAATCCAAGATTTTTTTCTCTTTCTGGTCCCAGATTTGATATCCCTTCTATACCTGGTTTCATTTGTTCTCCTATTAAGTCTGCTACTTATCAGTTTTGTTTTGTTGTTTGAACATTTTCAGATTTGAATTTTTCTTTTCATATACATACCCTTATCTGCTCTTGTTTTCTTCTTTGTGGTTTATATTATTGATTGAAAGTTAATACTTTATAATATTTCCTTTAAAAAGACTTTAAGGCATGAGTATCCAATTCACTGTTTGTTTCATGTTTGTTTTATTTGAATCCTATTTCTTTCTAGAAAACAAAAACAGCACATAACACTACTGCCCTTTTAATTACAAAATTTTACCTTAGAGTAAAAGCTAAATGGTTCAGGATCACTATGGGGCAAGAACACCATCTCATCATTACCTGAGACACATCTGACAGTGGCCTCCATACTCTTCCTAACAAACAGGCAGACAAAAATAAGGGTGTTTTTCCACCTTTAAGGCTCTCATGGATTTTTTTTTTTTTTTTTTTTTTGGCCTGTATGATCTTCCTGAATGACTTCAAAACTCGTTTTATCTTCACCTAAATGTTAAATTAGCACTAGCAGCCATAGTAGTATGTTGAATAGGCAGGACAATAAAAACTCTACTAGCTAAATAAAGAACTGATTAAACAGACAATCTTGAGATTCTGAAACTTAAGTGGAAGCAATAAATACCATTCCATCAGCTTCAGAAGTGATGAGGGTTAAGCCCCAGTTCTATCTTTATGGTGGTCAGGAGCCTCATGCATTAGGGAAATTGAGAGAATGAAAATAAAAGGGAAAAATAGAAAGGCAATTAATTCCATATAACCTCCACCTGCCACAAACTCCCCTGAAATTCATTTAAAATCACTATTATGAGAGAAACTCAGGGACTAATCTTGATTTCACAACTTATTCTTTTGTGTAATTCTTTATTTAAATAATGGAGAACCAAAGAGCTATATTTAGATATCTCTTCAGCCAGTCAGTCACTCACTGAGAAAGTCAGACATTGCATGTAATTTTAATTTGATACCCAGCTTTTTACTAGCGAAATTTTCAAGCTTGCAAAAGTTAGATAGCATAATATACTCAATCCTCATATACACATGACCAGTTAACATCATATGGCCAGTCTTCTCTCATGTCTTTCCTATTTCATTCCATCAGTCACTCCATCAGTGTTCAGTCTCCCTGCTTGTCTCATCAATGTTTTCCTCCAGTTGGTTTGTGTGCATCAGGGACCAAACAAGATCCACACATTGTATTTGGTTGCCATGTCCCTTAAGTCTCATTTATCCTATAGTTTACCCTCTCCTCTTGATTTCCACCTGAATTTCTCCCACCACAACCTTTTAATTAGAAAATATAAAAATCTATGGAAATGAGTTGAAAAACAGTATACTGAACACTGCTTACCCTTCATCTATGGTCACCAGATGTTCACATTTTGCCTTATTTTTTGTCTCTCCTATATATATTTTTGGAGAACCATATGAAAGTAAATTGCAGGCCAGGCGCGGTGGCTCACGCTTGTAATCCCAGCACTTTGGGAGGCCAAGGCGGACGAATCACTTAAGGTCAGGAGTTTGAGACCAGCCTGGCCAACATGGCAAAATCCCGTCCCTACTAAAAATACAAACATTAGCCAGGCTGGTGGCGCACACCTTTAATTCCAGCTACTCGGGAGGCTGAGGCATGAGAATCACTTGAATCTGGGAGGCAGAAATTGCAGTGAGCCAAGACCGTGCCACTACATTCCAGCTCCAGCCTGGGTGACAGAGCAAAACTCTGTCTCAACTGTCTCAAAAAAAAAAAAAAAGGTAAACTCCATACATCGTGATACTTTATTCCTAAATTCTTTGTCAAGTATCTCTTAAAAATAAGAACAATTCCTTGCATAACCACAATACCATTATTGCATCTAACAAATTAAGGCAGAGTGCCCTAAGCAGGGTCCTTCACACGTCTGGTGGTGCAGGTTCTCACTCCGCAGGGCCTGTCATCCTGAAAGAGCCTGAAAGAGTGATTAATTCATAAGAGCTAATGTTAGGTGTTTATTTTATTTTATTTTTATGTATTTATGTATTTATTTAGAGATGGAGTCCCACTCTGTTGCCCAGGCTGGAGTGCAGTGGCACGATCTCGGCTTACTGCAACCTCCACCTCCTGGGTTCAAGCAATTCTCTTGCCTCAACCTCCCAAGAAGGTGGAATTATAGGCACACACCACCATGCCCGGCTAATTTTTTTGTATTTTTAGTAGAGACGGGGTTTTGCCATATTGGTCAGGCTGGTCTCCAACTCCTGACCTCAGGTGATCCACCTGCCTTGGCCTCCCCAAGTGCTGGGATTACAGGCGTGAGCCATGCTCCTGGCCTAATGTAAGGTTTTTAAATTTAAATTTTTAAAATTTCCCCAATGGTCTAAAGAATATTTTTTTATAAGTTTCAAGTACTGCATTTGGTTATTATATCCAGTTAGTATCTTTGAATCTAGAACTGTCCTCATGCTCTTTTCGTTTCTCTAGTTGGCATGAGAATGTTCTGCATTCTGGGTTTGTGTGGTTGTTTCGTAGTGATTAAACCCAGATTAAATGTTTTTTAGAAGCAAAGTACAAAGGTGATGTTTGTGTACTTCTGATTGCACAAAATGACAGTCTGTCCCTCCAGGCTAAGTTCAATGCTAAGTTCCATCATTTGGCTAAAACGTGGTGTTAGCCAGACCTCTTCACTGGAAAGGTACCTCACTTCCTTTGTAATATTAACTAATACGTGGGACAAAACTGTGAGCCCATGTACCGATCCAATTCTCTGTTTCCCTCAGCAATCCTTACATCTATTTCTCTGATCATAAAACAAAAAAAAGTGCAAAAAAGGAGGGAGGTTCCTCTATTCTCCTATCTACAAATAATTATTAACATTTTTGTCTTCTTTCCAGGACTGGAAATATATATATAATTTCTTTTTTTATTTTATCTCTTGTTACATGAAGAGGAACATCATGTAGAGTAGACCAAGTTTCACCAAGCTCTTTCTTTTTTTTTTTTTTTTAAGACAGAGTCTTGCTCTGTCACCCAGGCTGGAGTGCAGTGGTACGATCTCAGCTCACTGCAGCCTCCGCCTCCCGGGTTCAAGCGATTCTCCTGCCTCAGCCTCCTGATGGGATTACAGGCATGTGCCACCATGCCCAGCTAATTTTTGTATTTTTAGTAGTGATGAGGTTTCACCATGTTGGCCAGGCTGGTCTCGAACTCCTGACCTCAGGTGATCCACCCGCCTAGGCCTCCCAAAGTGTTGGGATTACAGGCGTGAACCACTGTGCCTGGGCTAACCAAGCTTTTTTCCATAGCAAATTATTTCCCACCTTATAAAATATTCTTCTATGACATGATTTTTAATGATATGGCATACTTATTCCTACAGATGTGCCATAATGTAATGCCTAACCAATAACTTAATGCTTGACCAGTGGTCTATGGTTACTTATTTAGTTTGTCCCTACTTCTTTAATTATCAGCAAGATTAGCTTGTGTGTGTATTGATCATTTAGAGATATTCTTTTGTGAACTGCACTGTCACATCCTTTGGTAAATAAAGCCTCCTTATTAGGAGGTTTATCTTTCTTATTGAATATCAATTTTTTATTATGTACAGCAATTGCTTTTTAATTTTGTTTATAATAATCTCTAAAAGTCTAAATTTTAGTTGGGTTCAGTGGCTTTCTTTTCTTTTCTTTTCTTCTTGTCTTTTATTCCTCTCATGATTGGCTAAGATTGGTTGGTCCAATAAATTCTATTATTTTTTTAAAAGAGTACTAAGCAGTGAACAAAGAGCTTCGCATATATTCTCTCTCTCTTTAACCTTTATAATCTAATTTTATGAAGTAAATCATTTTACTTTTACTTGGTTTACAAATAAAGAAACCAGGGCTTCAAGAGCTTAAAAACTGGCTTGGGTTTCTACCATTTGCATGTGGGGCTGCCAGAACCTTACCTCAGGTCTACTCAGTCAGGGCACATGGGTGTTACAGACTTTGTGAGCTCTTGGGGATCTGAGAAAGTCTTTGTATGAAAGACAACAGACTAGATGAGAATTACTGAACTACAATCTTTTTCCCACAGGCATTAATATTTTAAATGTAGGTTCCAGTTCAACGTGGGTTCACATGCATTGAACAGAAACCCCAGTTAATGGATTTCTAACAGTGGTGGCTTCAATAAAATTAAAATGTCTATATCTCGCATGTAAAAATCCAGAGGTAGAATCCAGAGCTGGTATCACAAATCCATGATCAACATGGACCCAGGAGTCTAGCATTTTTTTTTAGCATGAGGCTTCCATTCTTCAGAGGGCCTCCTAGTGGCCACTGCAGGGCCAGGCTGCACCTCCATGTTCTACACAGCCGAAGAGGCAAGGGGGCCTTGAAAACTAGTTTTATAGTTGGGCACACTGCCACACCCAACAAAGTGTGCTTGCTAAAGAAGAAAGGGACGTTAACTAACAGCTTTTGCAACAGTCTTTCCAGGATATATCTAGATATTGAATTTTTTTTTAATCACTTCTGAGTCTTCAAGTCAAATATGTTCTATGATATCTTTATTTGTTGCTTTGGTTGTATTTACTCTGGTGATTTTTGGCCATATTTATTTTCACATTTGTCTTCTACATTATTGTTTGATTTTCTGCATTGTGACTCTGCTTATCTCTAATATACTTCAAACTTCCAACACTTACTTTAGATTCTTTTATATATCATTTAACTCCTTTTTAATTTTCTGCTTCTTAATCAACTTCCTTCATATTTCAGACTCCTAATCAGGAGTTTTTCTTTAATCTTTTATATCATAGAGAGGAATTTTTTAGAAAAAATGTAAATATAGAGAAAGACAAAAGAAATAATAAAACACCTGCATACCTACCACCTAGAGCTCATAATCATGAACATTTTCTCATACTTGTTTTGTTGGCTTAAAATTCAACCAACCCCCCACCTTAACTCTGGCACTCCCAGACACCTTTACCACGCTTCTCTCTCCCTTTTTCAACAGCACTTATCACCACCTACATTAACGTACGGTTTCCTTAGAGGTTACATCCATTTCCCTACCTCTGGCACATAAGGTCCACAAGGGCAGGATCTTTGTTTTGTTCACTGATGATTCCCAAGTACCTAGAACACTGTGTGGAACATATAAACACTCAATAAATATTTGGTGAATTAAAAAATGAAGGAGCATTACATTTTTTAGATCTATTCATGTTTATATATAGACTTAGTCCATTTTCTTTAACTGCTACATAGTACTCCATTGTCAGCAAAATAATAAATATAGCCAATGTTTATTAAGTGCTTATTGTGTGCTAACCACTATTCTAGAGGTTTTACATTTTTTACGTAATGCTCAAATAGACCTGGGATATAAGTACTGTTATTAATCCCCAACCCCCGTGTTACAGACAAAGAAATTAAGGCCAACGAGTGGTACAGCTGGATTAAAACCTAGGAGTCTGGCCCCAGAGGTGCACATTAAACTGCTGTGCTTGAGCGCTATAAAATAACCACATTTATTTATGTATTTTCTCTAGTGATACTTGTTTGCAATTTTCCAATTTCAGTGAACTTCCTTATGCCTACCTGTTGTGCGTATGTGGACATTTCTTGGGGATATATAGCTCCAGTGGCATACCCATGAAATCCTTTGCTTATTTTTTGAGAGAACAGAGCAGAGCAGATCAGATGCTAAAATTGCCTTTTTTCCTTGAGAATTTTTTTCTCTCTGATAGAATACATGTTCCATGAAGACAGGGATTTTTGTCTCCTTTGTCCACTGCTCCATTCTGACCATCTAGAAGAATGCCAGGCACATGGGAGGTGCTCAGTAAATATCTGTGAGTATATTAATGGCTCTTGGCTACAATGCTCTTTTGGCCTAATTATGCAAACTCTTTTTATTCACCCCCACCCCCACCAAGACGGAGTCTTGCTCTGTCGCCCACAGCTGAAGTGCAATGGTGTGATCTCAGCTCACTGCAACTCTGTCTCCTGGGTTCAAGCAATTCTCCTGACTCAGCCCCCTAGTAGCTGGGATTACAGGCACATGCCACCACGCCTGGCTAATTTTTGTATTTTTAGTAGAGATGAGGTTTCGCCATCTTGGCCAGGCTGGTCTCATACTCCTGACCTCATGATCCGCCCATCTCGGCCTCCCAAAGTGCTGGGATTACAGGCGTGAGCCACCACGCCCAGCTGGCAAACTTTTTTGTAAGGCCCCAAGCTGTGTGAGAATTTCTATTTACTCATTTTTGTACAATGAGAATTTTACCCAAACCTTAGATTCAGTTCACCCCGATATGCTTTGGCTGTGTCCCCACTCAAATCACATCTTTAATTGTAGTTCCCATAATCCCCATGTGTCATGGGAGGGACCTGGTGGGAGGGAATTGAATCATGGAGGCGGTTACCCTCATGCTGTTCTCGTGATAGTGACTTCTCACAAGATATGATGGTTTTATAAGGGGCTTTTTCCCCTTTTGCTCAGCACTTCTCCTGCTTCCACCGTGTGAGGACATGTTTGCTTCCCCTTCCACTATGACTGTAAGTTTCCTGAGGCCTCCCCAGCCATGCTGAACTGTGAGTCAATTAAACCTCTCTCCTTTATAAATTACCCAGTTTCGGGTATGTCTTTATTAGCAGTGTGAGAACAGCAAATTGGTACCACAGAGAGTGGGGCGCTGCTGTGAAGATACCCGAAAATGTGAAAGCAACTTCGGAACTGGGTAACAGGCAGAGACTGGAACTAATGGAAGGGCTCAGAAGACAGGAAAACGTGGCTAAGTTTGGAACTTCCTAGAGACTTGTTGAATGGCTTTGACCAAAATGCTGATAGTGCTATGGACAATGAAGTCCAGGCTGACGTGGTCTCAGAGATGAGGAACTTATTGGGAACTAGAGTAAAGGTCACTCTTGCTATGCAAAGAGACTGGTGGCATTTTGCCTCTGCCCTAGAGATCTGTGGAACTTTGAACTTGAGAGAGACAATTTAGGGTATCTGGTTGACAATTTAGGGTATCTGGTTGAAGAAATTTCTAAGCAGCAAAGCATTCAAGAGGAAGCAGAGCATAAAAGTTTGGAAAATTTGCAGCCTGATGATGTGATAGAAAAGAAAGCCCCTTTTTCAGGTGAGAAATTCAAGCCAGCTGCAGAAATTTGCATAAGTAACGAGGAGCCAAATGTTAATCACCAAGACAATGGAGAAAATGTCTCCAGGGCATGGCAGAGGACTTCATGGCAACCTCTCCCATCACAGGCCTGGAGACCCAGGAGGGAAAAATGGTTTCATGGGATGGGTCCTGGGCCCCCTAGCTGTGTGCAGCCTTGGAACTTTGTGCCCTGCTTCCCAGCAGCTCTGGCTGGCCATGGCTAAAAGCAGTTAATGTACAGCTCAGACCATTGCTTCAGGGGGTGCAAGCCCCAAGCCTTGGCAGCTGCTACATGGTGTTGGGCCTGCGGGTGCACAGAAGTCAGTAACTGAAGTTTGGGAATCTCCACCTAGATTTCAGAAGATGAATGGAAATGCCTGGATTTCCAGGCAGAGGTGTACTGCAGGGGTGGAGCCCTCATGGGGAATCTCTGCTAGTGCAGTGCAGAAGGGAAATGTGGAGTCTAAAGCCCCCACACAGAGTTCCCACTGGGGCACTGCTGAGTGGAGCTGTGAGAAGAGGGCCACTGCCCACCAGACCCCAGAATGGTGGATCCACCGACAGCTTGCACCTTGTGCCTGGAAAAGTCACAGACACTCAACGCCAGCTTGTGAAAGCAGCCAGGAGTGGAGCTGTACCTTGCAAAGCCACAGGGGTGGAGCTACCCAAGGCCGTGGGAACCCACCTCTTGCATCAGCATGACCTGGATATGAGACATGGAATCAAAGGAGATCATTTTGGAGCTTTAAGATTTGGCTACCCTGCTGGATTTTGGGTTTGCATGGGGCCTATAGCCTCTTTGTTTTGGCCAATTTCTTCCATTTGGAATAGGTGTATTCACCCAATGCCTGTACCCCCATTGTATCTAGGAAGTAACCAACTTGCTTTTAACTTTACAGGTTCATAAGTGGAAGGGACTTGCCTTGTCTCAGATGAGACTTTGGACTTGGACTTTTGAGTTAATGCTGGAATGAATTAAGACTTTGGGGGACTGTTAGGAAGACATGATTGTGTTTTGAAATGTGAGAACATGAGATTTTGGCATGAGATTTTGGAGGAGCCGGGGGCAGTCCCCACCCAAATCTCATCTTGAATTATAGTACCCATAATCCCCATGTGTCATGGGAAGGACCCAATGGGAGATAATTGAATCATGGGAGCAGTTACCCTCATGCTGTTCTCATGATAGTGAGTTCTCACAAGATCTGATTTTTTTTTTTTTTTTTTAATTGAAGTCTTGCTCTGTCGCCCAGGCTGGAGTGCAGTGGCACGATCTCAGGTCACTGCAATCTCCATCTCCCGGGTTCACGTGATTCTCCTGCCTCAGCCTCTTGAGTAGCTGGAATTACAGGTGCTCGCCACCACGCTTGGCTAATTTTTTTTTTTTTTTTTTTAACAGATGGGGTTTCACCATGTTGGCTAGGCTGGTCTTGAACTCCTGACCTCAGGTGATCTGCCCGCCTCGGCCTCCGAAAGTGCTGGGATTATAGGCATGAGCCACTGCACCTGTCTGATCTGATGGTTTTATAAGAGGCTTTGCTCAGCACTTCTCCTTCCTGCCGCCATGTGAAGAAGGACATGTTTGCTTCCCCTTCCACCACGATTGTAAGTTTCCTGAGGCCTCCCCAGCCACGCTGAACCGTGAGTCAATTCAACCTCTTTCCTTTATAAATTACTCAGTTTGGGGTATGTCTTTATTAGTAGAATGAGAACAGACTAATACAGCCCTTATAGGAGACTGACGGAGAGGATTCTTCTTGGATCCTAGCACCTCTGAATGCTACTGATATTCTCCTTGAAGACTTTAAACTGGGACATAGAAAACAGATTGCATGGCTCAGCAGCCTGAGAGCAGGGCAGGAGCCAAGCTATAGATGACATGGGCAGTCTCCCCTGAGGCCAGGTGTGGCCGGACCTGGGCAGTGCTGCCACCCACTCCACCAGGGCCAAGTCCTGTCCTTGGAGAGTCGGACCTCAATCACTGCTAGCCTCAAGTGTCCCCAAGCCACAGTGATGGAGACAGAGGACTTCATGGCTAGGGGGACTCAGGGAACAGTTCCCAGTCTGCCCTACTTCTCTTACCTTTACCCCTCATACATCCAAAGTAGACCATGTTCGTGAGATCCAAAGCCAGATTCTCAGGGAGCCCTCATTCTCATTTGTCAGTGTGGTCCCACAAACTCTACTGAGCAGAAATTCCTTTCAGTATCTTGCATGTGAACAGCCCCTTTTGTAGACTCTTACAGCTGTGCAGGTTTCACCTGTGTTTGTGTTCTGTTGGTTCAGTCACAAGCAGAAATGGGGAAGGAATCAGGCACACCTACCTCAGTACTAATTTTTTTTGGCTGTCTTTTCCCAAAATGTCATAGATCAGTTACAGATAACAGAAGAGTAACTGTACAGGAAAACTGTCACTTTGGGCTGTCTGTGCTGCTTAAATGGGAAGGCAGCTGAATCTTTGATCCCAATTTTTAAATTTCTTCTTACTGTGACTATGAGGTAAAGGAGCCGGCACATCAAACATTTTCACCTGCAACAAATAGGAATCTTTTTTTTTTTTTCTTTTTTTGAGGTGGGGAGTCTTGCTCTGTCGCCCAGTCTGGAGTGCAGTGGCTGGATCTCAGCTCACTGCAAGCTCCGCCTCCTGGGTTCATGCCATTCTCCTGCCTCAGCCTCCCAAGTAGCTGGGACTACAGGCACCCGCCACCTCGCCTGACTAATTTTTTTTGTATTTTAAGTAGAGACAGGGTTTTACCATGTTCGCCAGGATGGTCTCAATCTCCTGACCTCGTGATCCTCCCGCCTCGGCCTCCCAAAGTGCTGGGATTACAGGCATGAGCCACCGTGCCTGGCCAGGAATCATTTTCTTATGCACCAAATTGAGAACTTTGGAATGAGTGGCTCTATTCTTTCTTTTTTTCCCCCCTCGTCTGTTCTCCACATCCCATTCATTCTATTTATTTTACTTTGTTGAGATGGAGTTTCGCTCTTGTTGCCCAGGCTGGAGTGCAATGTCACAGCCTGGGCTTACTGCAACCTCCGCCTCCCAGGTTCAAGTGATTCTCCTGCCTCAGCCTCCCAAGTAGCTGGGATTACAGGCACCTGCCGCCATGCCAAGCTAATTTTTTGTGTTTTTAGTAGAGACAGGGTTTCACCATGTTGGCCATGCTGGTCTCAAACTCCTGACCTCAGGTGATTCCACCTGCCTCAGCCTCCCAAAGTGCTGGGATTACAGGCATGAGCCCCTGTGCCCAGCCTCATTCTTTTACATTTCTCTTTATGTGAATAATCTGCTCTTTGGTTTCGTTCTTTACTCAAGAGCCATGCTGACATCCAAGCTTCCATATCTTAGGAAGCGTCTCACATTGCGTTTCATTAACAAATCCATTCATCAAATGTTGAGTAAAGGCCTGTGATGTGCCTGGCCTTCTTTTAGGAGCTGGACAGAATAAAGTTCCTGATCTCATGGAACCTACATCATATCTCATGAAGCTTATGTTCTAGTAAAAGAAATAGATAATAAATAAATATACGTCAGGTGGTACCAATGCCAGGAAGAAAAGAAAGCCAAGGTACAAGGCAACAAATGGTGGCAAGAAAGCCCCTTTCAGGCCCTCTTCTTCAGCATATCCTTAAAACAAGGGGAAAGAGTGCTGGACAATCCTGGCTATACAATCATACTTCAGCAGGACTCCCCAATAGTTGTGAAAGGGATGTAGGTATGTTTGTCCATGAACTTCCCTAGTAATATAAGACCACTCTGTGTATTATGAAATCCCCTGGGTCTCTCAAATGTGTGGCTCTCAGATCCTAAAACCCTCATCTATAAAATAAAAATGACTACATCCCAAGGCTATGGTGAAGATTCAATAAGCCAGTGTCTAAAAATGGCTGGGCAGACAGTCAGCAGTAACCATGTGCTGGCTTTTCTTTCCCCATTTCTCCCTTCCCCTTTCCCGGACTCTTACCTTGATAAAAACAGCCTTCTCCCCAAGCCATACACATGATCTGACAGAGAGCCTTATGAAGGAACAATTAGAAGGCAGACTCATTTTTCTTTATTATAAAATTTCCTTAATGCCATAGAGCCTCAATATCTTCAGATAACTTGGCATGACTAGAAAATAATTTCTTGGGTTCATCTAGAGTCTAAATGGCCTTAGGCAGGTGCTATTATGTAGAGGAAGGTTCATGAAAATGCCATGAAGGAACTAAGGCATTGACTTATAGATATCCTAACATGTGAGCACATGAGAAAGAGACATGAGACCTGTTTGGGAGTTGGAAGTTGACTACCACATCTCTCTCCAACACATCATAACCAGGATAAATATGGAAACTTATTAAAAAATCTAAATCTCATTTCCTCCCATTGCCCTCAATGTTACCATATTAATAACAAAAATAAATTCTCTGGTAATATTTTTTATATTATGAGAAACATTAATATTGACAAGAGCTTCCTTACCCTGACAGTTGAAATCCAGGTTAACTTAGCCCCCTTATAAGGCTCTTAATTGTTTTTTTCATTATAAGACAAGTCAAAATCAAACTCATTACGCTTTCACCAGATCACCCCCACTGCGGCCTCTTCTTTTGGTGTACACAAAAAAGCTCTCTGTTAGAAATAAGACAACACATCCCTTTGACCCTGATCAAGATGTTTAGCTTCTCGGTGTCTTGGGCTCAGACCAGATGAACTCCAAGGGAGTTCCTGTACATCTCCTGAACTTTTCCTATGAAAGTATTCTTCCCCTATTCTTCCTTCCTTCATCCATTTCTACTTCCTCTCGGGTCATAATCCACACCTGCAATATCGGATTGCCCAATTCAGCAGGGTCTTCTTCCATTGTTCCGACAGCTCCAGGAATGTGGTTGTGGTGAATCTCCTGTATAGCTGGGCAATCTTTCCTCATACAGCCTCTCCAGTGAGCGAGGACAAGCACATACCACACTGCATATTTGCACTCTGTTAAATAGATGCAGCTTTTAAGTCCTCATTCATCCCAGCCTCCAGAGAGAGGGTAAGGACAAGGACTCCTGGTAGTGAGGAGAGGAGATTTAGGACCCACCTTAGGAAAATTATGAAAAATACAAAAAGCTAGTAGTCATTTTCCAAGTAGACCTAGATGACTACAGATTTATCACCTGTCTGACCCTCCATTTTTATATTCACATAGTTAGAATACTGCCAACTTTCTATTTTGATCTTGCTTTTATTAATGAGAGCCCTGGCCTCATAAAGAAACACACCAGAGTCCAGGCCTGCTGGCTAGGAGCACTGTGGAGCAGAGTATTCTTTGGGGACCAACTGTTCACTACTTAGCCAATCTAACTGGCCCCTGTTCTCACTGTTTCTCACATTCCACTGCTTATTTGGTTGTAAAGTACTTTTCTCCCCATCTCTGCCTTACCATTGCATCACATTAGAAAAGCATCCTTTCACTTCTGTGCAAGGCTCTACAATTAAAAGAAATAATGGAAAGGTACTTCTCATGATGGAAAATTCCATGTTATCCAGAGATATGAATAAGGAGAAAAGACAGCTGTCAGCGAGCATCCTTTGAGCCTAACTGAAGCCATGTTAAAAACCATTTGTGATGGTGCCAGAAGGAACCAGAACATTGCATAGGATGCAACATGCACTACAATGTGGGTCCCCTGACTTTGCTTTGATTGAAATGTAAAGACTCAAAAAAATTCTGGAACACTGAAATAAGATTGACAACTTTTAAGTTTTCAAATGAGATCATTAAAAAACAAAGAAAGGCTACCCGCTATTATGGCCATTTCATTTAAAAAGGATGTTTTAGTGGTATCCCATACAATGTAATATTTTATTGAGATATAAAAATAGTAAAGTTCTAACACATCCTACAACATGGATGAACCTTGAGAACATTAAGCTACATGAAATTAGCCAGACACAAAAGGACAAATACCATATGATCCACTTACATGACGCATGTAAAGGAGGCAAATGCATAGAGACAGGAAGTAGCTGAGAGGTTACCCAGGGTCGGGGGAGTGGGGAATAGAAAGTTACTGCTTAATGGGCACAGAGTGTGTTTGGAGTGGTAAGAAATTTTTGAAATAGATAGTGGTGATGGTTGTATAACATTGTGAGTGAAGTTCCACATAATACAATGCCAGTGGATTGTATACTAAAAATGGTTTAAAATAGTCAAAACTGGAAGGCATTTTCATACACACAGTGGAAAGCACAGAGGTTCACCCATGGATGCTTTCATTGAGGTAGCAGAAAGGACAGGTGCAGTTCCAGGTGAGTTTGTCAGCTGAGCTGTGAAAGAGAGAGTTCTAGCTCATCTACTGAGAATGAAAGGGTCTTGGCATTAGATCTTACTTCTTCTGACAACAGCTCTCTACTCCTTTGTTCAGCCTTTAATGTTCTCCATGATCTGGTCCTGGGCTTACTTCACCAACGCACTCACTACGATGAAGCCTTCACTTCAATCAAGCTCGGGAGCACACCCAGCTCTCTGCCACCTCCATCTCCTTAGTCGGGCTGTTGTTCCTTTTCCTTGGTTCAGCCGCCTCCTCCCCATCTTCAAGGCCAGCTCAAGAACCGTCTCCATGTGGAGAAGATCCTTTCTCCCTAATTAGCCTTCATCCTCCTCAGCCTTGACCACCAATGGCATTTGAGATGCCACTCCCCACTGGCCCTTACCCACAGCAGTGGGCCGATTACGGCTTTCCATTGGTTAATCCTGGGCAGGCGCCTTCTCATACGGAGCTTCCCTAAACAAGTGCTAAAGGTCTTGTAAGTACTCAGTGGATACCCACCTCGGCCTCCCAAAGTGCTGGGATTACAGCCATGAGCCACCACTCCACCCTCCAATTATTTCTTAGGATTCCTGGAAGTAGAGCTTACAGGTCAATGGTAAGAACCTATTTTTAAGATGCTTTTTAAATGAAATACGGGTGATAAAACAGATTTAGGGTACATGCTAATTTTTTAATACTTTGATGTGCTCAAAAAAATTTTAACCAGTTAAAACTCCAACGTTTAAAAAATAAATTCAAAGAATTTAAATAGATGTTTTTCCACATTCCATCCACTTCAAACTATGAAAGCATGTAAAAAGCACAGAAATCTAACATTGATTTGGGAGACAAGACATATCCTAATTTCAAACAATTTTTTATTAGTTCTTTAATCAAATGAGAAAAAAAGGTTAAGCAGAAAAAGATGAACCCACATTTGTAGAAAGCAATTTCCTCCAAATTTTAAAGAAAAAAATTTTATTCTAAGAAATACATATTCATTATAGAAAATTTGGAAAATACAGAGAATAGAGAAAACATGAATTTCCCAGAATCCAACAATACACAGATAACCTTACAGTTTTACTATTTTCTATACACGTGTATTTTTAAACAATTTGCTCTTTTCTTCTTCCCCACCCTACCCCCCAAAAAAGTGGGGAAGGCAGCTCCTGGCAGGCCACACCTGAGCCTGCCTCTCCACCATTCCATCCTCGCCACCCGGCCTCCCTTCCGCTGAGCTGTGGCCCGTTTCCTCGCTTACGTCCCAGACTTTTCTATAAACACACAATCCACCCCACGGCATGCCAAGGCTGCTCTGCCCCCCGAACTGCCAATGCCCAGCGAAACGGGAGGACTCAAAGTCAACTGCCAAGCTACCTTCTTCACTCCAGAGCCAGGCTCCAGGAAACACCGAAGATTTATCTCAGCTGACCAACAACGGAAGCAGTAAGTAATACCTCTTAAAATGTATATAGCACTTTAAAGTTTAAAAAGTCCTCCCACACACATTTAATCTTCACAAAACCCTCTGAGGCAAACAGAACAGATATCCCTATTTAACAGAAAAGGAAACCAAGGCATAGAGGGGTTGGGTGAAAAGCAAAACTAGTGAGTGACTGAGCTTGGATGTGGAGCCATAAACTGACTCCAAGGTCAGAGCTCTTTAACATAGCCATTATTAGCAAACTATTTTTAATCTGACCACTGGAAATTAAGAGTCAGAAGGATCTGTAATCCTCTAATCTAGTAGCCTCTTAGTAGTCACATATAAGGAACATAAGGCCCGGAAAAACTAGATGATTGACCAAAGTCGCCAGCTAGTAAGTGACGAAGTAGGTCTGAAGGCACAGTCTTCAGACTCCCAGGCCAGTGCTCACTCCGGTCGTCCCTAGAGAGAGAGAGAGGGTAATAGGTGGTCTCTAATCGGGTGTCTTCTGCTTAGCCAAATGTCAATCAGGAATTAAAATCCTAAAAGTGTAGAATGTTAGAGCCAGAAAGGACCCTACGGACCACTCAGGCAACGCCCTGGCTTCACAGATGAGGAACGTGAGTCCAAGCCCCGATGTTCCATTCTGTGTATCTTGCACCCATCGTGTTACTTCGCTTCCCAACACAGTCAGAAATTAAATCTGGCCAAAGATGTTTACTTCCTTCTTTGACACTCAGTATGAGACAGGCTACAGATCAGCAAAGCGAAAGTGAAATTAAACAGGATTTGACATTCAGAAGATACTTGGCTGGTAACGGATTTACCCACCATGACTGTATCACAAAATAACCAACCTCTGCTGGGTTCCAAGGAGGCTCCCCGATTCTGCCTCTGTCCTCCACCTCCCCTCCCCAGTGAGCCAGAGAGGGTCTACTCAAATGTGTCTCTGGTTTAGGAAAGGGTGCCCACGGTCCTCCACAAGTCACATGGCCCTACAATTTGTGAAAATGTAGCAATACTCTGGCCAAAGGCTTCTACTCCGCAAGGCAACCAGGAGCACCTCCCCAGGCTGTCCCTCCTCCTAAGGTCACTATCTCGGCACCATCGAAATCCGCACGTGACTGTCCATCACCTTGATTCTTCGGCAGTTCTTTGGTCCCATGGCTAGCCTTGTCTCTCCAGTGAGACGGGAAGCCCTTTGAGGGACAGGGACCACTTCCTCTATTGAACAACTACGTGCCAGACAATGTGCTTGGCAGGGTAAGACATGGCTCCTACCTTCAAGAAACTTACAGAAGGATAAGCAAAACCATGTGCAAAAAAGTAAGTGCAGTCACGTAGATGTAAACAGGAAGCCAAGGAGCCCAGAAGAGGGGCATCTACTGGAGGGGTGGGGTAGATGCCCGGTCTTAAAAGCCAAAAGAAGGCGGGAGGGCAAGCCAGGCAGGAAGGCCAGCGTCAAGGAGAGCAGCGGCTTTGTTTACAGGAGATAAAAAACAGTTCGAAGTTGCTGGAACATCAAGCGCAAGGCAGGGAGCAGTGGGAGTTCAGGCGGGAGCGGTGGGGCCTAGCAAGGTGGCCGCAGGCACGAGCCCGCGTAATTCCCAGCAGCTAGGTACAGGGAGGGCCGCTTACGCAATTCGCAAGTGAACGAATTTGGGTGCTCATGGCGAGGCTCTGTCAATGACGGTCGGTGGTGGCGCCGCCAGCCCCCCATCCCCCGTGCACCTGTGCGCCTTCGCAGCTGCCAAAGCAAACGCAGGCTGCCCGACTTCGCCAGATTTTCAAAGCGGGCCGCCAGCCCCGGGCCACGG